>NC_058131.1:108803578-108903154 GCF_016433145.1 Gracilinanus agilis
TATATATGTATATATACATACATATATATATATATATATATATATATATAAATTCAGGATCTCCCTGATCTACTTTCTCTAAGGAGAAAATATTGCAAGTAGCCAGCAAGAAATAATTCAAACATCATGGAGCCCCAGTCAGGATTAGAAAGGATCTGGCAGCTTCCAAATTGAAGGAATAGAAGGCTTGGGAAATAATATTAGTAGAACAGTTAAAATTAAAGTTTTCTCCTTCAGAAGTTTACTAAGGATTAAAATATACAAATCCCTACCCTTCAACCAATGCAATTATTCACAGAACTATTCACTTCAATAACTATAGCTAGCCTTTATATTACACTTTAAGATGTTCACATCATTGTTATTATTGTTATTTAATCAATTCAGTTGAGTTTTGACTCTTAATGACCCTGTGGACAATATTATCTATGAGAATTTCTAAGCAAAGATTTTGGAATGGCTTGACATTTCCTTCTCCAGTGGACTAAAGCAAACTGATGTTTAGTGACCTCCTCTGTGTCACACTGCTAGCTACTAAGTGTTTGAGGACAGATTTTATTTTAGATCTTCCTGACTTCAGACACAGCACTCTATCCACTGAGCTATTTATCTCTTTCCTACCAATAATATGCAGAACTGTAAATATAGTATCTCCATTTTATGCTGATACAATTATATGACCTAGAGACTATATATCTATAGTAAAGTTGGAAGTCTGACTTCAGATTCATCACCTCCTGATTCCAAGTCCATCACTATATTCACAACCCTACAGTGCCTCCTTCACTTTGATAATACCATATGAGAATTCTTGTCTCTTCTCTAGACCCTCTAGATATTTTTTTACTTTCAGGTTAGCATATCTCTTATCCTGGAGATGCCTACACCCCTCAATACTCAATATTCATATTGGTGAGTCTCTGCATAGGATCACCATTTCAAGAAGTATTTTGCTATCTGTGGTTATTTTTCTCCTAAGGTTCATGCAATCAATAAGTTAATAAACATTTATCAAACATGTGCTTAATATGTGCTAGACACTCTGTTAAGTGCCAAGTGTACAAAAGAGACAAAACATGGTACCTGCCCTTACTCTGTCTAAAGTCCCCCTCCCCATCCCTGGGTAACCTCACCAGTTAATATCTCTAACTCTTTAGATTTTTCCATCTCACCCATATCTGAGTACTCTTGTCTCTGATCAATTTCCAGCTCCCTTTTATGTATTAATATTCTCCATTACAATGTAAGTTCCTTGATGTTAGGGACCATATGTGAATTTTATTCCCAACATTAATTATTTATTATGGGAATAATTTATCTGCAACATTAATTTTTATTCCCAACATTTATTCCCAGCATCTAGAACACAGAAACATTTCACAAATTCCATATCCATACATCCATATCAAAGCAAAGAATGAAGTATATTTCATCAAAACTCATCCTATCAGCCTCAGTTTTATCTTTTATAAATTAAGGGAGTGACTTTGCTTTCCATCTCTTCTGCCAAGAGAAAGTATTTTGCACATAACTGTCATGCTGCGTTCACAAACCTGGCATGTTCTCCTGGGCCTTCACATGCTTTTCACACATCTAAAAGGGAATGATATTAAAATTTGAGAGAGAAAATCTTTAGATATACTGTAAAACTAACCACAAAGGAGAAAAAATGGGAATTTTTATTTTAACTCTTCACATGGTTCTATATTTCAATAGCTTTGGTTCTATTACATATGACAATGTGTCCAAATCATTTAAACATTCTGAGTTTCAATGTCCATAATTGACCAATTAATATCTGTAGGACCTGCTTCATATCATTGTTTTATGCTAAAATGAGAAAATGTTGATAAGTTGTTTTAAAACATATGCTAAATGTGTACTATTTTGATAGTTTTTATTTCCCTCAGTGAAAATTAGCACTCTTTGGAATCTTCTCATCTTTTCATATATAGTTGTAAACTCTCTGTGGATTGTCACTTGTTACATTGAAAGACTTCTTATTCTTTTAATATTTGAAACAGATCTTACATGTAAAAATAAAAACACAATGCAGATATTTATAAGGAAAAGCTTTATTAAGAATTGGGTGACTTTAGAAAAATCATAGAGTGACCCAAATTCATATTCTTTGTTTTACATAAAAGGAAATTGGATTCCTGAGAAATAAAGAGATTATAAGAAATAAAATTTATCATCATGGAGAACCAACACTCATATCCAAATCTTTAAAATAAAATTTTGCTTTTTTTCCACTATGATATACTGCTTCCTATACTTAGAGGCATCATTTTGGGTCAAACCAACAGCTCTTTAATTCCTTTACCAATAAAATATGTGAATTAGGTGAGGTGAACTCTAAGAATCTTACACGACTAAAAATCTATAATTATTTGCCTACTGATTGTCTCAAGGAGACAATATGATTATTCAAGAATGATTTTTATAGCCTCAATTGTTCATATGTGAAGAGTATGAATAATAGATAAAGTGAACTTAAAAATTCAACACAAGGAGCTAAAGAGAATCTCAGAGCAATTGCTTAGAGGTGATGGGACTTATGGTCATGAAAGGGTATGCCTTATTAAAGAGAAACAGATGGAAAGGCTCTCATTACCTCTCACCTGGACTTTTGCAATCGACTTCTAATTGGTCTCCCTGAATCCTGCCTCTCCCCTCACCAACTCATTCTTTACCAAGCCACCAAATTGATCTTCCTAAAGTACAAATCCTGACAGAAAACTTCGCTAATCAAAATCCTTAGATGTTCCCCACTGGCTTTAGGAAAAATTTTCAAGTCTTCTCTTTTTTTATTTGAAAACCTTCATAATTTAGCTCCCACTGACTTTTCTAGTTTTATTTCCTAACTTTTGTCTTCATACTCTCTCCACTCTAGCAAAACTGGCCTACTAACTGTTGCCATACTCAAAATTCAATTTGCCTGATTCTATCATTTTATACAGATTTTCCCCAATAAATGGAATGTGTTATTTACCAACTTAGCTTCCCTTCTTGGAATTCTTAATTTCCTTCAAAACAGACCTCAGGAGCCACTATCTACATGAGAATTTATTCATTTTAATTTTGTGCTCTCTTTCTTTTGAGAGAAAAGTTATTGCTAAAGAGAAAGAGACAGACAGAGAGACAGATATTTGTTATAGTTCAATCATGATCCCATTTGAGGTGATTTGTCATTTCCTTCTCCACCTCATTTTACAGTTCTGGAAACTCATGCAAATTTTCCTGGTATCACATAGCTAATAAATGTCTGAGGCTGAATTTGACCTCAGAAAACTGAATTTTCCTGATTTTGGATTTCCGTTCTATCTACTGTACTAATATGTGGGATATTTAGGGAAGACTAGCACTTCTGTTATGGAGGTTTGTTAAGCACTTTTCAGAGTTGCTCATCTACCTTTGTTGTTTTCCTTTCACCCAACTCTCCAAAAAGCTATAGCATGTGCAACAGCCATGTCTTGGTAAAACTGTTTCCACAGACAGGCTAACATAGATTGAAAGTAATTAACAGGCATCAGACCCATCAGCAAGTTACAGAAATATCTACCCTAGATATGAGATGGCTACATCTGGTAGAATGGGTAAATGAAAACAATTTTTCCCAAAGTCATAAAAACAGCAGAAGCAGTCACTGTGGAGCAATTAGAACTTGATCAGGCCTCAATGATGCCAAGATCATTCACTGCATCCTAAGTCACCACCACTCATCCTGAATTTTGTCTTGTTACTGAACTTCAATGATTCTGAAGAGAGAGGTTAATGACCCTGTGCAACTTTGCTTCACTTATAATTTAACTCATGTATAAGTCAAGACATCACTCCATGATGTCACTGGTCCTCTTTGAAAATCAAGGCTGAACAATAACTCTCTTTTCTCTGTCTTTGTCTCTCTGTCTCTCTCTTACACATATATAATTTACTTTGGTATTTCATGCATTATTTATATTAATTTATATACATATATACGATCATTCCCTTAATAAAAATATATACTTTAAGATTTTAAGATTGGGGAATTTTTATTTTTTTATATGCACATTTTAAAAATTTATTTCAGAAATTATTATTGAATTTAATTGATTAAGTTAAAGTAATAAGAACATTTTAATAACATCTATACCTAAATGTTCTTTCACAAATATGCTGAGGATTTTGGTACTTATTTTAAAGGAGAAACAGATGTTTTGTTATGGGACTATATTACAGAGAGCAAGAGACCAAAGTCATGGGCATAGATTTATTGTTAAATATAAAAATGTCTTCCTCATGATACCAAATTTATTGGAGGTTTAAATTATTTAGAAATTTGATGAGAGTCTCATCCTGTAGACACATACCAGGAGACAAATATCTGGGTGTCCATGATGATAGTCCCATTATTTGAAAGCTAAAGGAAGAAATGAGGGTAGCTAATGCACTGGGTTAATGCTTAATTAATAAAAAACTAGTTAATGATAGGGAAGTGACCAGAAATTTGAGATGGGGAGAGAACTACATCATTTTAGCATGAGAGTAAAGAAAAAGAATCATGCAACATCCTCTTACCTGGTTCTGTATCCCTGAGAGTATCCTTCAAGTATCTGTCCATCTAGATGTTTTAAGTCAAATTATCCAAACTGGTCATCATTTCTCTATGAGTTAACTCCACCCCACCACCATTAACATAATAGTTCCCTGAGAGAAAAGACTGTTGATTTATTATTTGTATCCTTCAATTAAATATATTCCCTACAGCAACAAGTCTAATTTGATGAATTCATTTATTCATTCAATAATTCTGATATTCCCTTAAATCCTGATCTTAACACTGGAGAAGATATATTGGTATTTTCATGGTATCATGGATTCTTAACTATATAAAGTTAAAAAAGAGAAAAAAATCTAAATAAATAAAAAAATCTAAATAAAAAAATTAGATTACTTTCAATGATAAAGAAAAGGCTGAGCTATCTAATGAATTCAATGTGGCTTCATGGTAAGCTCACTAATAGGCTTCCGTTCCAATGCATAAGACATCTATAAGAAAAGTACCAAGTTTAAAATCTGAAATGATAGGAACATATTAAATGCTACTAAGGGAAATTAATGAATATAGAAAATATAGTGCCTATTGCTTAATACATAATGACAGCAAGAGACAGAATATGGCATAAATATTTAGTACTTATTTTGTTCTGAGCCTTTCCATGATAGAGAATCATTTTCAAACTCAAATGAATATACCATACATTAGTAATAGGACAGTGAGCCAAAAGGAAGTGAAGAAAACTTTAAAGAGCAATAGATTTTAAATGATTTAAAGTTTACAGAGCAAACAAATTATATCGTAATGGATGAATTCATAATTTGGGAGGTCCATGGGTCCCTTTGACAGACTGTTAAAGTCTATGGAGTCATCAGAATATTTTAAATGAATGAATTAAAACACATAGTTTTACAAAAGGAACTAATTATATTGGGATACATTTTTTTAAAGATTTCACAGACCATGGGGGCAGCTATGTGGCTCAGTGGATTGAGAGCCAGGCCTAGAGATGGGAGGTCCTAGGTTTAAATCTGATCTCAGATACTTTCTAGCTGTGTGACCCTGGGCAAGTCACTCAACTCCCATTGCCAAGCCCTTACCACCCTTCTGCCTTGGAACCAATAGAAAGTATTAGGGTTATTGGTTCCAAGTAGGAAGGTAAGGGTTTAAAAAAATTCACAGACCCCAATTTATGAACCTCTATTTTAGAGTATGTTTAAAAAATTCAGATATGCTTGTGGAATAATTACCAATAACACCTAAGTGACTGCTAATACAAAAAATAATAATTTATTAAATAATATGTTTCACACTCTTTGGTGGGTCAAGATCTGACCTTGGTTTTAGTCCTGTTTCTGTCACATATAGACTATGTACTACTGGGTAAGTCTCTTTACTTTATATGAATCACTTCAAGATTGTAAGTGCCAGAAAAGTTGTCTATCTATATTCATAGACTTTCTCTGTGCTATCTAAAACTCATATTTGCCCCCTTCATATCAATTTATATGCTCAAAACTGTACTTGTACTATTATTCCTTATTAGGTCCTTCAATAGCCTTCAAAAGCAATAGTAATACACAGAAGCCTATTTCCAACCATCATTGTCCTTTGTGCAGCTTAGAGTTTTTATTCCTTAGAGACCAGTAGGGGATCAGTTGTTGACATATAATGTCACCAGAAATATTGATGGTTGCTGTTTCAGGCAGAAACTTATAATAAATAAATGTGCTGTATAATTTTCTGAAAGAATTCGGTTCACTTTCTTGTGAGGCATCATGGTATTGTGGAAAGAGAGTTGAACTTGTGTCACCCAAAGCAAGTTCAAATCCTGATTCTTTCACTAATTACCTGTGTCATTTTTGCCACTGATGATTTATGAGCTAGGAATTGAGGATGATTCCAAAGTTGCAAATTTGGGTGTCTAAAATGATGATAGAATCCTTATCAGAAATAGATAAGGCAGAAATTGCAGTAGGTTTCTAGGTAAAGTTCCTGAATTGCATTTCATTATTTATATTCTTGAAAAACATTAGGGACATCAGGTTGAAGAAGCCCAACATTGGTGAAAGAGTGGAACTCGGGAAGGACACTAGGCTTAGAAAAGTCGAACCATCCTATGGGAGCTGAAGAGCACCAAAGGAATATATGGAAAACAAGAAAAAGCTTCTGGGCATATTCTTGAAGGATACTCTCAGGTTATACTAGACCACAAATTCAATATGAATCAACAGCATGTCAATGATTCTGACTATATATATATATACATATATATATGTATATATATATATGTATATATATATATATATAAAACTTAAGAAGTGTAGAAATCATTTTACAAATAAAGCATGTAGAGTTGCAGGTTATATTTTACAATCAATTATATTATTTTACTTTTAACAAAAAACTATTAATATTTTAAGAGCATATATCATATGTGGAGTAATAGCCCAGTGTTTCTCTCTAGCTGGATATGAACAGATCATATGTAAAATATTCTGTCCATTTTGTTGCCACAAACAGGGATTTTTAAAAGCTACAGCACATTCAGAAGAGAGTAACTAGGTTGGATAAAGTTTTTAAAATCTTGGTATAATATAAAATTTCTTCATACAAGGAATATTGAAGAAGAAAATTCACTTCATTTATGCATACTGGCAATCAGACTGAGTTGTTTTGAAACTTACAGTTTTTCAGAGTTACATGAGGAAACTAAGAATTTAAAGTTATTTGCCTGGATGTTTGTGGTCACAATTTGTCAGCCCAGACATGAATCTAGAACTTCCTAACACCAAGGCCATGTCTCCACCCATTATGAAAGGCTGTCTATAAAAATAGTTGAAGAAATACTGAAAGTTTATCTTAGAAAATATGTTACTGAGACATGACAGCTATTAAAATAATTGAATGCCTGCCATGTATTGTACAAAATTCATTATGTTTCTTTAGAAGAAATAACTAAGATCAGCAGTTTCTGATCGTAAGGAGGTGATCTTGTTTCATGATAATGAAACATTTTTTACCAAGTAGAGTTGCCTGCTAGTCAAATTAACTTCCATGTAGAGTTACTCATTACTAAAAATCTGTTTAAGTAGATATTGGATAAGCACTTATTTGTGATGTTATTGAAGTGATTCTTCCCCTGGATACAAAGTTCTCTAAGAATCATTCTAAATATAAAAATCTATAATTTAAAATATATCTTATAGATAGATGTTTCAGTGACAAGGAAGAGATGAAGGCTTAATGAAGAGAACATAAATGAAGTTAGATTCTTCTAGTAGCTTTAATTATAATACATAAAGGCAGGATAGGAATTCAAGAACAAATTCTTAAATACATATATATACATATTTATACATCTAAGAATACTTAAGAATTTAATAATATTATGAACTGAAAGTTTATAACCTAAAATTGACCTAATGGATATTAATGCTTAAATTTAAATTGGATTCTCACCGAAATTGTGGGATGCTTTTTATCACTATCTCAACAATTATATCTTCCAACATTCATTACTAAAAATACATTATTTAGTAATAACCATATTCAGAAAATCATTAAGGTCCTTTGAAAAACAGAAGAGTAATGAAAATCCAATGTCATCATACAGAGTCATCGCATATAGTAGCGGAGCCACATTTTTCCATTTGTATCTTTAAAAACCCCAACAAGCTAATAGTCTTGAGAAAAATGGACCTAGGAAAGGATGAGTCCTCTAAAATGAAGTCACAGGAGATAGAGAAGAGCAGAAGAAAAATGAAAAGGTAAAAATTGTTACCTGACATATTCCTTGTATCTTTTGTGTACCTCTAAAAGGATTTTGCCATACAAATCATAGGCATATCCAAGTGGGAAGCAGAAATTAAAGGTACTGATAACAGTTGAATTACTCTTAATAAAACTGCCTCACATACCATCTACAAGAGAGATCAGAAGAAACTAAATAAGAAGACAGTGTAGTATAGTAGAAATATTTTTTTTCCAGAGAACTTTGTTTTCAAATCCAATACTGCTACAGAAGTGACTTTGGATGAGTTGCTTAATCTTTCTTCAGTTATAAAATGGCCTAGTTTATTTCCAAGTTCTTTTCTGACTCTATTATTCTAAATTTTGACCTCTGTTCTATTATCAGCAGAATAGATAGGCATTATTGCTCTGTACTAAAATGGAAAAAGGCAACCAATATTTTAATATCATTAACCTTTCTGATTCAAGTAGGTGCTTTATCACTATAGCCCAAAGAAAAAATTTAAGGGTGAGGAATTCATTTTCCCTGTATCCCAGAATCCCTTACCTCCCCTCTCTGACTCCTTCCAGAATCTGGAGATATAACAAGGGGCCAAAGGACATGGACTATCTAATTCATCATTGCAATTGCTTTTCCTTAATTAACAGTTATATACAACTCTCCATGGCCTTACTGGGAATTCTCTTGGCAAAGATACTGAAGTGACTTGCCATTTCCTTCTCCATCTCTTTCTTATAGATGAGAAAACTGAGGCAAATGGAAATAAGTGACTTGTCCAAGGTCATACAGATAGTAAATGTCTGGGGCCAAATTTGAACTCATGAAGATGAATCCTGATCTCAATGTTCTATCCACTGTGTAACCTAACCATATCTTAAATAACAATAATTTAGCTGCAGAAAGCAAATATTATTTACTCATTTTGTCATGTTCATCAAAAATACTACTCAAAGAAAATTAAATTAATGATCTACTGCTAACTACTCTAAGGATGTTAAGAACAAAGAGTTTTTGATGCTACTCCAATGGCACTGATATTTGAATAAGTAGGCTTAGAAAAAAAGATGAGCAACTGTATAAATAAACTGACAACAATTTTCTCAATTTGAATGAACAAATAAGCATCTTTTAAGTTAGTAAGATGGCATATGTTGAACAGAATATTTTTCTACGTTAAATTTTGTAAGAGAAAGCAATTTTCATTTGGATTCTGATATCTTTTCCCTTAAAATTAATTATTCCATTCTAAAACATTTGCAGAGAGCAGTTAGTATTTCAACTTCTCTGATACTATCAAATTTTAATAGGATTGTGCCTGTGATGGGGGATAGAGGAAAGTAAGTTCTAGACAAAGAGGATTTTAGAGGTACATATGATTGTATGTATCCAAGATATTTAGCCCCTTGGTCTTATCCTTCTGTGCCTTCTGCTGAGGGACTAATGGGGACAGGCAAAGGAGAGAACACTGCAGAACAGAAACATATAACCCTGATCCTATAGTGATGAGTGAGATGGGAGACACTGGGATTACTCAATCAATGAGAATTTTTTGAATGCCTTGCGGTTACTTTCTGAACTCTCAGCTCTAATTTCAGACTGGCTTTGGGTTCCTGAACTAGGCCTATTGCCTTTAACTAAAGTCATATGGAGGCCACTTGAATCACAAAGCATTCTTTAATTAGATTACACCTATTTTCCTTGACATCTAGGGAACGGGGAGAAAACCAGCTGAGTTAAGTGGACTTAGTCACTGTAAGGGAGATCACTGAATGAACTGAGAGAGCAGATATCACCTTCATGGATACCTCAGATCTAATTCAAGAATGCTTTGTGATTCAAGTGGCCTTCATATGACTTTAGTTCAAGGCAGTAGGCCTAATTCTGGAACTCAAATTGGGTCTAACTCTCTTCTTAACCCTTTATATTATGGCTGCCAATTTTATCATTTTATTGAACCTGCTCTCTCCAAAGTTACTTTTATTCTTTTAATTTTCAAATCCAATTGCCTTTTCTCTCTTCTCATTTTTGTTGACTTTGCTACATTCTTTGATGCTATTGATCACTCTCTCCTCCTTGATACTCTCTTCTCTAAAGGATTTCAGGTTATCACTAACTCATGATTTTCTTCCTGTCTGACTACTTTGTATCCTTTGCTGGGTTTTCCTCCAGATCATGTCTTTTAAATATAGGTTTCCTTCAGAGTTCTGTCCTGAGTCTTCTGTTCTCTCCCTATACTACTGTACTTTGTGATCTCATCAGCTTCACTGTATTTAATTTTTGTTTTTATTCTGCTGATTTTCAAATGTACCTTTCCTTCTCTAATCTCTCTGCTAACTTCCAATCTTATATCTCCACCTGCTTTTCAGATATCTCAAATGGAATATCCAGTAGATATGCTAAATTCAATATGTCCAAAAGAAAATGTATATCTTTATCCCTAATTATACTCATCCCCATTACTGCAGAGGGCAGTCCCTTAGTCTCACAATCTAGGAGTCATTCTGGATTCCTCACTATCTCTAACCCCTCCACATCTAAGCTATTAGAAAGATTTATCAATTTAATCTTTGTAATATCTATGTATATGCCCCCTTTTCACCTGTGATAATACCACCACCCAAGTGAAGGCCCTCATCATCTCATTCCTTCTTTACTATAATATCCTGCTAGTGGGTCTCTCTGCCTTAAGTCTCTCCCCATTCCAATCCATCCTCCATTCAGCCACTAAAGTTATTTCCCAGAAGTGCAGATCTTATCACCTTATATACACATAAACATGTATACATACACAAAAAACGTATGACTAAACATTTTTTGGTCCTTAAATTTTATCAGTGACCTACTTGAAATCCTTGCCTTGTTGTACAATTCCCACGTCAGAGTATGGTCATTTATTCACATTATTCCAATTTACCTTCCAGAATGGTTATATTAATTCATGACTCCAAAACTAGTATTTCTATTTTCCATATAACTCACTCCTACAGCATTATGATCATGATTTTGTTTAAAAATTTGCTGGGTGTGAAGCAAAACCTCAGGTTTATTTTGTTTTGTATTCTTGTGAATTGGAGTATCATCACACGTGTTTCTTTAAATTCGCAATTATTCTGAGAATTGTTTGTTCGTATCCTTTGAATATTTATAAATTACATAATAGCTTTTGGTCTTATATGTTTCTAGATAGCTATTGACTTTTAATGTAATGTTACTCAATCGACAAATTTTTATTTGGCATATTATGCTTATCACTGAGAATATACATAAACATTAAAATGAAAAAGAAAATAAATAGAAAAAAATTCCAACTATTTGGAAGCTTACATTCTAAGGGAGAGAACAATGTAAATTATCAGGTGCAATAAGTCATATGTAGGGCAGGTGAAGAATATTTCAGAGGGGTAAGCATTGGCAACTGGAGAATGGGAATTCATTGTTTAAAAGATAAGATTTCAGCTGAGTCTTAAAGAAAAGCAGAGAAATTGAGGAATGATAGTAAAGAACAAGATCATTACATGCATGGGGCCAAACAGCTCAAAAGAGGAGATGGACAGCCTAGTGAGAGGATCATTTAGGTCATTATACTTGTATCATAGAGAATGTGTATTCACATTATCTTTGTTCCTCTAATCTATTTTTATCTGCCTCATTTTTATGTTTTTATTATTCTTACTATGCTTAACAACCTTCAGCTCATAGAATTCCTACCTTCCTTCTATTTCAAGTGTCAGCTCACGAACATGAGCTTTCCAGCTCTCTTTCATTAGTGATTCCTTCCTATTAAATTTTATTTGTATTTATTTAATATTTATCTATGCACAGATTTAATGCCTCAGTAGTATTCTTATATTGGTATTCCAAAACAAACCTTTGTATACAGGAAGTGCTTGATACATTTTGATTGAAAAGCAGTGAATTTTTATACAAATGGTTTCTTTGCAAAAGTTTTACCACATTTTTACAAGAAAATGGGTAATGTAGCTGGCAATTTCCATAATGTATCAGTTCCCATGGTGCAGTCTAGAACACAATTAGAAACAAAGGGTCTGATTCTTGGACTATCCAAACTGCTCATTCCTAAATTTGCTTCTTAATTAATATTTATATGAATAAATACTGGTGGAAGAATGGGAGATCCTTCCAAGGACACCTAGTCCACATCTCTCATTTAACATCTTAGGAAAATGAAGTAAGTCATGTTTTTAGTTGCGTAGGCAATAAATAAATAAATAAAAATAAATAAATAAATAAATAAATAAATAAATAAAAAGCATGAAAATAGGAATTCAGAGCCACTGACTCCAAATACAGTACTCTTTCCATTATATTAAATATTAATCCAAATCCTTTAACAGACTCTTTGATTTTGATACTCTGCTTATTACTTCCTTTTCATACTGATTTTTGTTGTCCTTTTTGCTTACCCTAATTTCATATCTTTATCTTCTATGTTGTAACTCCTTAAGAAGAAGGACTATCTTTTGCCCTATTTTTTCAGAAGGGGGCTTACCAGTACTTAGCACAGAGAATGGAAAATAGCAAAGGATTAATTAATGTTTTGGTGGATAACTGACTGAGACTGCTTTTCTGAATAACTTGAATGACTGAATCCTTGAGTTGCTACTTTCTTATTTCAGCTTTCTGCTAATGTTGCATTTCTTGGAACTTTATATTTTATTAAACACATTTTGTGTCTATTCCATAAGCTTTCAATGAATTTGGGAAAAAACATTGTCACCTTATAGTCATGATTTGTGATTGATTTGTAATCACATTTCCCAAAAAATATGTAATGGATAGAATGTTTAACTTTGATTCAAGAAGACCTGTGCTTAAATCATGTCTCTGACACTTGTTGAGCAACCCTGAACAAATTATTTAATGTTCATGTACCTCAGTTTCTTCCTCTGTAAATCTGTGATTTATTTCTCATTTTACAGGAGAAGCAACATGTATTAAGGAATAAAGAACTGATCTCAGGCTTAGGGTATAAGCATCATTTCCTTATTAAGTATCTCTGGATTCAAAATAATTTAGTTACATGGACATCTTAAAGAGTAATTATATTATAAATAGTCTTTCACATGATACCTATCCTTTAGTCTAACCTTAGGAAAATCACTTCTTTTGTGTCATTCTCTCCTCTTTTTTATTTCAAACCATATTTTATTGCCTAGAACTAATATTGTAAATATTCATACACAAAGCAACTCAGTGATGCAGTAAATAGAATGCTTCATTTGTAATCACTAAGATTTGTGTTCAAATTAAGCTACAGACCTTTCCTAGTTGTGTACTATTGAGCAACTCAATTAATATCTCTGACTCAGTTTCACTATAAAATAATGATAATAATAGAACCTACTTCCCAAGGTCGCTGGAAAGATTAAATGAGATAATATATGTAAATCATTAAGCACAGTTCCTATAACACAGTAGGTGCTTAAAGAAATCTCATCCCATTCTTCTATAATTTAATAGAAATAATAATAGGAGGTAGGGATTGAACCTGCCATTTTATTGATATAGAAAAATCTGAGATTAGAAAACAATATAGATCAACACATTCTTTAGAACTTGTTAACTTAGAGAATTGCCTAGAATACAGAGAAAATCAACCTTTTCAGTATCACTCAGCTTGTATATGTCAGATGCAGACATTGAACTTAGGTCTTCCTAGTTCTTGAGTCATTTCTCTTTCTATTACATCATGTCTTGTTGATATTATAATGAAATATGACAGGTTTAAAGATGATCATCAGTAGAAAGATGAATACAGATCCCTCAGTTATATACACACTAGATTGTAAAATGATGCAAAGTAGTTTGTAGTTGGTGTGGTAGGACAGCCTTTCTCTGCTCTAATTTTTCATTTAACTTCTCTGCATTTCAGTCATATGGCTTCTTTATGAAAGATGAAAAAACTATAAATGATTATAGGAGAAACAGCTTTAAAAAATAGGTGAGCATCTAAACTTTGGAGCGATGATCACATTTTGCAGAATTTAGAGAGAAAACAGGAATAATAAAAGAAAGATAAAAAATAGAGTCAAAGATCTAATACAACATCATAGAAACTAAGGCAAAAGAAACTTTAATGGTGAAGTTATTTGATACTAAAAAGTGCTATATGGTCAAAGAGAAAAACAAGTGACCTATAAGAATGAATTTTCACGATGATTGGTAGGGCAAATCCCACAATGCATAAGATAAAAGGCTTAATAAGTTTGAGGAAAGAGTACATGTGTGTAACTAGTTGGGGAAGTTTAACAGCAAGGGAAAAAAGAGAATATCAAAATCATAATTTATTTACATTGTATATTATATGCTCTATCCTATAATATAAATATTTTAATAGAGAAGCAGTATTGTATGATATGTAGACTCTTGAATTCTGGATATCTTGGAATTAAGTGCTACCTCTATTGACAATAAGCTATATCATCAGGGCAGGTAGGTGAGACCATGAGAGAGTAACAGGACAGGAGTCAGGAGGACCTGGGTTCAAATCTGACCTCAGACATGTCCTAGTTGTGTTTTGGCAAGTCACTTAATCCTACTTCTTAGCCCTTGGCACTCTTTTGTCTTTGAAGAGATACTGAGATAGACAGTAAGGCTTTTTTAAAATATTTTTTAAAAGTAAAATATAAAAATAAAAAAGACACACAAATCACATGACTACCCAATTACCCCCAGAAAACTTTCTCAAACTCCAAATACTAGATATGTTGCTTATCTGCATTACTGGAGAAAATTCCCCATTGTGAGTATCTTCTATTTTTGATATATAATATTTAATTTAATGTAGTAATATTTTAATGCATTGATAATTATAACACTATGGAACAAATTCATATAACTCAAATTTAAATGTATGATAATACCAGGATTATAATTTATGTGACTTAATTGGAATCATATCCTTGCCTAAAGTACATACTGGCTTAGTGTAGGCTAGATCTCTAGTCTCTGTGACATTTATAAAGACGGTAAATTTAGTAAGGTTATTTGAATAATAAGGAAATTTTAGGTCTTATTATTTTGTGTTATATCTGTTTGTATCTGAGTATATTAACTGAAACTAGAAATTATTGATATCTTAGCAATGGTACCCATAAAAGTGATACTCTTCAAGGTCTCATTTTTCCTCTCAGCATCATATACAAATTTTCTATGCAACAACTTTGTAAATAGGTAAAAAAAATGCATTATCAAACCATTAAGTCTTAGAGATGCCCATCAGCTCCTTTGGATATATTTTCTTGGGAAGTAGAATAGGAAAAATAAGAATTTTTTACACTTATCAAACTGAAGTAGAATGACATTTTTTATATAACTATTACAAATTGTGTGCATGTGGGGGAGGAGGTCTGATGGCAATGTAAGTGAATAAGGTTTTTTTTTTCCTAAGAGCAGTAATTCATTCCACTAAATAGAATAAGAAAGAAATTTTAGTCTAAATGAAATTCAGGCAAATTACAAAATACCAACCACTTCAAGAGGTTTCTGATACAATACAGCATTGATGGGTCATTTAGATTTTTATAAAGTGTCTAAAATGAAAATTCATCCACGTGTGATAGTTATCCTAAATGCTATATTTTTTTATCAACTTGGAACAATTTGTGTGTAGCACTCTCTGAGAATGAGAATGGGCTATGTAATTTTTCAAGATCCTTTATAGTCACATAATGGCTTATAAATATATTTTCCTATGTAAAATCCAGTTAAGGCTAACATTTAGGAAAAAAATAATTTCTAAATGATACAAAGGTTTAAAAACAAAAGGGTCAAATATAAAAAAATTTTGAGGCTCATTTTTTATTTAATAATTTATCAATATGAAGAAAACACAATGTTTCCAATAAAGTGAAGGAACCATTTTGACCTTATTTCTTAGTCTTCTATATATTTTCATTTTTTACATTAACTTTTGAAAAAGAAGTGAACATATTTTTTTATCTAGGGGTTATAAGATAACTAATTTGATTTTGGGAGTGATTCATCAACTAACATTAATTTAATCATGTCTCTACCTTTTTCACATGGTAATATTTAATAAATGTTTGTTGAATTAATAGACTTGAATATCACAATCAAGTCTTACTTTGAATTATTCCCATTTGGTCACAATGAAGAAATTGTTTCCAAATATTGGACCTTGTGCAACAGTTAACAGTTTTGAGGTTGTACAATAAGTTAATGCAATTGGCAATGACCATAATGCACAGAATTATCAGTTTTCATAAGGAAACCATGGGGAAAACTTACTTTATCAGAATTTCCCTCAAAGCTGCATATGATTCTAACATGAATATTCTTTGCAATCACTTTTACTTAATACCAAATAATTCTTTTAAGAAGCTACAATAGTGGTAACTATTGTATTAAACTAAATTCTCTTGTTTTATAAGAAATATTATATAATACAATACTGTCAATAAAAATAGATTGTCAAATGATGCAATAAAAATAATTAAAAATTGAATTGATATCCTGAGGATAGGTTCTATGTCTTTTATTAGAAAATTCTTTAACCACTTTGGTTCCTGATAAGAAGCAGTGCTGCAGAGTGATTGGGAAGTATAATCTTAGAGTCTAGAACAACTGTTTTGATGTCTCATTTTTTCACATATATCAACTCTATAACCCTGGACATGTAATTTAATCTTTTTTTTTTCAATGAAACTTTTTAAGACTTGATAACTTAAGAAGAGATTATCTAACATTGATAGGAATTTCTGTACTCTGGAATACTCTATACCACTGAAATAAGGTCATAACAGTTTTATGTTACTGATATGGACTGATATTTAAGGAAAGGAAGGAAAGAAGGAAGGAAGGAAGGAAGGAAGGAAGGAAGGAAGGAAAAAAGTGAGGGAGATAAGACTTTTAATTCATCTATTATATGCTAGGTATAAGGATGGGATTTGTGCAAGGAGGATGGTACAAAAGGAGCCAGAGAAGGCAGTTGCTGACAGTTAAGACCAAGAGGATTCTGGGAGATTCTCTGGAGAAGGGAAGGAGAGGAGAGGTCTTCAGGTGGAGGACTGGGAAGAGAGAGGAGGAGGACATTCTGGCTCAGATCCAGTCTTGAGGGCTTCCTGAGAATTTTTCTTTGGAAATTGAAACCCTGATTCCCTGGTCAAATCCTTTCCATTGCACCTCACCCATCAAGACTTCAACCATTGAGTAGGCTAAGTTTTTGGACTCCATTTTAGGAACAGTTTAGGATAGAAACAGAAAAGGATATTCAAACTTAAAAACCAGAAAAGGATAGAAATAGAAACAGAAGGAGAAGGGGAAGGGGAAGAAGTTTGGAAGTGGGAGTCCTAAAAGTTTCCTACTAAGTGATAGACCCCATAGAAATAGAGAAGAGGGCACCCCAAGATGTCTCTGCCCTTCACCCCTTTCCCCAATCCCTGAATTGTGAATAATAAAAGCCATTCATCAATCAGATAGCATTTCAGAGTGCCTGAGAGACAAAAAGGGAGGAGGAACCACAGCTTGGTCAGGCTGCCTCCATCTTGAAGCCAGACCACCCACTGTGAAATTAACTGATTGGGGGGAGGTTTGTGTGAATCTCGTCCTTATTCAGAATCGGATTGGGATACCACATACCTTCTCTTATAGGGAAGCATTGCCCCCAACTCCTGTGGAGCAGCACAACCATCCAGGTCACTCAGTTTTTGGGTGTCACCCCCTTAAAGTCTTGCTTCTATCAAACATTGGTTACTGGCTCCTTTATTCTTACATAGGTACTGTGCTAAGTGCTTCATAAATATTATCTCATTTGATCTTAACAAAAACCTTGTGAGGCTGCTATTATAGGTGCTATTATTATACCCCAATTTATAGTTGAGGCAATTGAGAACAAATAGAGGTTAAGTGATTTTGAAAAGTTGCATATCTACTAAGTTTCTGAGGCCATATTTGAACTCAAGTCTTCTCACCTCTGACCTTCTGTTCTATACAATATACCATTTAGTTTCTTAGAGGAAAAGTATGTCAATTTCATATTTAAATTATTTGATGAATAATGACAGAAATGATGGCAGAATCGGAGTGAATAAGATATTTGTATTCCCCATTATATCTCTGAAAGAATATAGACAGAAATAATAATTAAAAATGAGATGAGTAACCAAAATCAACACTCTTCAGAAAAGAAAAAGCAAATTGAAAATAGAAAAAAATACCTCACTAAGATGAAAAAAGATATGATTTAAAAAGAAGATATAAAAAAGAGAAAACAAATAAAAACTAGCTTTCAATAAGAACTTTGGAGATGAAGATGAAAATGTCATCTCAAAACGAATAAACAGAATAATACAAAGCAAATGCTCAATTACTATTTGTAAAAAATGATGTGATATTGATAAAGGAGAATAAAATAAACCATGTAACCAATCAGAAAAGAATTATCATTGTGAAAAATAAGACAGTATAAGCAGAGAATATTTTAAATGTTACAAAAAACAACTAAATTTGAAGATCTAAACAATTAGAAAATATTAATTGCTCATAAGTAGGCAGAGCTAATGTGATAAAAATGACAATTCTACCTAAATTAATTTACTTATTCAGGGCCATACAAATCAAACTACCAAAAATTATTTTATAGAACTAGAAAAATAATAGCAAAATTCAAATGGAAAAATAAAATGTCAAGAATATCAAGGTCATTAATTAAAAAATGTGAAGTAAGGTGGCCTAGTACTATCAGATCTCCAACTTTACATTAAAACAGTAATCATCAAAACAGTCTGATATTGTCGAGAAATAGAATGGTAGATCAATGGAGGAGATTAGATATGCAATATGAGGGGTAAATGACCTTAACAACTTAATGTTTGATAAGCCCAAATACCCTAGCTTTTGGAATAAGAACTCAATATTTAAGGAAAACTGCTGGGAAAATTGGATAACAGTATGGCAGGAACTAAGTATTGACAAATATCTCACCTTATACCAAAATAAGGTCAAAAATGGTTAAGAGATTTGGATATAGTGATACCATAATTATGGAAACATAGAATAGTTTACCTGGTAGATTTATGAAGAAGAGAAGAATTTATGACCAAACTAACAACAGTGAGTATTATAAGACATAATATAAATAATTTTGATCATATTAAATGAAAAAGCTTTTGTGCAAATAAAACCAATGTAACCAAGAACTATGGACCAAATTAAATTGTTTACCATCTCCTACTGGAGAGAGGGAAGACAGGGAGACAGGCAGTTTGGATCTTATAATTTTGGAAAACATATTTTATAAATTATTATTACAGGGAATTTGGAAAATAAAGTATCTTTGAATTAAAAAAATAAATAGAATAATTTATAAATATTCTTGTAAAAAGTGGGATTTATGAATTACCTGCTCTTCCCTGTCTTTCCTCCTCACTTTTATTTGTTATAATTAAACAGTATTCATTTTACTATCTCACCTTTATTCTTTTTACTTTCTTTTTTTGTACTAAATATACTTGAATATTTTAAATTTATATGGAAAGAGCTTATGTATAGTGGTAAAGGATTGGAAACAAAATGGATGTTCATCAATTGGGAAATGATTGAACAAGTTATGGTATATGAAGGAGATGGAATACTGTTGTGTAATAAGGAATGTTGAGCAGAATAGGTTTAGGAAATCTGGGAAAACATTCTAAGATTGGTAGTGTTGATTTGATCAGTGTTCCCAAAACTAGATGTGGAAAAGTTGGGAAAAAATGTGGGGGCCAATGACATAGGAAAAACATATCCAGAGATGAATATCTCAGCAGGTTGTGCTACGATGAGGAACTTTCATCGATTATAGCAGTGGGTCCAATGATGGGAATAGGAACAAGGAGAACTTTGTGGAAGAAAATATGCATAACATTAAAAAAGCCAGGGACCAATAGTATGTTGAGTTTATGTAAGTCAAGTCAGCAATACCCTCTCAATCATCATCTCCCTTCAAACTGCACTAGTGACAATCTAATATCCTGAATCTAAGAGCTTTGGAAATAATTATGCTTCTAGCACAGTGACCACATCCATCTTCCTGGGATATAATTCCTGTTGAGATGCAGCCTGGTAGGCTGAGTCAAGATGTCTGCTTAGAATCAGCAAAGTCCAGTCCCCTGTAAAAATTCTTCCACATGAAATAAAAAACAAAATGCTTCCAGGGGGACAGAAAACCAAATATAACAACAGGACAGAGCTGGAGGACCTGTCTGCTCAATTCATCTTACAAGGTATGCAAAGAATCCTGAATTCTCAGGTTTAAGGTAAAGGAAAAAAGAAGGACCCAGGACCCTTTCCCCAGCTACTGTGCTGAGACTCCACAGTTGCTAGAATATTGGAGGAAGGCTCCAGCCTGGAGGTAGTGCTTTGCTGCCACAGCTATGCCAGGCTCCGGGTTCTGACCAAAGCTGGCAGGGAGGCAGCTGGAGGAGAGGGATAAAGAGGAGGACAACCTGGTCTCAGCCACCACTCTCAATCATGGGGCTCTGCTTCTCTAGGTTTTGGCCTTGGGGAACATTCAACAAAACTTAATCTAGTTATAAGTAGGGCAGATAAGAAGCCTTCAGAGGGCAGGAAAGCTCAGTCTCCAATAATTTCCCCCACCCACTGCACTGAGATCCACAGTAAGAATCCTGCTCACTCAAGTCCCCAGACATAGGCTAAAATGATTATAAAATATCTTGGTAACACAATGGGAAGCCCAGGGCTCTGACCAGCCAACTCACAAGAGGTGGCAGGCAGAAAGAGAGAGGAGCACGAGGGGAATTTCCTTCAGCCTTCACACCTTCACCTATATTTTCATCTGCTGCCAGCTGGGGAAGATCTGACCTCAGGGTTCATTAATACTTCATCAGCCTAATCTAGATAATCAGCAAAGCAGAGAAGAAGCCACTTCAGGAAAGAATAGCCCAAAACCACAGATCTAGCAAATAAACAGAGGAGCAAGATCACAGCCAATGAAAGAAGGAAAAAATATGAGTAAACGATCAACAGCCTCTATCCAAATAATGAACAAAGAGCAAATGGAATAGAGAAGGACCAAGGAACAACAAGAAAATACACATGGACTCCAGTGAATTGTACACAAGCTTTGGAAGAACTCAAAACATAATTCAAAAAACAATCAAGAGAGGCTGAAAACAATTGGGAAAAGAACTTAAAAAGCAAAATAAGTTATCTGGAAACAGAGAAACGTGAACTAAAACAAGAAAATAGTGCCTTGAAAGTCAATCAGTTTGAAAATGAGACAAAGAAAGTGAAAGATGACTTGTAAATAAAAACAGACCAGAAAGTGAAGGATGATAAAAAAGTCAGGGATTAAATTCAGTCTACAAAAATTAGAATCCAACAGCTAGAATCAAATGATTTCATAAGGCAGCAAGAGTCTATAAAACAAAATCAAAAGAAAGAAAAAATTGAGGAAAATATGAAAAACCTCATTGATAAAACTACAAAACTGCAAAATAGAATCAGAAAAGGCAATTTAAGAATTATATTGGACTACTGGAAAATCATGGGGAAAAAAAAGCCTGGACATCATTCTACAGGAAATTATCCAAAAAAACTGACCCTTGAACATCAAGAGGGAAAAATGGAGAGTGTAAGAATCTACAGATCACCTCCTGCATTAAATCCCCAATTGACTATGCCCAGGAACATTATAGTCAAGTTCAAGAACTACCAGACCAAGGAAAAGATACTACAAACTACTAAAAAGAAACCATTCAGATATGAAATCACAATTATGACAACACAGAACCTGGCTGCATCCACAATGAAAGACTAAAAGACATAGAAAGCAAGGGAACTGGTTACACAACCAAGAATCAACTACCCAGCAAACTTGACTCTAATTTTGCAGGGGAAAGTACGGTCATTTAAAAAAAAATAGAAGACTTCTAAACATTCCTAAAGAAAAGACCTGACTTAAATGGAAAATTTGATGCCCAAACACAGAACTCAAGAGAATCACCAAAAGTTAATTAAGAAAGGGGGTTGAAGTACTTTTTTAAGGGACCCAATAAGTTAATGATTTGTATTGCTATAAGAAAAGATGATATTGATAATTCTTCAAAATTATTATCATCAGGGTAGCTAGAAGAAGTATAATTAAGGGGAATAGTGACAAACAGTATAGGATGAAATGTGAAAAAAATATATAAAGAAACTAGGGGTAAAAAAAGAGGATAATACTAAGAGAAATGGGAAAAGAGATAAAATGGGGTAAATTTATATTTCATAGTGATGCAGCCTGGCAAATACTCCTGCAGGTGCTACACCCAAAGCTATTGAAACTTCATAAAAGAAAGTTCTTGCAACAACAGCTTGCATTAACAAAGTTCTTGGAACATTCTAGTATCTCAACATAAATAATTCATATTATTTTACAAGTGGAAATATCATTAAAAAGAAGCATTACCAACTTTTTTGCCACTACAGTTTAAGGAATAGGGGATCTTTCTATGCAACTTGATACTTGAAACGTTCGATATATATTGTTTCCATTAGAAAATTAGCTACTTGAGAAAAAGAACTGTCCAGTTTTTCTATTTGTATTCCCAGACTTTTAACATAGTAAACACTTGGTAAATGCTTAAGTAATTCATTAATTTTCATTCTTTAATACTTGTGTGACAAATAGCTGCTGCTTCTTCAGAGCTGCATCTTATTATTTTTAAGCTAGAGCTAAGGATGTGTCTTTAGCTTCAGGTATTAAGAGCAATGAAACATTCCAAATAATTTTAAGTGTTATCAATGTGAAAATAAAGAAATCAAAGAATATGAAGAAAAATATGTGAATAGTAATCCTTATGGGGGGAAAGTGAAAAAAGGAAAATTAGGTATTGTTATCAAGTTGATTACTGTTACCTATATTGTCAATGTGTGAATAAAGTGCTGAAATAATAATTCATATCAATTTTAAGAAAAAATTTCTTGCATAACCAGATATTAAAGTGTATTTTTTAAAGTATTTCAACATATCAACCTAGTGGGAAGTCATTGTTAATATGCTCCAGAAAACTATCCTTTAAAAATGTTAGCATTCAATTTGATGGAGGGATCATCTTATCAAATTTGCAATAGATAGGAATCTGTGAGGTAGAGGTAACCTTCTGAATGAAAGTCAAAATCTGAAGAAATTTCAATGTTAGAATGATTGAAGGAATTTTAATACACATATGTGTTAAAATTATTTCTTTTCCTTTTCCCTCTAGTCACCTTGCTTTGGTAAGGACTATTTTGCAAGGACAGTTTGGAATTTTGGAAAAGACATATGATTGACAAGAAAAGTGGTTGAGACCTGAGCAGAGGATTGTAGAAAAAAGAACCATTAAGGGGGTCTTAAGTCTCAGGACTTGAGGAGAGAGAGAGTACTCTTACCTCGCCACGGGATTGAGTGCAGATGATCTGAGGATTTCCTTGGTTTCCTATAGACCGAGAAACCTGTTGCTTCTCTTGATGCACAATACATCCATCCGGGGAAGAAGTGCAATCATTTGGCAGTGGCAAAAAGGGTTTACGGACTCAGCCTGCCACTGAGTCAACCACTAGACTCTGTTTGTCATTGCTTTCCACTAATGACCCCTTATTATTCTTTTTCAAAGAGTGTTTCTTAAGGTCTAGGAATTTAAGTTGAGTCCTGGAAATCAGTCAGTTCTAACCCCCAAAGATATCCCTTGTTTGCCATCTAACACCTGCCCATCTCTGTCAGCTACTTCACTTCATGGAGATACCCTCAACATTCCCTCTCAGTAATGGTGAAGATAGCCTGCCATATAGGCTACATGTGCACATACTCACACACACACACACACACACACACACACACACACACACACACACCCCTACCTATTTGGTCTGACTAACATCTTGGGCTCTAAATTAATCATCTTTATACTTTCTAGTTAATACATTAAATACAATTATAAGAAGCCAGTATAAAGTAATAATAATAATAAAAACACAATTTGACTTTGAGTTAAATGAGGGGAAGCCACTTAGGCCTTAATGTAAGGGTCCTTTGTTCCTGTTAATTCCTTATTATCTGTAAATGTTAAATAAAATCCAAACATCTGCAGTAATAGCTATATACATAAAACTACCAAAATATTATCTACATACCTAGAAAATGTTAACAAATTTAATCTGGAAAAACTAATATCAAGAATAACAAGGGAATTAGTAAAAAAAACATGTCGAAGAAAGATGACCTAACCTTATCGCATCTCAAACTGTATTATGAAGTGATAACCAACAAAATAATCTGATATGAATGAGAAATAGTGTGGTAGATCAAAGGAGTATACTAAGAACCCAAAATAATAACCCAAAACAATTCTAAAGAATTTATGATGAGGAATGCTATCCATCTCTAGAGAAAGAATTGAAAGCATATCAAGGCTAACTATTTTCTGTTTAATTTTCTTCATAGTTTTTTGTATCTCTTGCAACATGTTTAATATGGAAATATTATTTGCATGATGACACAAATTACATGAGGGGAGTAGAAAGAGGAAGAAAGAAAATTAGGAAATCAAAATTTTAAAAAATGAATAGTAAAATTACTTTTACATGGAAAAAGTGGGGAAATGTTTTATAAATTAACAATAGAATGTCAGATATTGCATATAAGTTTGATATTATTTGGATAAGAAAATGAACTAAACTCACAGTGGTACAAATGAGAAATAATCTGTCCCCATCAAAACCCTATTAAAATGAGACTCCCAATACTTTTTTTTTATTTTTTTGTTTGTTTTTTAAACCCTTAACTTCTGTTTATTAGCTCCTTGGTGGAAGAGTGGTAAGGGTAGGCAATGAGGGTCAAGTGACTTGCCCAGGGTCACACAGCTGGGAAGTGTCTGAGGCCAGATTTTAACCTAGGACCTCCCATTTCTAGGCCTGGCTCTCAATCCACTGAGCTACACAGCTGCTCCTCCCAATACTTTTTAAGCATTCTTCCCTATTATAGGTCCATGCTGCCTGAGTGCTCCCAACTCTTATCAATGGTTGAGTAAGAGATTACATGCACCTCTCTTCCTTTGAATTTTTTTCCCCATGTGGGATATTGCCCTCTATCATTCTATCCCACTCCTCAGATGATCTGACTCTATACTTCCCCCTGTTATATTTCTCTAGTTACTCTCTGTGCGATAATAAAGTATAACTGAACCATTATTTCCTTATTCCCATTTGTTAGCACTATGATCTTTCCCAGTGCTCCCATTCAGTCTAGAGGAAACCCCTTATCCATCTTTTCCTTTACTGAATAAATCAATTCGACAGAAGTACAAACCTAGACTTGGCCTAAAATATAAAAGGCACAAGTAAAATATGATGGAGGAATCCAATGTTTAAATTTAATGAACAGTGACATTTGTTACCCAAAAATCCCTGTAGCCCCAAGTAGTAAGAGTAGGCCCCAGTAAAATCAAAACTATAACCTAGAAGTAGTCAGACATGTAGATTCCCACCATAAGCATAAGAACTTAATCTAATTCCTTCCCAAATACTAGGTGTTCTTCCAAGAAATCAGTGGTGCAAGAATTCTATATTGAATTATCACCTATAGAAAACTCTGTTCAGAATCCCTGATGTAATCCAGATTCATTGTCTCCATCCTGTAAATCATTACTAACCATTGTCCCTGCAAAAGGCTTACCTAATCCATTAGCTTATGTAATTTTCCCTATAAAGTGTATACCCCAAATCATTAAACTTTATCACTACCCAAAAAAAAAAGATTGTTTGTATATCTTCCTGTCAATCTGGCAGTTTGACCCTCTTGTAATCCCAGAATCATTTTTCTCAGTTCAGTTCATTAGCCTATGAGTAATTTGTCAAGCAGATCTTGACAAAAGCTGATGTAATCTTATGCTACATTAATAGAAATATATTTCCAAGTGACAAATTCTTACTATATTTCTGCATTGGTCAGACCACATCTAGATTTTTCTCTTCAATTTGAATTACTACTTTTCAGAAGGGTTTTGAAAAGTTGGATAATATCCAAAACAGAAATGTGATCAAGATCATTTGGACACTGGAAACTTTGCCATCAGATAATTAATTGGCAAAAATGAGGCTGTTTAGACTTCTGCAGAGAAGTCTGATGGAGGATATGATAATCATGTTCAAGTATTTGAAGATCTATGACATAAGGAAGATATAATTATTGTTCTTTATCCAAAGGAGTCTAACTTCGAGTCATAGAGAAATATTTTAGCTAACATAATGATAATCATCCTCACAAGTAGAGTTCTCCACAGGCAGAAAAGAGTTCATATTATAGGGCCTCAGTTGAGATAAAGGAATATTTTCTGCTACTATCCTCCAACAATAGGCACCTCATAACATTTCAAAGGAACCCATTCAATAACTACACAAGTATTCTAGATATTTTCAACAAAGGTTGGTTGTATAGAGGATGTCTATTCAAGAAAAAGTTGGACTCAGTGGTGTCTGAAGTGCCTTACAAATCTGAAAGTTTATGATACATTAAAAATCAACCACACTTTGATGTTCAGTAGAGTACAATACAGGACAATTCTTATGACGATGACCAAGAGCTTTGACAAACATAGCATATCCATAATTTCATATGAAAAAAAAAGGAATAAGAATATAACTATGCCAATACAACCCAGAGTGCTATTAACAAAAAAGTATTGAAATATCAATTGACAATAAAATTTTACTTTTTATTTAAAAAATGAATGTCTGATGGATTTTATAGGATCATTATTTCCTCCAAATTGTTCTGGTCAGTTTTATTTGAAATAGAAATTACACACAGGAAACTCTACTCTTATTATCTGTTATTTTAAAGACCTTTAAGGTTTAATGAAAAGTTCTCATGATAAGTTAAAAATCTATTTTATAACACGTAATATCCATTTTAAAATTATGTTTCAAAATAAAAGCCACATACTTCTGAGCAGTCAAATATACTGAATGAGCTTTTGTGTATATGGGAAATTAGATGGTCTATCCAGAAGAATAAACTTTAATAAGAGTTTCTGAAATGATGATTCTTTTTAAATTTGGCCCTTAAGGAGAAATATTTTTATATTCCTAGAGAAAAGAAAAAATTATAACTTTTTATTACAATTGGCTCCTAAAAATATCTAACTGAAAAGAATTGTAGATGTTAGAAAATATTCTTAGAGGAGTTGCAGGAAAAGTGAATTAGTAAACGTATTATATGTGTGTATAATATAAATATATATATACATGTACATATATATATTTTTTTTTCAACACAAAACACTTTTAGTACATTAAATATTCTGGAAAAGGAAAAAGAAATTTTAAAATATCACTGATTTTAAAGAATTTTAGAACTTAAGAGTCATATAGATCATGCAGGTTTATTTACAGCAGACATATTTAGCAAGTTCTAAGACAGAAAGTAAAATTAATTCTCTTCTTTCCAAGGCTAACACTCTATCCCTAACGCTATGCTGTCTTGAGTCCTGACAGTAGAGGTTAGTTGCATTGGGAAAAAAGAGGCATAATTAAAAAATAAACCAGATACTTTCATTATCCCAACATTTTCTTTTCAACTTATTTTAATGACAGGTAGACTAGATATGATTCTCAAGTCAAGTGCCTGAATTAGTCACCGAAACTCATTAGTAGGTACCTTTAGGCAATTAAATCAAATACACATTAATTAAGTATGTAATTTGTGTAAGATATTGTTCTAGTTATAATGATTAAGCATAGGCAATCAACTTGCCAAGATAGTTCAAACTGTTAGTCCTCTAAAGTTTCATTCTATCCTTCCATCAAGGATGGGAATATACATATTAAAGCAATATAGTATAGTATATAATTTAGACAGGAAATATAGTATAGTATATAATATTGACAGGAAATCCCTCAACTTAGTATTTTACCGTTGGAATTTGTATGTGAAAAACATCTATTATTTTACCTAATATACTTTTCTAGAAAGAATTGAAAGAATTAATATCTATAAAAATCAAATAAACAAAATTTTAGAGTTGGAAGTAACCCATTTTTTTTTGCTCAACATGGCTAGTGGTTTACACACATAAACAAAAAGAGCATGTATTTCAATATATGTATGTATGTATGCTTGCTTACATGAACATATGCATGTATGCATAAATGTGTAGATAGAATGATAGTAATGTAGATATATGCATTTACTAATGTGCAATATTTAATAATGTTTTAAAGATACATATCAGAAATGTAAAAACCATTGATTGAAATAAAATAAACTATATAAACATTTTATTAATAGCAGATATTGTTTTGCCTTCAATAAAAATAATATTTTAGTAGGAACAATGTGATTTATTACTCTTTTTTTAAAACCCTTAACTTCTATGCTTATAGGTGGGCAATGGGGGTCAAGTGACTTGCCCAGGGTCACATAGCTGGGAAGTGTCTGAGGCCAGATTTGAACCAGGACCTCCCATCTCTAGGCCTGACTCTCAATCCACTGAGCGACCCAGCTGCCCCCATTCATTACTCTTGATATCTGTGTTTATCCCTTTGTAAAACAGAAATTTAAACATTTGATCTAAATTCAGAGGCTTGAAGAAGCTTGCAAGAACTTGGCCCAGGTCGAGAAACAATCTCACAAATTCCCTGCTTTCAGAACTATGGGATGAGAGAGATAACTTAAGGTAGGGATCACTATTTAAATGAAATCTAGAACAAGCCCTATACCTATCCAACAGCCCGTGGTCCAAAACCTCCTGTGTACCTTCATTGACTAGGACTTAATTTTCAACTCAATCCAGGGGACTTAATCCTAAGTGCCCATACCTTTTCATAGTAATGAACATTTACTCTAAGAATATTAACACTGTTATACCTAGTATGGCCAGGAGTTACATTAAATCCAAAACTCTCTCTCATTAGATTTCAGGCATTCCTCATTAGCCTGTGTATCTCCAGTCATATTTTTGACATTGTCTATCTAATCTACCCATGTATGGGTATCATCATGTATCATTACCCTCCCACTTCTCCCACATCAGGGCAACATATCACCTAAATTGGAGAATCAGCATGAGAAGAAATATGGTGGTTGGGCTGGTTGGGATAATGATCACCATTACATTAAAAGAAAACCTCTAGGTGATCACCATAGTGTAACCACACTTTTCACTTTTCTGATTTTGAAACAATCAGATTTAGAGTCATCAATGAGGGGGCAGCTGGGTAGCTCAGTGGATTGAGAGCCAGGCCTAGAGACAGGAGGTCCTAGGTTCAAATCCAGCCTCAGACACTTCCCAGCTGTGTGACCCTGGGCAAGTCACTTGACCCCCCCATTGCCTACCCTTACCATTCTTCCACCTAGGAGCCAATACGCAGAAGTTAAGGGTTTAAAAAAATAAAAAAATAAATAAAAATAAAAAATAGAGTCATCAATGAATATGAAGATAATTCAATAAGGCTAGGAAATCAAGGAAAGTGAATGAAGTAGTATAATGCTAAGGAAAGTTTCAGGCAATCATCTGAAGACCAAATCAAAAATAATATGTGTTATAGGTTTTATGAGAGACTACCATGCTAAAAAGAGAAAATTAAATGAATTCAGAAAACAGATTCTGAGCATTGCATGAAGGCATAATTTAGCAGTGATAGGAAACTTGCATTCTCTAAACATCTAAGTCAGTGAATAAAAAAGAAAAAAAATGAACACTTGTTATCATAAGTGTCAAGTATCTAGGCCAGGGATGCAAATATTTTAATAAATGAGACAGCATTAGCTCTCAAAGAACTCACATTTTAATGGAGGAAATAACATACATATGAGTTCATTAACTCAAAGTATACTTAAAACCTAAGAAGTTCTAAAGGTATATTAATGATCACATGACAGTGCCCAGAAATTTGAAGAGCATTGTGGAAATGAAGATGATAAAGCCCAAAGACAGTTAAGATCAATGATAAGGCAGATGATAGGTAATAGCTATTTTTCTATGTTTTCAAAATTATTATAATTAGTAACTCCTAGATCCATCTATGGGTTGCCACAGTATCAATATTTCCTTTGCAGGGCATGGAGTTTAGGAGGACCTTGGCCCACATTCTCTGGGAAAGAAAGAGTGGACTTGAATATATGTTTGGACAGGGTCTCGGGTTCTTTCCTTCAGGAAATTTTTTGGGGAATGATGTTCATCTAGGATAAGAGAAGTAGAGGAGAAAATTTAGTATAATTGTAGATAAAGTATGGACTCTAGGTAATTATTCTTACTTGGTACCTGATGAGGTCTTAATCCTCTTGGCTTGGGCTGGATTGCAACTGGTGAGATTTTCTTCAATTGAATGAAAGTCAACTAAAATTTTCTCAATGTTTTTAATTGATTACAGCTTTAATGTAAAAAGAAAAAAAACAAACAACCAAATAAGGAAAAGTTCTAATATTCAGCTGATTCTCACCAAAGAAAGAATTATTTGTAGAGGAAGGGAAAGATGAGAAAATTCAGGAAATGTTACCATTTTAATTTTGAGATTATCGTAGGAAAGAAGAGGAAAGCCAGAGATAATCAGACATTTCCTTCTCCAGAGGATCATTTTTATTGGAACTCTCTATTGTTTCTTCTATAATCCTACAAAGTATAGTTCATAGCTTCATTGAGGTATGTGAACCCCTCTACCATAATAAGATAATGGAGTGGTCTTAATGCATAATTCTGACAAAGTACTGACTTGTTCAATAAATACAATTTATTTCCTTCATGAATCATCTATTGTATGTATAATATGTGTCTTCTGTCACATCAGAAACAATATTGTGATAATGAGATTAAATCTACCCTGCCCATCTTTAGATTTAATCACCAAAGGTGAAAATATCTCCACTTAACTCACAAGTTGGGAGGTCTGTGACCCATGTGTGCTAGAGTGAGTGACAAATCAAAATTTACTGATTGCCTCCTGGGCAGTCCTAAGAAAAGCATCTGTTGTGTTTGGACACATAAACTAAGAGGAAGACACAGGAAGTGATGCATAAGAAGCCCCTTTAAAAGAGAGATCAGTGAGTTCAGCTGGTCTCTTCTTGTTGGTGTCTTGGGCCTCTGGAGCCCTGCCAGAGTAAAGCCAAGATTTGAATACAAATCTAGTTGTTAGATCTCTTACAATATGGAAATATGTATTACATGAAATGACTGGTATAATTTTTATCAGGCTATTTACCATGTAGCAGAGGAGTGTTAGGGAGGGAGAGAGAAAAACTGAATCCTAAAATGTCAGAAAACAATTCTCCAAAATTGTTTCTACATGTAATTGAAAATAACCAATTAAAACAAGAAAATAATAAGAATTATGTTATTCACATATTCATTGCCTGTCCTACGTAATAATGAGAATGAACCAAGTTATAAGGTGGAAACTTTTCTTAGTTGTAAGTAATGAAACTGATTTACTCTCCTAAAACATTACCTGAAATTCTTTTTCTGTTTATAAATAAACAAAGAAGCAACCCAAAATAAATAAATACCACAAGAAAATAAACAACTAAATAAATAGAAAAAAAATCCATATTTCCTTTCTTCCTAAAAAGGATGTTACTTGAAGGCAAAAAGACTTGATCTTTGTGTGTCATCTAAGTAACTGAGTTTCCTAGGGGTGTTAATTTTATAGTTTCTTTCAGATAGTGTCAAGTGGATTGTTTCTATTATCATTTTGCTCTCTGGTTATAATAGACTTGGAAAATTCTCATTTACCTTATCTTGAAATATGATAGTCAAGCTCATTCGCTTATTTACATATTTATGTATTCATTCAGTCATCTATGTATTCATTTATTTACTTATTTTATTTATTGGTCATGAGCTTCACATAGGCAGATTATTAAATTCTCTCCTCTTAACTTTTGTTCATATTCAGTTGTGTTTTTTCTACAGTATATTCCTTATAATTTATTTACTAAGTAGTGTTATTTTGTTTTATTACTTCTTTTTGTCTCATAAAGTAATTGCCTTCTCTTTTGCCCTTTCCAGATCTAATTCATGATATAGCTATCACCTTCCATTACAAGCTATTGATTCTATATCTTTTATTTCCTCCTTTTCTGTCTTTTTACTTAAAATCAGTTTTATATCTCTTTGTTCATTTCTTGCAAATACTCTTATAGTTATTAGAGCAAGTTAATTGTTTTATATAATGTGCTATATGGAATTTTTGTGGAGTTAATCTCTTAATCGAGGTTTAGCTCTTGGACTTCATTGAAAAAAATCTAAAATATTTAACTGTTGTATTTGGAATTTTATTTTAATTAATTTTATCTCCAGCTTTTTTTTTTAATTGGAGTTTGGGATCTGGCTCATCCTCTTCTTAATACCATACTCTTGGATGATAGGAAGACTCAGTTTTATGCTGGATGTGAGTGATAGGATAAGGTTTGATATTTAGTAGAAATCCTTGGGTTTCAGCTGGGGGACTGATTTTGCTTTTGATTTTCACCAATTCTGTTTTTTCCTTGTATAATCTTTAACCCAAAAATTTGCAGTAATTTGATACTTGTCCTATTGAGTGTTTTACTTGGTGTCAATCCTTCCTTGCCTTCTGTTCTGACTTTTCCCTGTCTATGTGTACACTATGCCTTCTCCCATATTTAGCTTGTCTTTAGGAGAATCTGTATGTTTCTGATGGATATTTTTGTGCTATCCTGGGGTAGACACATACACTTATACTGTTGCTTTTAAGGCATTTTTAGAGTTTCACTGACCAACAATCCCCCTGCTTTTTTTTTTTTTTTTTTTTTTTTTGTACTGGGGATAAATTTTCAAGAATGAGTTGAATTAAACAGTGCCTATGAAATCTTCTGACTTTGAATCATGGATCCAGACAAACAACATAACATCATAAGTAGAGATTTTTTTCTTATTCTTTTGCTAAATCTTAGTAAAGTGAAGGTAATTTCTACAAAACTTTTTTCTATGTCTTCATGCTTTATTCATATATTTGAAATCTTTTCTTCTCTTCTACTGTGCTAGACTAAGCCTAATTATTTTATAGATACTATATAATGTTGCAATGTAAATGCATAGAGCTTCTGCATATTCCTTTATTTTCCACTAGATATTATTTCCCAAAACTTTATAAACTAATAGCTCCTAAATTTAGATTTCTATTTTCAACAAAAAGTGTTATTTGCTTTAGATTTATTTTCTTTTTTTTAATAACTAGAAAACTACTCTACCTGATTCCTCAGTAGAGAATACTATTTAGCAAGGTTAGTTCAAAAATTTATTTAAAATTGCTACCTCAAGGCACACTTTAATTTTATAGAAATGTAATAGAAATAGTAAAAAGACTTCTTGAAAAAGAGTTGTGTTTGGTGTGAGATGATTTTTTTCAGGACAAGTCTAACATGGAAAATACCACTTTTTAGTATTGTGACATATAAAGAACACAGTGCTTTGTAGCCACTCATTACTGAAGAAATAGAAATATTAGGGGAGAAAGACATAGTCTTATGCTAGTGGTACAAAGTATTTTTAAGCCAGGATTTTAATAGTGGGACATTTTCATTTACTTTGAAACTGTTTAATATTTAGTGAAATATCTTTATCTCCATGAAAAACAATTTATATATCTTCTAGAGTACATAGATGAGAATATATATTTTATACTATATCACAACAATCTAAACCACTGATTCCCAAAGTGGGTGCCACCACCCCCTGCTGGGTGCTGCAGTGATCCAGGGAAGCCGTGAATGGTCACAGGTGTATTTGGGGGTGGTGAATAACTGTAAGGGGGCAGTGATAGTATATGACAAGGGGCACTAAGTAATATTATTTCTGGAAAGGGGGTAGTAGGTCAAAAAAGTTTGGGAACCACTGATCTAAACCATTTGTTACTGACAGAATAAGATGGAAGTATATTGACACTTCCACATCATATATCAATATTAGAGCTGGCATCATTATGCATTTGATTGTATTGTAAGTGTGTAAATTGTTGAGAAAGAGCAGTCAATTTGGTTATTAGAATATCTAATTTCTCTCTCTATATATGTATATATATGTATATATATATGTGTATATAATATGTATATATGTGTTATTCTGGCCAAATATGAAACTTGAAAATATTACTTTAGTAATTCAAGACCATTGAGTTAGTAATATCATCAAGGTACAAAATTTAATGCTGCCCCATAAAAAAGTTTTATTTACATTTCTCTAGGTTTTGTAAATTTAACAAATACCTATTATCCTTATATTCTTTTCTCCTAGGCTGATATCTCTTCTACCAATTAATTGATAATATTTTTATGTCATCTGGCCCAAGCCAAAATTCCTTTATGGCAAATATCTGACTAAATCTTTCCTCCCCTCCTTCTAAATAAATCCAGTGATGCTGTATTGACTTTTATTTGTCATTTAAACTTTTTACAACCTGACCTTTTCTTATATTTCTATCTTCTTACATGGAGGTAGTATACTCCTTTTTCTTCCCACATTGCTCCATTTTCCTTTTCACTTCCTTTGCACTGACTTCCTCCTACCTGAAATTCTTTCCCTTCCCACTCCAATTCTTATTTCCTGTAGGAAGTCTTTCCTGCTCACCAAACTTCTAGATTTACCCTTTCTACTCTATTTTGCACATGTTGATTTATATTCATGTCTTCATCAGTCAAATGTAAGATGCTTGAGATCAAAAGCTCATTTCCTTTTCCCTGTATATCCAGTGTTAAGTCAATTTCTTGGAATATAAAATAAGTACTTAGTAAAAACATATTGATGGTTGATCACTTGCCTCAGCTGCAAAAATTATTAAATTCAGTTTATAGATCTATTAAGAAAGACTGCTTAAAATATCAAAAGCTAAAGATGGATTGAAGATGATGAAGAATAGATAGTCTAATTTTTTCATGTAAGAGAGTAGTGGTGGGTTGAAAAGATAAATTGTAAGAGCTATAGAAGCAAGTTGGTCTAGAAATGAAACAAAGAATTATGTAATAGCTTAAGGTAATTGTAGGATTAAGCAAAATACAGGGAAGTATCAGAATTTTCATAAACATATTTTTCCAAAAAAAATTAGCAATGGCAATTATTTCCTCCATGAAGTTTTTCCCAAATAAAGCCTTTCTTCTACCAGTTGTCTATTTTGCAAAGTGTCAACTAGAGGTAGAACATTGTGAGTAGAAAACATTTTTTAAGATATCCCCAATTTTCTTTCTTTAGTAATCACTTTTGTTACACCATGCATACTTTTTATTTTACAGATTGCTAGTTGTTCAATATTTACAAGAACACTACTAAGCAAAGTCCACTAGTGTCTTAAATCTTCTCAAGGATAACTTAGAAGCATCAAAGGAACAATTCCATTATGTCTCAAAAAAATCTTTACATCCTTCCTTTGTTAGTATTCATTAGACTTTTAGTGGTCTTCTCCAGCCACTTCAACTCCCAGTCTATCATTATCAACTTAAAACAGAGAATGACAGGAAATTTTGATAGCTTTTTCCTCTCTAGTTATGCTAAAATAATTTCCCACTATATTTCTAAGAAATAGAGATATGAGAATAAATGCTTTAGCCATATTTGCATTATACACACATACACACATGTATGTATTATGTATGTATGTATATATAACGTGGAAATGGCATGTTACAGTATATAAATATTTCTCATATTTAAGTCCAATAAAAGTTGTGCAGAGGCTGATTATAAGGAGCCAGAATGACATCATTAAAATATGCCATAGCAGACTAAACATATGTGTTTTTGATGGATTTACTAAATTGATAAATCAGGAGAATGTTGTAGATAATGCTTGCCTACATTGATATAAAGCTTTTGAAAAATGAACTTCTAATATTCCCATGGGAAAAGGAGATAATAATATCACTATAATACAATTAGAGGAACACAGAATGTATTCAGTGGCTAAAATCACAGGGTTGATGTTGCCTTGACAATTTGACAGATCTCAGTGGAGTATCACTAGGATCTTTGTTTAGTCCTCTGCCTTTTAACTCTTATTTTTCAGGGATAAATGACATGAAATGCTATGATAACAAGACAACTATGGAAGAGATAGTTACGCATAAATTGATAGTCATATCCAAAAAAATAATCTTGGGCTAGAACTTTAGACTAACTCCAATAAAATTAAATTTAATAGTGATAATAAATAAAATCTATGAGATAAAAATTCAGTCTCTCAGGTAGATGAAGAGAAATGGTTAGACAGAAAGGTTTTTTTGTTGTTTGCTTTTGTTTTCTGAAAGAAGACCTAATAGTTTGGGGTTTTGATAAGAGTTGGCAGTATGTTGTAATTGGACAGGTAATAGATCTAATGAAATCTTAGGCTTTATTATAATTGAAACTGTTTCCATGTATTAGGAAATATGATTCTTAGTATACTCTGCTCTTGAGAAGATTTTATTCCATTTCAAAAGTATAATTTAGGAAGATTTTTTAAAATTCCATCCCCTGAATTTTGCAGTGACTGTATTAGCACAGTAGGTACTTAACATGTTTTTGATTAATTAATTGACATACCAAAGAGAATCAAAAATAAGGTAACAAGAATAATAAAGAACCATGAGACTACATAATATAAGAATTTGTTAATGAAGTTATTTCAAAATATAGAAGAGAATCATTTTTCGGATATGATAGTTATATTTGAATATTTAAGGGCTATTCTATAGGAAAGGGAATTAGACTTGCTCTGGATGAAAATAGAAGGCAGACATAGGAGCAATTGATAGAAATTAGAAAAAGGAAAATATGTACCTTATGTCATGGAAAAAACTTCTCCTAAAAGGTTACACTTATGTGGGATAGTGGATGTGGCAAATTACTCCTCTTTGGAGTTTTTAAAAACAGTGTTGAAGATTATTTGTTAGGCATATGTTAAATAGGGATGTGTGAATAGAATAATGTCTGTTTAGATCAGTTCAGTGATTCTGAGGAAAAGAAGATGAAGAGAAGAAAACATTTCAAGATGAGTATGCATTACCAAAATAAACCTAGCAACTATATGAACACAATTATGAAAATTGTTTCACACAAAGTCAAGCCTAAACAATTAAAAAAATATAAATATAAATTGCTCATGGGTAGACTGAGCCAATATTATAAAACTAATTAAAATTATTTGATTGGACTAGAAAAATAACAAAATTCAATAAGTCAAAACTATCAAAAAAACTAATTGGGAAAATATGAATGGAGGAAGCCTACCAGTGCCAAATCTCAAACTATATTATAAAATATTAATAATAAAAGTAATCTGGTATTGATTAGAATTAGAGTAGTGGTTCAATGAAATAGATAAGGAAATCAACATATAGTAGTTAATGACCATACAGCCTAGTGTTCAATAAAATCAAAGATCAAAGCTATTGGAGAAAGAACTCATTATTTGACAAAAACTGCTGAGAAAACTAGAAAAATATCATAGAAAATAAGTAGAGACCATCTCAAAACATAAACCAAGATAAAATCAAAATATATTATTGTTCCAAAAATAAAGGGTGATGCCATAAGCAAATTAGGGAAACATGGAGAAGTTTACCTTTAGATATGGTTGAGGGAAGAATTTATGATCAAAGAAGGCATAGACAACATAATGAAAAATGAAATGAATAATAAAAATGAATAGCAGATTTAATTAAAAAAATAAAAACAATGTAACCAACAAAGTTTGAAGGGAAAAGAAAATTGGTAGGAGGGGATTATAGGAGGTTTCACATATATTATTTTCCAGTTTGAAGTGAGATCTTTGAGAGGTGACACAGTCTTCCTGTCTATAACTTTAGCACTTATAATAGTTATTTCCATATAATGAGCACATAATATGTCTAAAATTTCCCCTATGATATAAAAGGCTATGTCAGTCTAGGATGACCTCAGCCACAAATCTTACCAAGCTAGAAAGATTTCAGTGAAGATACCAATTATAGAGTATGAAGATCATCTACTTAAGTTAAATCTGGTCCAAGCGGATAATAAAAAGAATGAACATTTCATACATAGTAAATGATGAAAACCATTTACTAAATTTGGTAGTTTGATCTCTTTTAGTAGAAATATAAGAACATAATTTATTTCTCTAAAAAACTACATAAATTGTTTCCATATAGCATGCTTCATTCAATCTTTGAAAAATTTTAGAATCCTCTTGGACCACTTAAAATAATTTCACTGTGTTGAAAGGGATGTTCTTAGACAAGGACATATGTACATTCTTATTGGGTCTCTTAATTAATGCAATCATCTGGAGAACAATTCCTAATCATACAACTAATGTGATCAAAATACTCCTATATTTTTACCCAGAAATCCTATCTCTATGTATCTCCTACAAGTTGGATTGATAATACAATTTGGTAAGAAAATATCTTTTTGCTCAAAGTTCATTTTCCTAATTTGGGGGAAGAGTCAGAGCCAAGATAGCAGAGGAAAAACAGGGAAAGCTCAAAATGTCATTAAAATCCTCTCCAACCAACCTTAAAATAACACCTCAAGAGGAATGCTGGAGAGAAAGAACCAACAAGGAGAAGGAGTGAAGCAACTTTATAGAGAGAACAACTTGAAAGGTAGGCAGACAGGGTCTGGTTCACTGGGGTGAGAGAGGAGCAGAGCCGGTAGGAGGCTACACCAAGGAGTACCAACACAAACCATCAGCGAGCCCCACCCCCTCCATCTACTATTCCATGTTCTGAACCTGGGACCAAATGAATGTTAAGGCCCTGAGACCTTGTCTAAGCAAACAACAGTGCAACCCCATGCACATCCCTAAAGTTCCAAGTCCCAGGCTAAGTCTGTAGTAAAATCTGGAATCCCAGTATGAGGTAATTTGCAGGACCCCTTGATCTGTGTAAACACAGGGGTAGGCCAGGAGTGCCAGGCCAAGCTTGTAGTGAGGACTTGAAACCCAGCTCAGGACTTTACACAGTGTGCCTGTTCTGGGTAAGCCCAGAGTGAAGCCCACAGGCCATCATACTACCTTGAAAGAACTGAGACTTGCAGAAACCTTTCGGCAAGAATGTCTCATTTCTTGCTTGTAAGCCACTCAAATACTGTGTTTTTTTAACAGCTTGTAATTTTATACAAGACCCCTGGCATATAACAAAAAATTTCAATCTGTTCAAATATACTATCCATGGATTGTCACTCAGTTTCATCCAATAACTTTCACTCCTTCCAAATCAGCCAAAGAAATCTTGTTCTTTATCCTTAATTGACAGCTTAATTCAATAGATCTTTTATCAGATGGTTAAGGTAATTACTCTAAATTTGATAAGGTGATTGAATTGTCTCCAAATATAAATACTGCACATAGTTAGGACACATCAGCCTAATGTTCCTATTTCAAAATATGTTATTCTTAAGAAAATATTGTGTCAAGTAATATCAATGGATTTACTGATGCTATATTTGGAGATAAACTAGTACTACTCTATTTTTATTTTTAGCACTTAAAATTTTATATAATTATGATAGCAAAAATAAATAATCCAAATCTAAAAAATTTATCAGAAATCAAACTATAACAAAGAAAAGTAAATTGAGAAAAGCTTGTTAGAGATTAAATATAAGTAGAAAAAAATTACATAACCTACTCTTCCAGTGCCTTATTGTGGTATAAAGTTGTGTTTTAGTTTTACAAATTAAAACCAACAACTCCCAGGCTTATCACATTGGAAAGACCTCTAGCATACTAATAAAAACATAGAATTTCTTCTTTCCAAACACTATGCTAGTTATAAAGAGTGAATCATATGATGTATGTGCCCACTTGGTAATTGTCCACAATTATTGATGAATAAAAGGAAAAAAAATAATGGTTATTCTTCCACTCCTAAGTAAGAATTTAACACACTTGCCTGCACTCTTTTTCTTTCTCTTATAACCTTCAGATCAACATTGGATTTTAAAGGGAAAGTTTCATACTGAGTTTGAAAAACCCATTCTCTGATTGAGGCGGCAATTCAACCCTACCCATTGATTGAATTGAGAAAGACTGATTTTTTTATCTGTTAACAAACTAAGATAAGGGGAACTTATGCTCACTCTGGGGGCACCTCAGAGGCTCCGTCTCCTTGGCATCCCAAAGATATTTTCTTCTTGTCTCACATGACTGAGAGCATTGGGAAGACCTGCCTCTCCTCTGGATTGAGGTTGGAATCTGCCAGATAAGAGGGAATCATAAAAATGACATTACAAGGGGAATAAAATTGGACTGAAGAAAGGAAGTATGGTAGCTCTCTTTGGCCTTAGAATCATGGCGAGAGGAGGTGACTAGGTAATCACATGTTTATCATTACTGTGGCCTTGCATCTAGCTCAGGGAAAGGTAGCTGGGAGAGTACCAGCCAGTGATAGGCAACATTTTGAGCTTGTTGTGTCAAAATTCACAAAAAAATCAAACATAACTTAGGTGGTCACTTTGAGAAAAAAAAAACAAAAAAATTGTGATATTTATAGTTTAAATAACATATTTCTCTATATGCAGCCGCATGCAGCCATGTGTCATCAAAAATAGCTACATGTGTCAGTGCTGACACACATGTCATAGGTTTGCCATGAGGGGTACCAGCACATGTAAGCATTAGGTAGGGGATTCCTGGTGTACACATATAATCAGGCTTGGGGTAGTCAAGAAGAGACACAATATGCCTAAGGCCTGGCTGAGAAACTCAAGCAGATGGCTGGGGGAGGAGGTTTTTATAGGGAACAGCTGGCCACATGTGGCTGGTGCTTTTTCTTTCTCTGGCCACTTTTTATTATTTAATAAATAGTTATATGTTAGAATAAAGTATCCAGAGAATTTTAATCTTAGCAGCTAGAGTAACATTTTCAGAGTAAGGAAAAATGTTTTCTTTTGCAGTGACTAACAAATGGATATACTATTGGGGGACCTGAATTATTTCAATCTTGAGGCAAAAGAAACTAGAAGATAAGATCAAAATAACCACTCAATGGAAGTTTAGCTCACAGGTTATCTTTGCAGAAAAAAATAAAAGTTTTCTTCATCATAAATCCAAAAGCGATATCATATTTCCTGGATAATTTCCATATGTTATATAGCCATGATCATGATAAGTATTTGTAAAAATAAACTATAAAGATAATTACAGATTTTGCACTAGTATTTGTTGAAGAGCATCTCTAAAAATATTTCTATATGAACTTGCAGTTTAAATTGACATATATTTAAGGAAACTATGTTGAAAAATATGGATAAAGAATAAATAAAAGTGGGAAAAGATTTCTACTCAGAAATGTTACATTTCTTTTATGACTATTGTCATGATAATAAGAAATTAAGAACACATAAAACATTACATTTAATTCTTTCTATAGGAATTAAATAATCCATTACTGACACAGGATTTATTACTGACTCAACCTTCTTTGTAGAGTATGACCATTAAATTTTAGAAAAAATCAAAATAATAAAAACCTAGAAAAATATATCTGAGGATATAGAGTTTGAAATTGACACCTCTGATATCTTCTATTTAAATATGCCATTAAAATAGATGTGGATGAATGAAAGGCCATTGATGCTAACTATAATAATTTTATGCAGATGCTTAAATAATAAATTAGCTGACATAAAAGCATAGTACAAAATGTATAGAGAAAAAGAACTCGAAAGGCATCTTGATCCACAAACTCCTGACTTATATGCAGGATACATCTGATAGCCTACACTAACATTGGATAAGCATAATAACTATCGTACAGTTTTTTTGAGTAGAGTGGAAAATTAGGTGCAGTGTTCCCTTACAAAAGGAAATGAAACAATGGAGGATAAAAGCTAATTGTTGGTAAGAGACCAAAATAACCATAACTATGCTAACGTTATTTATGAATAAATCTAGAAGCAAGGTACAAATATATGGGAATCTTCTTTAAATGCCTTATGACATATTCTATATCACTACAAAAAGTGGCAGAACTATAGCACTTATACTATAGTATCATTGACTCATTTGCACTCATAAAAATGAAAATAAAACATTTAAAAAGAACAAATGTGATTAAATGAATGAACATGAAGGAATTAAAACATGAATAAAAATAACCAAAAATATATTTACTATGTGCTCAAGGAATTCGAATATAAAAGTAAAAACAGTTTTTTCCATGAGGGAACTTTTACTCTATTAGAAGAGAGAAATACATAGATAATGTTGACCAATGAGGGACATTTTGAAAGGAAAGTTACAGGGATAATGAATGGTTCCCCATGGAAGTAGTTTGGAATAATCTGAACTGGGACAATTCCACCTTTGATTTGATCTCAGTAAAGGTTACCATATTGGAAGACAAGGAGATAGAGATGGATCAAGAGTACAAGGTAAAAGGTAGCAAGGAGATTGGTGAGCTTGTGGAGGGGATGGCAAGAGAGTAGGGAGCAAAATAAGACTCTGCTGAAATTTTGTAAATAGTGGTATGAGAGATGGAGTCGATAAGAGGAAAACTAGGGGATCAGGCAAGGATTTACTGAAGAACAGAAAGGTTCTGAATCTTAAATTCAGGGATAAACTATCAAGAGGTCTGTGAACTTGAATAATAAAAATTTGCAACTTTATTTTCACAAACCTCTAATTTAAATTTATCATTTTTTACCTTTGGGATCTATGAATGTTCAAGGAGAATAAGCAACTATGGAGTGAGGTCTTGCTGAGCCCTTTTCAGTACTGTCCATTTACAGCTTTGGATGATTGGGCACTTAATTGTCACCTGTAGCTCCTAGCAGCTATAGCATATGTAGTGGCCATAGCTTGGTAAACTTTTTTTTTCCAACTATTTTAATTTAATTTTTTTTTGAAAAATTTTTCCATGGTTACATGAATCATGTTCTTACTCTCCTCCATGCCCTCAACCCCCAGTAGCTGACATGCATTTCCACTGCTTTCTTCATGTGTCATCAATCAAGACCTATTTCCACATTATTGATAGTTGTACTAGGGTGGACTTCCCTAATCATATCCTCATGAACCCATGTGTTCAAGCAGTTGTTTTTCTTCTGTGTTTCCATTCTGTAGTTCTTCCTTTGAATGTGGATAGTGTTCTTTTCCATAAATCCCTCAGAATTGTCCTGGGTCATTGCATTGCTGCTACTACAGAAATCCATTACATTCGATTTTATCACAGTATATCAGTCTCTGTGTACAATGTTCTACTGGTTCTGGTTCTGCTCCTTTCACTCTGCATCAATTTCTGGAGGTCATTCCAGTTCACATGGAATTCCTCCAGTTTATTATACCTTTGAGCACAACAGTATTCCATCACCAGCATATACAACAATTTGTTCAGCCATTCCCCAATTGATGGGCATACCCTCGTTTTCCGGTTTTTTGCTACCACAAAGAGTGAGTCTATAAATATTTTTCTACAGTTCTTTTTCCATATGATCTCTTTAGGGTACAAACTTAGCAATGACATGGCTGGATCAAAGGGCAGGCAATCTTTTAGCGGGCTTTGGGAATGGTTCCAAATTGCCATCCAGAATGGTTGGATAAATTCACAACTCCACCAGCATTTCATTAATGTCCAAGTTTTGCCACATCCCCTCCAGCATTCATTACTCTCCCCTGCTATCATTTTAGCCAATATGCTAGGTGTGAGGTGGTGGTACCTCAGAGTTGTTTTGATTTGCTTTTCTCTAATTATTAGAGATTTAAAACACTTTCTCATGTGCTTATTGATACTTTTGATTTCTTTATCTGAAAATTGCCCATTCATGTCCGTTGCCCTTATATCAATTGGGAAATGGCTTGATTTTTTGTTCAATTGATTTAGCTTCTTGTATATTTGAGTAATTAGACCTTTGTCAGAGTTTTTGTTATAAAGATTTTTTCCCAGTTTGTTGTTTCCCTTCTGATTTTGGTTGCATTGTTTTTGTTTGTACAAAACCTTTTTAATTTAATGTAATCAAAATTATTTATTTTATATTTTGTAATTTTGTCTAACTCTTGCTTGGTTTTAAATTCTTTCCTTTCCCAGAGATCTGACAAGTATACTATTCTGTCTTCACCTAATTTACTTATAATTTCCTCCTTTATATTCAGGTCATTCACACATTCTGAATTTATCTTGGTGTAGGGTGTGGGATGTTGATCTAAAACTAATCTCTCCCACATCATTTTTCAATTTTCCCAGCAGTTTTTGTCAAATAGTGGATTTTTGTCCCCAAAAGTGGGCTCTTTGGGTTTATCATAGACTGTCTTGCTGAGTTCACTTACCCCAAGTCTATTCCACTGATCCTCCCTTCTGTCTCTTAGTCAGTACCATATTGTTTTGATGACCACTGCTTTATAGTAGAGTTAATATCTGGTACTGCTAGGCAACCTTCCTTCACATTTTTTTCCATTATTTCCTGTGGGAGGCCAATAAGAGAAACAGAGCCTTAAATAGATGAAAATCTGAGACTCCTCTTTTGACCCCTTTTTTGATCCACACCTTTTCTTATTGAAAAACATCATAGCCTCTAGGAAAACTTTAAGTTCTTAGTAAACCAGCACTTAATGAGTTAACAGCCTTTTTTCACTCATCAGAGTAAAGCTACAGCTGTGGGTATATCTCTCTAACTGCTCTAGGCGTCCCAAGGTCATGGAGTGGCAAGCTCAGGCAAAATAACTTTTAGATAAAGTGAGGCTCATTTTTAACCTTGAGACTGTTTCTCATCTGGCATAATCTTCATAAGAAAATTCTTTGTAAAACTATAACTTTATTGTGTTTTGATATGACATAATTTGTGTTTCTGCACAAACACAAAGTTTTGGGAGGGGTTCTTTTGTGTGAAATGAGTTTTGAAGTATATATAATAAACTCCATGTTGCAAGAGGGAGAGCAGAAAAGCAGCTATAAGCTAACAGAAAGATCTCCAGTGTCCAGTTACTTCCTTATCAACTAAGCTGTCTTTATCAGATTATCTGGAGATGATAGATAGATCTCCAGAATTTCCTTTGATATTCTTGATCTTTGTTCTTCCAAATGAACTTTGTTATAGTTTTTTTATAATTCTTTAAAAAAATTTCTGGGTAGTTTGATAGGTATGGCACTAAATAAGTAAATTAATGTGGGAAGAATGGTCATTTTTATTATGTTAGCTCATCCTACCCATGAGCAATCAATGTTTTCCCAATTGTTTAGATCTAGTTTTAATTGTTTGGAAAATGTTTTGTAGTTGTGTTTGTATAATGCCTGTGCTTCTTTTGGTAGGTAGATTCCTAAGTATTTTATATTCTCTAGGGCAGTGATGGGCAAACTATGGCCTGCAAGCCAGATGCAGCTCCTGAAATGTTCTATCAGTCCTGTGACATTATTCCTAATCTGACAAATACAATGAGTATAGTACAATACAATGAAACTTCAAAATAGTTGCCTTAGAAACAGACTGACAGATGAGCATTTCCTTCTTTTGGGCCCCTCTTTAGAAAGTTTCCCCAAGACCGTTCTAGGATGATTTTAAATGGTTTTTCTTTTTCTAACTCTTGCTGCTGCAAGGTATTGGAAATATATACAAATGCCAATGATTTGTGTGCATTTATTTTGTATCCTGCAACTTTGCTAAAGTTGTTGATTATTTCTACTAGCTTTTTAGTTGATTTTCTAGGACCTTTTAAGTAGACCATCATATCATCTGCAAAGAGTGATAGCTTAGTCTCCTCATTGCCTATTTTAATTCCTTCGATTTCTTTTTCTTCTCTAATTGGTACTGCTAGTATTTCTAGTACTATGTTAAATAATAGAGGTGATAATGGGCAACCTTGTTTCACTCCTGATCTTATTGAGAAGGCTTCTAATTTATCCCCATTGCATATGATGCTTGTTGATAGTTTTAGATATATACTGTTCATTATTTTTAGGAAAGGTCCTTCTATTCCTATACTTTCTAGTAGTAAACTATCTTGACGGAGGAGCTAAACCAGGTAGAAGGTAACTCACCAGCCACAAACTACCCAAAACATGTGAAAACATTCCAACGTGGAATGGGCGAAGAAGAATAATGGGTTGCAATGACCATGAAAATGCCTGAAGCAGGCACCGTGAAGTGCTTAGAGCTTGAATAGACATGAGAGATGCTAGTCATTCCCTACACCAGTCTTGGCAAATGGATTATTAATAGTTTGAAGGGAATACCAAATCCACAAGTCAGTTGGAGGGATGGTTCTACCTCAAATATATGAAAACTTTCCTTGGTAGAATGGCTGAATAAGAATAATTAGTTTCAATGCAAATGAGGTGGCTGAAGCATATGCTATCATGAGAACTCGGTCAGACAAGGAAGATGCATACTGGGCCATCATATATTGTTCTGACTTTTATCTTGCCACTGAATTTCAATGACTAAGAGAGGGAACTTGAAAACGTTGTGCAACTTTGCCTCGCTAACACTAACACAACACTAACACAAATACTTTTTCTAAGGTATGTAGCAAGGTGTTTTGTGAAGCTGTAAAGATGACCAAAATGTATGAAAAGATGTAGAAAGCAGCTAAATAGGATCATTTATACACAGAAAAGGTCCACATTAGAGGAAAAACAGCTATGAGGATACTCTGAGGTTGATTGTTCTAAGTATCTGAAAGAGGATAGATAAGTATAGTGGGAAATAAACCTGTGACCTAACTTAAAAAAAAAACAAGGAAAAATAAAAAAAAAACCTGTTGACATAAAAGACTATTTCTGTATACCTTTAAACATGTTATGAGAATACTCCACATAGATATCAAGGGCATCATTGAATAGGATGTTAGAAAGAAACAGTAAAACTTGTATGTAACAAATGTAACATTCCACTATCCTATTTTTTATTAGAAACCAATATTTGTAGACAATAATGCATCAAAAATTCTTCTCTAACAAGGAATCTCCCATGTAAAAATTATAATTATAATCTCCTATTATACACACTATATCAAGTTGATCCTCTATGGTGAACTTATAGGAGGACATAAAAGCAATTCTGAAAGGGCAGGCATGAATGAGTTATGATCTGTAATGTAAGACTTGAATATGCATATACATATATAAAGGATATATATTCAATTTCAATTTTAAAATACTTTCGTCTGTACTTGATATACAGGTTATCAATTATATTTTATTTTTCTGCTGTGCCATGAGGAATTCATAGGCCATTTGCCAAACATTGAATATCGGAGAAAAGAAAACAGAATATGTTCAATAAATTTCATCATGTAGAAATTTTCACCTCTGAAAACAAGTGAGATTCATAATTTACACAATCTTTTTTGTCACTATTATACTTGTTATAATCCTTGTTCTTCATTTCAGATTAATTGTTCTTATGAAATCAAAAGACAACTATGGGAATATATATCCACTCTCTCCCCATTCACTGATGAGGAGAGTCTACTGTGTTGATTCTAAGATGGGAGGTAAGAGTTTAAAAAAGAAAAAAGAAAAAAAAACTATAATACATAATTATAAATGTGGTCATGAAAAATTTTAGTACCATTGAGAATGTCTCAATCTTTTAAAAACTTTCTAGTTTTATACAATAAAAATGTACATTGGATCTGTTATCTTTTCTCATATTTGTTTTGTCCTAAATTCTACTCATTTTCAGAAATCAGAAAGGTAAGTCTTCCCTGGTTATTTAATTATTTTAAATGATGTAATACATTATATCTTTGCCACATGATCATTTAAAACTTATTCAATGTAATTTGTTATATACTGTTTTAGAACTAGTTTCTACCTAACTACTTTCCAGGTCTTTCTGTGGTTTTTTGTCAAATAGTAAGTTTTTTGCTCAAGTATATCATATACATGAATTTATTCAAAACTAATTTACCATCCTCATTTGTTTCTTTATGTGGTATACCTAATCTAGTACATTTTTTATCTTCCTATTCATTAATCAGGTCCAAAATACTTTGATGATAAGACCTTGTAGTAAATATGAAGATCTATTACTGCCAAATGTCCTTTATTCCCCTCGCTTGTCTTCAATTTCTTTGCAATATCTCCTTTGAATTTTTCATGTTTTGATACATTTTCTTCAGCTCTATAAAATAATAATTTGCTAATTTGATTGGTATATCTCTGAAGGAGCAGAATTTTTAGGTATTATTATTTATATTATGTTGCCTTCTTCTATCAGTGAGCAATTAACATTTCTCCAGGTGTTTAATTCTGTCTTCATTTTTTATGGAATATTTTATAAAAATATTCAGATAGTAACCTTATATATTGGTAGTTTCATATCCCAATACTTTATGTGTTCTGTAATTATTATATAAATGGAATTTCTAATATTTCTATCTTTTTCTGATGAGGTTTGATTTTAATATAAAGAGATGCTGATAAGATATTGATTATTTCATCCTCTGCTTATTTGCTATATCATTTATTTATTTGCTCTCTGGGGTTACCTGAGTACCTTATCAAATTTTTTAAACTGATAAATTTATTTCTCCTTTGCCTATGCTTATTCCCTCAATTTCTTGTTCTTGAAAAACTCCTTGAGGGAGCATTTCAAGTAATATATCAAATAGTTATTGTAAAAAGACTATCTGGGAAAATTGGAAAATATTTTGGAAGAAATTAGATTTGAAAAACAACAACTTATGCCACGTGCCACAATTAGCTTAAAAAAGATATGCCACTTAACTATTAAAGATCACACCTTGAAACTAATTGAAGAAAAAGAAATCACATACCCTTTCCAACTAATGACTAATCAAAGAATTCTTAAACAAAGAAAGAATCGAAATGATTACAATGGATAAAACAGGTAATTTCAATTACATGCAACTGAAAGCTTTTTCAGCAACAATCCAGCTAGAATAGGGAAAACAGTTTTAAAAGGAAATAATTATATGAAATATATCAGATTACAAATTTAAATCTAATATTCACAACAAAATGACAAAAATTTATAATGAAATATGTACAAAGCATATTAACCATTTCCCCCCTAAAGGACTAATAAATATTAAAATTCATATCAAACTTTACTTCAGATAACTAAAATAAGTGCTTAGTAAATATTTCACTTCACATTGCACGAATTGGCATAGAAATTAAAGATTGCAAATACAAATATTGAAGGGCTTATGGAAAGAAAGGCATAATACTACAGTGTTGTTGGAGCATACAATTACTCTATTGGCTCTCCTATCTCATTGTTCTTTTATAATACTGTGATGTCACAAGTGGACTAAGCTTCCTGCAGGGAGATATAAATAAAATGTGCACTTATGTTAGGAAACTCACTTAGAAGTTGTTAAATCCCATTGAACTTCAGCAAAATTCAGCTCTCTGACCTCCCAAAATCTGTGACTTCTTGCTAATGAACACAACATAACTAAATATAACTCACTGCTTTTCTCCAACTTGGTGAGACTCAGGATTTTTCAGTAATAACTTCTTAATCCCTTCATTCCCCTATCACAGCTTTGAATACAAACACTTCAACGTGAGCCCTAAATTGAGTTTCCAGATTGGTATTAAATTGCATGCCTTCTTCTGCAATAATATTAAACAATAGACATTATTATGCCATGGCATCCTTCTATTTTGTTTGCTGTCTTCAAGTTAGTCCTTTTATCATGACTTGAAGATCTAGGTTTAATTACTATGCTCAAAATAATTGGCATTAACAACTATTGTGTAGGGTGTCATGTTTCTCACACTGTATAGATATAGTATTCTATTTTATTATGAATTTTTCATTTCCCATTCTTTTATTTTATGCTTGACTTATTGAAAATACATATTCATTGGTAAAAACAATCTTATACGATTATTAGTACAATGCTTGTCAAAGAGTAGGTACCATGTAAATGCTTATTTCCAGAGGGCAGCTGGGTAGCTCAGTGGATTGAGAGCCAGGCCTAGAGATGGGAGGTACTAGGTTCAAATCTGGCCTCAGACACTTCTTAGCTGTGTGACCCTAGGCAAGTCACTTGACCCCCATTGCCTACCCTTACCACTCTTCCACCTAGGAGCCAATACACAGAAGTTAAGGGTTTAAAAATGCTTATTTCTTCCTCTTTCCTTAAAAAATTATTCCAACACAAAGAAACAAAATATACATATACTCAAAATCAAGCTCTGTTTTGGATTGAATTTGTTGTTGTTATCTTCCATAGCCTTGTGCCAGGCAATCACTTTACATTATTTTGACCTTGTATAATTTAATTAATTCAAATCCATTTAATTTTGATTTTTAGTCATTTTTTTCAGTCATATATGACTCTTTGTGACTCATTTTGAGATTTTCTTGGCAAAGACATTGGAATGGTTTATCATTTTCTTCTCCATCTCATTTTACAAATGAGGAAACTGAGGTAAACAAACTTAAAATAATTTTTCCTGGGTCCCAAGGTTTGGTAAGTGTCTGGAGTGAATTTGACCTAAAATCTCCCTGACTGCAGACCCAGTGCTCTATGCACTAGGCAACCTATCTGTTCCAAACTTATATACCATTTAACTAAATGGAGATTTTTGTTCACTTTACATTATTATCATTTTTACTTTTCTTTTAACATTATTTCATTTAAATCCTATAATTTCAAAGTAACACTGGATACTACCTCATGTTTTCATAAATGAAACAATCTTGTTCTCCCAAACAGGTCTTAAAATAAGTCACCTTAAATGTTCTGCTTTTCTACCATGTATGATATCTCCTTTGATTAATAGACTATGTAATGGTATATTTGCTATGCCACACTAAATGGAGTGTTATTTCTTAACAGAATGACTTTTTAGTTTCTTCTTTAGCTTTTTAAAATAATGAATTAAATTAAGACCTAACGAATGGTACTTGGACCTGAGTCAACACTTGATACACTGAGAATGTTCTCTTTCATGCCTCTGTCTTTCAGAAACAAAGTTCAGACATAAGAGAGACTGAATTTGGCCATGAGAACAACCAGCTGCTAATCCAGTCATATCATATTTCATGGATTCATATCTATGACATAAAGCAGCTTAATGGATACCATCCAACACATAAAGTGAGGTAACTAATTTGATACTCTTCAGTAAAAGAGTAGTTTTGCTCAGTATTTATTAGACTGTGGTAAATTCACTGGACATCAAGCATCAATAATTGGAACTTGAATCTATTTGCTTGAGATTCAAGCTGGCTAATAGAACTTCACCTAATGAGTTCAGAAGTTAGCTATATTAGGAGTTTTTCACTTGACCAAGTTACATTATCATCTATCATTGCTCTCAATCTATTCTGCTACTGGTTGGATGTGGGATTAAAACAGGAAGAAAAAACAGAAAAAAAGATAAATCAGAAAGGATAAAGCAAACTAGGTAAGAAAATATATTTTGTTTCCCTTTATGCCAAAATAAGGTAATGGACTGAGAGACTTCCAAATGTTGATCAATTGTTGGTGGGTTTTGTTCTTGATGTTACTTTATTATTATTTTAGTATTAAGAATAATTCTTATATATGTATCTGTCTGCCTGTCTCTCTGTAGCTAATTATTAAATGGAATGCTGAAAAAGGATAATAAAATTGATATTACTGCAATAGTTCAGATATTAATGAACATGAACAAAGGATTAAGAGTTATTGTTGAATAAGTCATTGTTTTCAGAATTATAAAAAGAACCCCAAATGATTATGGAATTCTGAAGTCCTGATTAGGGATAACTAAGTGGCAAAACTGATATAGTGCTTAACCTAGATTTACAAAGACCCAGGTTCATAGCTGGTCTCACACATGGAGCTGTGTGACTCTGGCCACATCACTTGACCCTGTTTACCTCTTTTCCTCATATGAAAAATGAACTGGAGAAGGAATTTGCAAACTACTCTAGGATCTTTGCCAAGAAAACCAGGAATGAGTTCATAAAGTACCTGATGTAAACAAATAAACAAAAAAAGAATAATATCAAGGAAGTCTCTGATTAATGCAAATAAGGAATGCATTTAATTTATCAATTTATTTGATTTTGCATTGCATATTTCCATTGGTTTTGAATATATTGTAGTATCTCACACAATTAAAAATTCAAATACTGTATATTTAAATACATGAAACTATTTCAGGGAATTTATTTTTTGCACTAATTAGGACCAAAATGTGTGTACATCATTATGAACATGCCACTCACATTCAAATAACCTAGATTTACATAGCTATAATTTTTCACATAATTTTAGAGTTCTTTTACAAACTATATGACCTGAACTCAATCAGTATTTTTCTTCCCATTATTTACAGCAATCTCTTGGTATTAACAACCACTGAAAATATATTTATTAAATGCTATTTTGCTAAGTTGTGAGGATGCAGATGTGAAAAATTAAACAATCTCACAAAGAGATTAATTTCTAAAAAAATATAGTAAGGACATTTATAACTATATATTGTACAGACATGATAACATTTCCACTTATTTGATATTTACAAAGATCTCATATTTAGAGTAGCAATCAACAAATTAATGTTTATGAGAAGACAAATAGTGATGATTTTGTTCATTTTTGCATCATTTTCTGCCATCCTTTCACTATCACTATGAAAGGTGAAGAGATCCCCTAGAATGGACGCCATTTATACTTTTTGTTTATTTATCAACAAGTTTTCATCATTTGATGTCCAGCTTGTGAGAAATGATTCTCTCTTGACTTAGCTGGCAAACCATTGAACTTAGAAAATAATTCTTTTGACAAGTAAGTTCCTTGAAAATAGGATTGCTCCATTCTACTAATTTTCATCCCCAAAAGGGAAAATAATTTAACCCATGCAACTAGCACAGTGCCTGCATATAGTATTTTTCCTAAATGCTTAATAATGGATTGATAGTTCTGTCATACTTAAATTTGTCTAGCTCAGTAGTACCCAAAGATTGTTTTTCATTGATCTTTGAGAAGCTGCTCACAATGATATAATAAAGAATTTTTAGCTGCTACTAAGTAGGGTATTTATACCCCCCTCCCAAATTATATTATATACATATATATGAGTGTGAATGTGTGTGTGTAATTTTGTGTGTGTGAGGGAGGTGGCTCTCAGAAGAGTTCCCAGTCCACAGACTATCATACCACCTTGGAAGAACTAAAATTTGCAGAAACCCAGAATTAAGGCTAAAGGTAGCACAAAAGAAGAACTGAAGATTGAGTGAGTGCTTTATCCTCCATAAGAATGGAGTCAAATTTGAAATAAAAATGAAAGTAAAAAAAATGCCTGGGAAAATAAGCAAAAAACAACAACAACCTAACCATAAAACTTTTATGGAGACACAGAGCAAGGAACAGACACAGAAGAGAGAAGTGAAAGCAAAGCAAATACAAGCAAAGTTTCAAAAATAATATTAATTGGGTTCAGATTCTGGAAGATCTCAAAAAGGATTTAAAAATTAATTAAGAGAAGCAGAGGAAAAATGGTGAAGAGTAATGAAAGCAATGCAAGAACAAATGGGCCAAATGAAAAGGGAGGCTCAGAAGCTAACAGAAGAAAATGACTTCTTAAAAATTAGAAATGGGCAACAAGAGACTAATGACTTCATGAGACTTTGAGAAAAAAATAAAATAATATCAAAAGAATAAAATCAAGAAGTAATATCTCTTTGAATGAACAACTGATCTGGAAAAATGAATTCAGGAGAGACAAAATAAAATTATTAGACTACCTGAAAGTCATGTTAAAGAAAAAAAAAAGCCTGACTATCATAATACAAGAAATTATCAAAGAAAACTTCCCTGATATTCTTGAACATGAGTAAAATAGAAATTGAAAATATCCATAGATTACCTGCAGAAATAAATCCCCAAATGGCAACTCCCTGGAATATTTTAGTTACATTCAAGACTCCCCAAGCCAAGGAGAAATTACTACAATCAGCAAGAAAGATATAATTCAAATGTCATGGAGCTATCATCAGCATTACACAGGACTTAGCAGTATTCACCTTAAATGATCAAAAGGCATGAAATGTGATATTCCAGATGGTGAAAGATCTAGATTTACAACCCAGAATCACTGATCAAGCATGAGTAAGCATATTCTTTGAGATGAAAAATGGTCACTCAGTAATATAGAATATTTCCAAGCATTCCTAAAGAAAAGACCAGATCTAAACAGAAAATTTGATGTTGAAACACAAGACCCAAGAGAAGCCTAAAAAGGTAAATAAGAAAAAGAAAATTAAGGGACACAATAAGGTAAAACTGTATGAATTTTTACATGGAAAGATGATATTTGTAATTCTTCAAAAATTTTATCAATAGTGGAGCTGTTTAAAGGAGTATACAAAGATAGATGGTGTAGATGCAAGCTTGTTAGGATGACATAATAATCATACCCCAAAAAATAAAGGGGTGAGAAAGAGAATTGTACTGAGTGAAAAGGAAAAGGAGAGATGGAATGGAATAAATTATCTCAACAAAGAGGTACAAAAATATTAAATTGTAGGGAAGGATGAGAATGGTGAGAGGCAATGCTTAATTTTATTCTTGAAACTGGCTTAGAGAGGGTATAAAAACATACTCACTGGTGAGTAGACTACTAACTTCCCCTATAGGGACATAGGAAGGAAATAAGACAATGAAAGGAGGGTGGGAATAGGAGGGAAGGAGATGTAGGGGGAGTGATAAAAACAAAACACCAGTGAGGTAGGACAGAGGGAAAGGAAAAATATCAGGCTCAAAAGGGAACAATAAGATGGAAAAAAATCACAGTTGGTAAACAGACCTGGGAATGTGAATGAGATGAACTTTCCCATAAAACTGAAGCAGATAGAGTGGTTTAAAAAGTAGAATGCTACTGTTGATTACAAAAAACACATTTGAGGCAGGGTGACACACATAGAGTAGAAAAGGGGCTGAAGCAGAATGTATTGTTCATCACCTGAAGTTTAAAAAGAAGGAGTAGCAATAATCATATCAGACCAAACGAAAGCAAAAAAAAATTTGAATAAAAAAGAGAACAAAGGAAATTACATCTATAAAAATGAACTAATATTAGTACTATACATATATGCACCAAGTCATATTGCTTCCAAATTGTTAAAGGACAAATTAAATTAACTTCAGGAGGAAATAGACAGTAAAGCTATACTAAAGCTATACTAGTGGGGAACATTAAGTTACCCTTTCAGATTTAAATAAATGAAACCAAAAAATAAACAGTATAGAACTAAATGAAATTAATGCAATCTTAGAAAAGTTAGGATTAATAGATATCTGGAGATCATTGAATGAGAAAATAAAGGAATATGCCTTCCTTTCAGCAGAACATGGCTTCTATACAAAAATTCATGATGTATTAGGGCATAAAAATTTAACAACTAAATACAGTAATAATAATTTCAGATCATAATGCAATGAAAATTATAATACATAAAGCTCCATGAGAAAATTAATTGGTACCTAAATAATTTAATGCTAAAAAAATGTAGGGATCAAAGAACAAATTACAGAAACAGTCAACACTTTTATTAATGGGAATTACCATGAGGTGTGAATAAATCAAAATTTATGAGATACAGTCAAAGCAGTACTTAGGGGAAAATTCATAACTCTAAATCCTTACATCAATAAAATAGAGAAAATACAGATCAATGAATTGGGCATGCAATTAATAAAACTAGAAAAATAACAAATTAAAAATCCTTACTTAAAGACTAAATTGGAAATCCTAAAATTAGTAAATTTTTGTAAAAATTAGTAGGAGAAATGAATAAAATTGAAAAATAAGAGAACCATTGAATTAATAATTATGAGTAGGAGTTGGTTTTATGAAAAAATAGAGAGTTGGTTAATTTGATTAAAAAAGGAAAGAAGAAAAACAAATAATTAGTATTGAAAGTGAAAAGAGTGAACTCACCACCAATGAAAAAGAAATTAAAGAAATCCTTAGGATCAATTTTGTCCAATTATATGCCAATAAATCTGAAAAACTAAGTGAAATAGATGAATATTTACAAAAATAAAATTTGCCTAGTTTAAAAGAGGAAAGGTAACTCTTAAATAATCACATATCAGAAAATGAAATTGAACAAGCCATCAATGAACTTCCTAAGAAAAATTCCCCAGGACCAGATTGATTCACAAGTTAACTCTATCAAACATTTAAATAATATCAATCTTAATACTACACAAACAATTTGGGAAAAGAGGCAGAGAACAAATCCTACCAAATTCTTTTTGTGAAACAAATATTGTACTGTTCCCTAAGCCAGGAAGAAGAAAAACAAAGAAGGAAAAATTATAGGCCAATTTCATTAATGAATATAGTTGCAAATTTTAAAATAAATACTAGTAAGAAGACTTCAAAATATTACAAAGATCATTCACTATAACCAGGTGGGATTTACGACAGCAATGCAGGGCCATTTTAATATTAGGAAAACTATGAGAATAATTGGAAATATCAATAACCAATTGAACCAGAATCACATGAATATCTCAATAGAGGCAGAAAAAGCCTTTGACAAATCCAAAACCCATTCCTATTAAAAATACTGGAAAACATAGGAATAAATTGATCATTCCTTAAAATGATAAGTACTATGTATCTAAAACCTTCAGCAAGTATCATTTGTAATGTGAATAACTTAGAAGTCTTCCCAATAAGATCAGAAATGAAGCAAGGATGCCCATTATTAACACTATTAAAAATATATTGTATGAGAAATCCTAGCTTTAGCAATAAGAAAATAAAAAGAAATAGAAACAATTAAAGTAGGCATTGAGGAAGCTAAAATATTGTTCTTTTTAGTTGATATCATATATACATAGAAACTCCTAGAGATTCAACTCAAAAAACTAGTTGCTTACTCAGGGACATAGGTTTTTCCCTGAGTACTGCTTTGGATGGATTCCATAAATTTTTATATGTGGTCTCATTGTTATTCTCTTCAATGAAATTAGTGATTATTTCTATCATTTGTTTTTTGACACACACATTCTCAAGAATTAGATTATTTGTTTCCCAATTAATTCTTAATTTGCCTTTCTGTAGACCCTTATTGATTATAATTTTTATTGCATTAGGATCAGAAAAAAATCACATTTATTATTTCTGTTTTTCTGCCTTTCTTTGTAAAGTTTTTATACTTTAGTACATGATCAATTTTTCCATATGTACCTTGTACTGCTGAAAATAAGGTATATTCCTTTTTTATCCCTAATTAATTTTCTCCAGATATCTATTAAATTTAACTTTTCTAAAATTTCATTTGTTTCCTTTACTTCTTTCTTATTTATTTTTTTAGATCCCCTGCTTGAATAGATTTACTTTCTATTTCATTCCTTGTTTCTTGTGAGCTACTTTGCCCTAAGGCTAGGTCTTCACTATACTGCAGATTTGAAAGGGTCTAGCCCAGTGATAGGCAAACTACAGCCTGAGGGCTAGATGAGGCCCCCTGAAATATTCTACCTGGTCTCATGACATTATTCCTAATCTGATGAATACAATGAGTAGCATACAATACAATGAAACTTCAAAAGAGTTGCCTTAGAAGCAGACTGACAGATGAGCATTTCCTTTCCTCTGGTCCCCTCTTTAAAAAGTTTGCCTATTACTGGTCTAGGGCAATGGACTTCCAGGCTTGACTGTAGGGTTCTGCCAGGTAATGGGTCTTCAAGGGGTGTGTATGAAGTCTGGAGTGCTCTGTTTTTGCTCTCTTCAGGGTCCCTGGATCCTTCAGTTGTTTTAGGCCTATTCTCAGAACAAGTTGGGGGGCAAGGGTTGGGCATCCAGCACTCTTCTGCATTTAGTTCTGCTTCCTGTATCCCTTTATCCTGTGAAAACTGATTCTCACTGCTTACCTTTCAAGTTTTATTCGATGAGAGAGTCCTCACACTCCCTTCTGCTCTTTGTTTTTTACTCCTATCATTTTGATGCCCTTTTTAAAGATTTGTTTGGAAAGATTATCTGAGAGATTTCAGTTTTCAGTGCTCTAAGCTGCCATCTTGGCTCTATCCCAGGAAGAAATGAAAGATTAAAAATTCTATGTATTCTTATTGTTGGGTGTGTTTCCCAAAAAGATCAGGGAAAAAGTAAAAGAACCTTTATGTTAAAAAAATTATAGCATCTCTCTTTGTGATAGCAAAGAACAGGAAATTTAGGGTATGTTCATCAATTAAGGAATGCCTAAACAAACTGTGATACATGATGGTGATGAAATATTACTACATCATAAGAGAATATAAGTAGATTAATTAAAAAACTTGGAAAGAACTGCATGAGATAATGAAGAATGAAAAAAGTAGAACAAATAGAACATTATGTACAGCTACAGATTTAATATTTGAAGAATAACTTGTGAATATTTACCTCCAGAGAGTGAACCGAGAAGTGGAAACATGAAAGACATTATCTATTTGCTATATGATGCCTTCTGTGGTGTGGGGAGGGGAAGGATGGGCTGAGGTACCCAGAAATAAATTCTATTCATAATTTACTCCTAATTTAAAAATGCTCATAAAAATCATCCTTAAGTACAAAATATTCATTGTCCAAGATGGAATTCTCTAAGAAGTACTACTCATCATTGGTAAAAGTAAAGACTGCCAGAAAGGTGCTGACTTTGAAAGCAAGCTCCAAATATTTAATATCATTGTAACTATGATAAAGTTACTTCACTTTTTTCCCTTTCATTTCCACATCAGCAAAATGGGAGGAGGATTTGATGACCTCTAAGTTCCAATCCACTTTAATATCTATGAACCTGTGATCTTCTTATCCAAAGATGTTCTAAATGATGGCATTTATGTCTATTGTTTGAAGCCTAACATAAAGTCAGAAAAAGTATAAACCATATTGGCAGAACAATGACAAAAGTTGTAGACATAACATCTCTCAAAGACCATCAACTAAATTACAAAAAGATTATGATCAAATCTTTTGGAGTTCCTCCTTCAGTGAATCTTTAAAATCTTAAAATACATCTTGCTCAGAAGAAGTAAAGGAAGTATCGAATTTGTCCATCCTCAAGGTAAAGGAACCACCTATGTGGAGGGCCTTCTTGTTGCATAAAGATAACAGTTGCTCTGTTTGGGACTGTGGGTAGTGTAGTTAACCCATTATATCTATAAGTTCTGTTCAGTGTAGCCCAATTCAATTTCAATTTTTTTTCTAAAGTTACTTACTTATGAAATTTTTACTGAAGTTTTTAGCGAAAGGAGTGGGTCCTCCCCTCTCCTCCAACCCTCCTGGGTAAGGGAGGTACTAGGGGCTTGAGTCTAGGCTATAGGGAGCTTGAACTTTGTTGTGGGATCTATGCCCTATACTTCAGGCAGGGGTTCACTTGGTTCATGGTGTGGGAGAAGAGGGATGCCTATCAATTAAGAAAAAAAAAATAAAAGCAGGGGTCTTCACCTGCCTATATCTGCCAGGGAGGTTGTGCAACTTGTAGCATGTGTAAAGATCAAAACTAAAATACCTAAAAGCCCACAAACTCCCAGTCTAAATATAATCAGTACAATCTCATCATGAGACATAAGTGCCTCTTGAATGTCATCTTCTGGGGCTGTCCTGAGTTTTTAGTTGTCCAGGAGATAGGTGAAGTTATTGGTCCCTTCACTTTGGTATAGTGAGTCTATCCTTTTACAGCCATTCTCACAGCTGTATCTGTTGTTAGTAGAACCAGGAAGGAGCTTTCCAGGTTGGGATCAGTTTATTATTTTCCCATGTTCTAATCAGGACAAAATCCTTTGTCTGGAATCTATGCACTGGGAAACTCAAGGATGGAGCCTGAGCAAAGAAAACCTTTTTCCTCAAGGAGGAAAGAGTTAAAGCCAGAGAGTTCCTCTCTTCTTCTTACTAACTTCAGGGCTTGGTTCAAGGAGTATGGATCATTAAGCCTTGACCTCCAGTGCCTAAAAATCCCACACTTATGAACATAATTTGTTCTCTTTTTTCAACTTATTGCTTAGTAATTGTTCTCTGCATATTCAACTGTTCTTTGAATAAATTATACAGGTTATTTAAGTAAGGAATTATTAACAAAATTCCTGATAGAAACCAAAAAAGTCAAGAGGATAGTAATTAATAACACTGGTTAAACATTATACTTCCTTGCACTTAGGTAACACCCCCAGAGCCAACAAACCACATCTCAGAAATCATCTTCTGGTGGTCATGGATGGGTCTTCTCAGGAACCTTGCTTCCTTTGTTCCAAGTTGTTTGCAGAAATCTTGGGTTGTTTCTGCTAAAAATCTTTGGGAGGGCCTATTACAATAATGTTCATGAACATATAAATAACCACACTTTTGTAGATTAATTTCTCTCTCCCAGGTTCTGTAAGAGATATAGAAATTCCTGGGGTATAATTCCTGAGCCAAAGACTCAAGCTCCAATTTCAGGCAATTAAAATTAGAGATCCTCTTTCAATAAGTATTTTTTTAGGACCTTGATTAATAAAACTTCACTTATGTAATGATAAATTCTAACCTTCTACTACTGATCCCTTTGCTTGTTTGGGAAATGGAAACTTTCATTTCATAATTTGATCCTTAGCAGTCCAATTCTATTAGCTTGAAATTCCTTGACTCAAACAAGCTTTTTGTCTTATAGGACAGATGATGATATCGCCCAACCTAATGACTTCTTAAAGCCTTACAAGCTTACAGAAAAAATGCTTTTACCACTTTTACAATTTATTTACATTTCTGAAAGTTTTCCATTTTGCAGAGAGGAATCAAAATAGTTTTTGACTTCCAATGAGAAAAATTACAGACAGGAGATTCATATACCTTACAGCAAATAAGATCCAATGTCTAGATACTCAACTTAAAACTGCAGTATTATTTTGTCATCTCCCAGTTCATACACCTTTTCCTTTCCTTAGGCCAGGAAAAGGTTAAGAAACCTGCCGACAGTTTAATTTCTTGGTAGTATTATCTCAAAATCTGTCTTTCTATGATTGTTTCATGGTTTGCTGCACTGGGAGATGAGGGGAAATATCCTTTAGCTGCTTCAAACACTGACAACCTTTAAAACATCAGTGCTCTCTTTCTTCATACCCAGTGTTTAAAGCAAATTATAACTTCCTTTTTGGTCCCACTCCTCACATTTCTACATACTGAAACTTCCCAGTGGACTTTAATTGAAAGCACCATACTCTTTCTTTCATATTCTAATCCAGCTCTCTCTTAACCTACTTTCACTTCTTTTTCACCATCATTATTCAAATAAACTTCACCTCACCAAGTATTCTTTTTGCCTGATTTTGTTCACTTTAAATCTCAAAATTAACAGCATGCTTTCCCACTACTAGATTTATAGAATAACAATGCAAAAACAAAACAAAACAAAACACCAAAAAACTTCTGTAATCCTATAAACCTGATAGACAATTTTCAATACTGAAATTTGGAAGCTTGGCTTAGTTCAACAAGAACAATTGAAAATTAGGGTGTTAGTTTTCAAAACCACATGTACATATATTTCAACTTTAAAATGAACACCTTTAGGAGATTTAATAGAGAGATTAAATATCTCTTTCTATCCTTTTTCCACCTTTCCTTTCTGCGGCCAGCAGAAATAAAGGGGGTGTTTTCAAACAGATCTTTTTTGCCTGCCTCTGTCTTTCCCAAAACAGAAGGTGAAATGCAGTGAGCAATTTCTTTCCACTTGTTAAGCTATCCTAGAGTTTAAGAAACTCAAAATTCACACATAAGAACTTTTTTAACCTCTTGACTCACTTTCTTGGCCCCTACCCTAAACATCTCTGTTTTTCAGGAATGCAGGGAGAGAGACAGAATTAACATGTAAGTCACATAAATGCAAAGACTTACAAAGACAAACTGTTAAATAAACTTTGCTTCAGGTTTCAGGCACATCTGTGGTCCTTCACATACACACACACACACACACACACACACACACACACACACACACCATTCTGTGTCTTTTTTATCTCTGACCCTCCTGCACTCCAAGATTTGCAGGAGAGGGAGGTGGGATTCTTTTTTTTCTTACAATAATAGCCATTTTTGTGGTACAAGAGAAAAGTCATTCATTTCTCATCTTTATTCCTCTCCTTTTGCTGGTCATTCCAATTTCTTAATCTAGTCCCTAGTGAGCTCTCTTTGAGTATCTCAGATAGTTTGTTTTTTTTTTTTAAATTCAGGCTGCTTGTGGCTTTTAGGACCCTCGTGATCCATTTTAGATCTTTATCCTGTACCAAAAATAAGATGCCTAGAACCCTGTTAAATTCCTTCTGGTAGGCATTATTTGTTCATTCCTAAGGTTTTCCATCCTCAGATGTTTTGCAAACTAACTTTTCCCTGATTCACTAGTCCAGACTCAGGCAACCAGTGTTTTGTCTGAGATGTCTTGCAAACTAGAGAAACTAGTCACTCACTCTTGGGCTCCTCAACCTAAGATATCTTGTGATCTAGCCAGGGTATTTCAATCTTGTAAAATCTCAATTGGGCTCCTACTGGATCCTTTTTACCCCTAGGGGTTTTGGGGACAGAGCATTTAGACAGCATTTGGGTTTGGGTTTTGGCAATCTGAAATGAGGTCTGGTCCCCATAACTCATTCAAGGTCATTCACTTCATTGTTTTCTGGCTAGCATCCTCACAAGTAGACTGACTCATGTACTCTGGACTCCACACTCACTTTGTGGCTATGCCACATCTCATTCACACACTTTCAGGGGAACCATCTCCTCCCAGCAGCTTGCTAAGACGCCAGTTCAAAGACTGCTGTAACATCCATGATCTTAAGTGGGGTGAAACTGCCTCACAGAATTCCACAGGACCCCCCAGAACTCCAGGAGAGGGGACAGTTGGGGCAGTTAAGAATGTTGACTCTCACACCTCCCCCTTGCTAGGGTATCCAGCTTGATTCTTTGCACTGATTCCATTATCAATCATTAACAACCTGACCCAATTCAACACTGCCTTTCTCCTGTTAACCACCCAGGTACATGGATCTGTGCATAAACTTACATGTTTCAGCAGTGAATTCTTTGGTCCAGACCTCTCCTTCCTCTCCCTTTGGGTCTGAAGCCCGGCAGAGGCTCACTTGATTAACCCTCTCCCAAAGGACACCAGAATGACCAGTGGGAGGCCCTGCCTATCAGGGGAAGGGGTCAAGGGTCTCTTACCAGTTCTAGCATCCAGGACAAGCTCCAAATTATGTGGGACAGAGGTGGAGACCACCCCTCATGAAGATCCCCTCCTCAAAATGAAAGTTCAGAATCAGAAATTATGAGCAGAAAAGATAGAGTTTGTTTATTCTTTTTCATGAAAAAGGGCACTACCTCTAATCATAGGACAAATGTACCCTCTTCTGGTTGAACCTAGCCTTTTATTGGTTTTAACCACAAGTCCTCCTTCTCTACCTCCATCCGCTATCTGCCCACCAGAAACTAGGGAGCCCAAACATACAGGCTAAAGTGTTACCCAATCAGAAAATAGGACAAGCACAACTTTAACACCTATAGTTTTAACAAAGAAGCTTGACTGAGTTCACAAATGGCATAACCACAAACTTTACTACCTGTAGCATGCTGGTACATGATCAGGGGCACAGCTGAGCAGAAGCAGGGGGTTGTAGTTAGGAGTTTCCTGGGATGATACTCCTGTCAGCATGTTTGAAACTTGAACATTGCTTGGCCAAGGTGCTTTTGGAAAACATATTCTGAGGATATTAGATAGCCCACTCCTCACAAATCTCACTACAAAAAGTCTCCAAACTGCATTGTTTTTCTCCAATTCTTGGGTCCCAGTTCAAGTGGTAGCCAGCCACAAGGAGTGGAATGTCAGATAAAATTGGAGACTGTTTGAACAGAGCCAGGAAAGCACTAGTACCCCAAGGTAAAAAAAAAAAGAAAAAGAGAGAGCCTGGTCCTACTCAACTTGTCTGTGATAAGGCTAATGATGTCATTCCTGGTTTAGACAATAAGTCAAAAGTTTGGACCTAGGAACATTCTCTGCCAGCCCATTCAGAAAGTCGGGGCTTCAGGTGGCCATGTGATCTCCCCCATAATTTGGTATTCTTTCTTAAGGAGCATGTATTGGTAAGGGACCATATTTTTAAGTTAATTTCACATGCACCTAACCTTGCCCATTCCCATATGGACTAGCAATTTTAGAGGCTAGTAAGTACTGACATTTCAGGTTCCATTGGTTCTCTTTTTTTTCCTTCTGCAAAAATAGAAAACGAACCTGCGTAACATCAAATCAACACATGTAATCTGAAGATAAGTTATGCTTGTGGTTCTCCTGACTTTATCACCAAGCTTATTTGTTTTCTCACTCTATTAACTTCTCTTAGGTTGAAAACTTCTCACAAAGAAACTTCCCTTAACTGTGCCAGCCTTTTTTTTTTTTTTTCTATAGTGGGTTACTTCTGAGTTTCTCCATTTTGAAGGATGTTCCATGTTTCATTACCCTCCAACTTGTGCATTTGATTCTCTGCATTTTGGAAATCTAGTCCCATCTGGTCTAACCATATTCTAGTTTCCTTTTATGTCTTGTCTTCTCCCTTAGATTTCTGAGAGCCAGAATGTTATTCTTTAAAATTATTTTCCACAAGCATAGACCACATCATTTAATCTCTGTTCTTTCACTCAGTTTTTTTTTCCATTTTATTTACGACCAAATTGATTTTATATTTATACCTAACTACTATATGCCACTAAGTTTTTCATCTCTGTGCCTTTGTACTAACCATCTCCCAGTTTTGGAATTCTTTCTTTCATCTTTCCTACCTCTTGGAATCCCTGGTTTACTTAAAAACTTCTTCCATTATATCAGTAGCAAAAATTCAGCCTGTGGAGTGAGTGCCTTACCAATTAAACCCATTTTTACCTGCCAACATATATCTGTATGCATCTGTATACTCTTTTATTAAACTTAGAGCTAATTAAGATAAGGCTGAAAAAAAGGGCAAATGCAGAAGCAACATCATGTAAGGTACCATTCCCTCCATTATATGTGTATAGTAGCTACTTTTTATTCATATGTCCTTCACCAAAATGCTCTCAACCCTACAGAATTCATGTGTCACAGATGGATGGGCCCTTCTTCACATGTTTGAGTGAATATCCCTTTAACTATAATTTATAATTATAATTATGGCTATGGGTGTGTATATGTAGCATATATATATGTGTGTGTATATATATATGTGTGTGTGCATATGTGTGTGTGTAGATTGTGTATATATGTATGTGTATACATACATACAGAAACATATGCACATAGTTTCTTGCCAAGGGATGCAAGTTTCTTTAGGTCTGAAACTATCAGTTTTGACTTTGTGTCTCTACTGCCTATCACAGTTCCTGGTATATAATGGACACAATCAATAATATTGATTGATTAATTACATTGATTAAACTGCTAAATAGATAGGCATATGAGTAAATATTCCTTTAAATAAAAAGATTGTTGTGCTCTCTAACACCATTCCTCAATTCTACCACATAACTGATCTCTAAGATCTATCATCAGTCACATATTGAGATAGAAATGTTTCTTTGGTATAAATGCTCAGCTAATTTTCTCAGTCCTCCACTTTATTCTATGTGCTTAGACACAAACTGGGTTCTTGAGCAGATGCAACTCTTGGCGACAGAGTTGTTAAGGAAGATCTGAAAAGGAACTATATTCACATATGGTCTTCCTAACCTAAATGGACCATGAGAGAGCAGTATTTCTGCCATTCTGTCTTGGAGTCATGAAAGGATTTTGTAGCTCTGTTTGCCATGGAAACAGGCACTTGGGTTCTTAAAAATGGTCAGTAGCTTGATGTAAAGTAATCATTTTATAAGATGTCTGAAAAGTGTCTAAGTGTATGTTTTCACACATCTAATAGTAGCAAAGGGAATTTTCTTTCCAGGAACATTGGCTTTTTTTTTTCTTGTTATATCTTAGCTACAATGTCCATTGATTTCTATACAAGAGGGACCCAAAGCTACAGGAAATATATTTGCATTGGTTCCCTTTGCTTCTTTCCACCTGCCCAAGTGAAAGACACTCTCACAGTCTGGGTGAAACAGTGATTAGTTTTAAATAACCTGTCTTGTTTTCAGAAATCGAATGTATGTTTCCATGGCAGCAGACAAAGTAGCCAGAAGTAGAAAAGCCAGAAATTTGATACATTTCAGAGGCAGGACACTGTATTTTTTTAATGCAGGTTTCAGGCTGGTATCCATCTTTTTGTGTTTCCATTTTCCCTTTTTTAAGTTTGTCTGAATTATCTCCTATGCTAAATTATTTATGAAAAGAGTTTGGCTAACATTTCTAATCCTGTATGGTTATCCTAAAATCAGATCAGGAATATTCTCAAGCTATTTAGAAATGCCTTTTAACTATAGTTTATAGTATAAAAAGATAACTTTTTGTTTTTAAAGCAACAACATTGTCTGGGTTTTGACCAGATAATTCAGTAAATAAATAATTGCACAGATCATCATAATAATTTTGAAAAGTCCAATCTCTTTGAAACATAATAAAATAATTTCCTCCCTTCCTTCCTTTGTGTCTTCCTTCCTTCCTTTCTGTTTCCCAGCCTACCTTCTTTTTTCCCTTACTTCCTCTATTTAAATTCTTATTTCTTTTGGGTCCTCTGTGTGCTTTAGTGAGTCAAAAGTGATTATTAAGTCTTTATAATAACTAGGAACTGTGCTGATGATCCAAAGAAATAAAAAAAAACATCCTTACTTTTGAGAAGGTCATCATCTAATGAGAGAGATTACATGAATACAACTAGGTACAAATCAGATAAATGAAAAAAAAATTGGAGATGATCAGCAAAAGGAAGGCCCTGGCATCAAGAGAGATCAGGGAAGTCTTGAAGGTGAAAGTTGTTAAAAGGTCTTTAAAAGCCCCAAAGTGGAATATATAAAGGATATCAGAAGTGAAAGGGAGTCACTGGAATTCACTGAAGTTGGAGGATAAGGTGATGGAGTAGGGGTTGGTGACATGGTTAGAACTATACTCTAAGATTGAGTTGATATCTAAATTAGAAATAGATTATAGTAAGAATAGACTTGAATCAGAGAGAATGCCTAGCAGACTATCAAAATAGACTAGGCATGAGATGTTTGGGAGTTATACAAAGTTGGTGACAACATTAGTTTAGAGAAAGGATTCAATATGACAGATGTTACAAAAGTGAAAATTGGTAGGGTTAGTTGACATGTGGCAGGAGGGAGTGATAGACTTTTAGCTAGCTTGCCCTCAAGCCTGTAATTATCACTTCTAATATCTAAATATCTAAATAACAATTGTGCTGTGGCTAGAAAGGTTTAGTTCACCTAAACAAGCAAACCACTGAGCTGAACCAAGATGGTTCTTGCCCCAGATGGCCTCCAAAGCAATCCCCAAAACCGAGAACAGCAAACAGCATGACCTGCTCGCTTCAACCACCAGGAATCAACTGTTTAACAGCTCTCATACTGTTCCCTCACCCAGATGAGGGTCTCCTGGAATTCTGGATGAGGCTTGATGCAGTATCTTGCAGGAATTCTACCCTGCCATTTTCCATCTTGTGGGGGTGGAGAGGAATAATTGGCATTAAAGCATCAGGTTCTGGAAATTTAAAGGCTTCATTTTCTTATTCCAAGATCCTTTCCTCTCCCTCGCACCTTCATAAAGATACTTGGACATTTCTCTGAGGTCCTCGTCTTTGAGGGGGATTTTCACTCTGTGTATAATGTGGATGAGCTGCACTTCAGATGTATTGTTCTTTGATATTTTGCTATGTATCATCTTCCTCAGTGGGAATAAAATTTCTGTAATTATTTCTATTATAATTTTGATAATTGTTATACCTGTTATTTCTGAAATTATCATAAATTACCATTATTTCTAAAATTCATGTTATTGAATATTTGATTTCAGTTTCTAAAATTTAACATTAAGTGGTATTTTCATCCACATAAATAACATTTTGGTGGATTATTTGTGGATTCTTGCAAAGGCACTTGGGTCATTCCATGATCTTTTCTTTCCAATTTATCTTTTAACATTTTATTTTCTCTCCTTAATTCATCCATTGACTCCCTGTCTTCTTCAGTTGATTTTAAAATAATCTCTTACCACTTTAGCAGTTTTGTACGAACTGCTCTCTAATCTGTCTGACATCCCTTTCTCTGGAAAGATCCAGTTCTCTATATCTACCTCCCAGCTCAATGAGTCTGTCCATAAGTTGGGAGGGAGTTTCATCATTTTTTTTGTTTTAAGCTTTCACATTTCGTCCATGTGCCTGGTCTATCAGAACAAACCCTCATTGTTATTAATAATGCCTTTGTAGACTGGCATAATCTTGTGTGATCCTTTTAATTGTTGAAGTTCCATTTTGGATCATCACATAGCCAAATAATTGCTTTCCTCCCTTGGACCTGATTTGTGAGAGAGATAATCTTATTTCTCTCCCTCTCTGTACAAAAAGGCTTATAATAGGTTTTCTAAATCCACCCATCTGGGGTCATATGTACAAAATATGCCTTCTAGTTTTCTTTTTTATTACCACCATTGGTTTTTCTTTAAAAGATGGACTTTCCTGTTTAAATCTGTCAATATCCTGGGGGTAAATAGTGAATAGTGCCTAAGAGAAACTATATCCCCATTCTTATTAAAGGTGGGCACTAAATCTGATGAATACAGATGAATACAAAAACCTGATGAATACAGATTGAAGTATATTTTATTCTCTTCATTTTTTCCCTTATTTTTATGGGCTTCATATTTCTTCCCTCCTCAGAGGGTGAAGGTGAGAATCTATAACAAAAATAATATAAAATTGAATAATGAAATGAAAAATAATGTATTTTTAAAAGGTCATTAAATTTGGCAATTAAATAATCATTGGTGAATTCCAAAAAAAATTTCAGTTGAATAGTGTTGGAAGCCATACTAAAAAAGGTTAAGAAGAGAATGAGAGAACAAGAAGTGGACCCACTGATTACAAACTGAATTTTTAAGATCTGGCAACCATGGAGGGATAACAAGTACCCACAATTTTCCTTCACTTTTTCTTAAATTTTCCTTTACTATCTAAAGTCAATCTTTTTTGTTTCTCTGTTTCTACAATTTTCAACTGAGAAGGTAAATTCAAATTTTTGTGTTTTTTTTTTTCAAAAACACTTAGAGTCCTTTGTTAATCCTTTTTAGCCTGAGGATAGTTGATTAAGGGCTTGCATAAAGTCATTGAAAATACTCTAACCCCTAGCCAATAACACCATCTACTGGTTAAAAAATATTACAATGAATCTAATAAGTAAATTAATACCAGTTAACATGGATTTTACCAGCATAACCCGAGTTGGAAATATGTTGTCTCCATGTCTCCATTTAAAATGGCTCATGTGTTCAGAAAACATTTCACAATATGTGTATGTAGCTGGCAAAATAGGTTTGATACTCTACATGTTCTACTTTAAGAGAAAACTGGAAAATTGATTGTTTATACTCGGAGCTCAGAATGATTTCACAGAGTGAAAATCCCCCTCAAAGACGAGGACCTCAGAGAAATGTCCAAGTATCTTTATGAAGGTGCGAGGGAGAGGAAAGGATCTTGGAATAAGAAAATGAAGCCTTTAAATTTCCAGAACCTGATGCTTTAATGCCAATTATTCCTCTCCACCCCACAAGATGGAAAATGGCAGGGTAGAATTCCTGCAAGATACTGCATCAAGCCTCATCCAGAATTCCAGGAGACCCTCATCTGGGTGAGGAAACAGTATGAGAGCAGTTAAACAGTTGATTCCTGGTGGTTGAAGCGAGCAGGTCATGCTGTTTGCTGTTCTCAGTTTTGGGGATTGCTTTGGAGGCCATCTGGGGCAAGAACCATCTTGGTTCAGCTCAGTGGTTTGCTTGTTTAGGTGAACTAAACCTTTCTAGCCACAGCACAATTGTTATTTAGATATTTAGATATTAGAAGTGATAATTACAGGCTTGAGGGCAAGCTAGCTAAAAGTCTGCCACTCCCTCCTGGGAGGAAGGGGCAGTTTCTACCTAATAGTTCAGGGCTTCCCAGATCTTATCCAAATCCTTGAAACCCCTTCCCTGCCTTCCCTTCTTCTTTTATCAGTATAAACTTCATCTTTTGGGAGCAGTGCCTGTTTATTATTCTGGGGATACTTACATCCAACTTCAGCTAACTTTCTTTTAGCTGTCCAGCCCATACAAGTTAGATTAGTCTGTCCCTAATAACAACAAAACATCAAGCTTCTCCTATTGTCCCTCAGTCATACCTGTGGGGAATATAAGTTGAGAAAGTGAACATCATTAGGGATTTGCCTTGATGAGGCTTGCCAGAAGACATCAGTCCTGCCTCCATTTCCAACTGATTTCCAACTGCTTGGTGGGAGGGGTGAGAGTAAGGAGTACCTACCCCTCCCTACTCACTCTAGCCTGTGTGTGTGGGAGGAGTGAGTCCTGCAGGTTTCTAGTTTCAGGCCATCTCTTCAGCTTCCCAAACATCTCTGTTAAGATTAACATAACACCCCCCCCCAATAACAATGAACAACATGTAACCCTAAAAATAAGGATTTAATACTATGACTACCTTGTAGACTCTGGAGCATCTAGATCAGTTCTGGTGAGTAAACTCGATGCAAAATGTGATTCCATTGGATCTATAAATGTAGTAGGTGTATCAAGAACACCTCAAAAATTCCCAACACTTTCTCCTCGAATAGTATCAGTGGGACCCTTATCTGTAGAACATTCTTTTCTTCTAATACCTGGGTCTCTCACAAATCTGCTGGGGAGAGACCTATTATGCAAACTAAAAGCAACAATAACATGTGCTCCAGACGGCTCTATGCCATTAGAACAGTGGTTCCCAAACTTTTTTGGCCTACAACTGTTGTGAGGAAGATTTATCAATTTATGTAGCAATAGTTTATATGGACCTAGCAGGAAGGGCTGGAGCATTCCAAGATGGAATGAGGGAGCAGGAAGTTGCTTGTGCTCTGAGAGAGACTCCTTTAGTGGTTGGCACAAACTGTTGCTAGGCCTGGGAGATCTTAGACCTGCATCCCTGGGATCCTGAGTGGTGGTGACTTTCAGCAAGTGGACAAGACCTGCAGAGCTGCACCAAGTGGAGGAGGGGTTTGGCATCTGGTGGACAGCATCTCAAGCACACTCTCTCTACTTGGGTACCTTGGACCACCTTGGCTTTTGGCATTCCTGTGATCATCTTTGGATTACAGTGAGAACCCTCAAAGCCACCCTCAGCCCCTTTAGCTGTGCTGGTCAAACCTGGCTGGAAACAGGTTTGAAGCAGCCTTCCAGTGACTCTGGTACTGCTCCTTTAGCCCTGCCTGGCCCAGGTCAATTAGAGTTAAAGTAGACAAGTCCTCCCCTTGCCCCTGTGATTTGCCCTTTAGGGTTTTAAGTGCAGAATCCCCTATCCCACCTTTGAAAGTAAATCATAATTAAAACTGTTAAAAACTCTTTACCTTGCCTTCTGGTTCCAAAGACCCTGGCCTAGGGTGAGCAGAGTGACAGTTGGGGCTAACTGCCATTCTTGATTCGTGGTCTCCCTATCCTGCTTGGTCCTGTCTCTCCTTCAACCCAGTGTGTGTACCCACAAACCATTATGACACGTTTACATCCCTGGTACCCCAATCTTTTTCTTCTTTTTACACCGCCTCCTTTCCAGAAAAAAAAATATTACTTAATGTCCCTGGAAATATTTTTTTAATTTTAATAGCAATTAATAAGAAAGATAAATGCACCTGTGGCACTCACTGCTCACCTGGATTGCTGCAGCGCCCACTAGGGGGCGGCAGCACCCACTTTGGGAATCACTGCATTAGAATTACCTGAGGAATCTTTAAAATTTTTCCCTGTACTTCTCTCAAAAAGCAAGAAAGTGAAAGAGCCTCGCACCTTTGAAATTCCAGCTGATATACATGAGTCTCTTTGGGCCACATCTTCTTCTGATGTAGATCTACTTAAATCAGCTGACCCACTTCAGATTAAGACGAAAAATGGGCCACCTCCTTCCATTCTGCAGTAACCTCTATCAAAAGAGGCAATTGAGGGAATTACCCCAATAATAAATTCATTAATTGAGCAAAGAATAATAATTCTGTGGAAATCAGAATATAATACACCTATTTTACCTGTTTAAAAAGCCAAAATTAGGCCCAGATGGGAAAGTTGTATGTAGATTCGTTCAAGACTTAAGAGTAGTAAATAATCATGTCATAAAAAGACATCCTGTTATTTCGAACCCAAACACAATAATTTCCTCTGTTCCCAGTACAGCCACTTATTTTCTGTAGTGGACTTGTGCTCAGCCTTTTTCTCAATTCCTATTGAGGAAGATCGCAGAAATATATTTGCTTTTACCTGGAAAGGTTCATGGGACACATAGACTCGTTTGCCTCAAGGGTATGTAGAAAGTTCTACCCTCTTTGAACAAATTTTGAACACAGACACAGATAATATAAAATATAAAAACAGTAAATTAACTGAATATGTGGATGATTTGCTCTTAGAGTCACCAAATATCACAGCATGTCAGGAAGATAGTAAACATCTTCTTTTAGAATTACATAAAAGAGGCCAGAAGATCTCAAAAGAAAAGATTCAGTGGTATATCCCAAAAGTGGAATATTTAGGGTTCATTTTAACTGGTAGTGTCTGTTATATTTCTCCTAAGTGCATTGAAAATATTCAAAAATTGAGAGATCCTATCACTAAGAAAAAGTTAATAGCAATCTTAAAAGCAATAGGTTTTTGTAGACAATGGATCCCTTGCAATGGGAAAATGACTAAACCCCTTATAGAACTAACAATAATTCAGTCCCTGAACCACTTAAATTAGAGCCAGAACACCAGTTAGCTCTGTAGAATCTAAAACAGGCTATCCTGTCTGTCCCTGCTCTAGTCATCCCAGATTACAACAAACCATTTATTTGTATGTACATGAAAGTCGAGGGGTAGCTTCAGGTGTTTTAACTCAAACTTTGGGACTTGATCAGTGTCCAGTTACTTATTATTCAGCCTAGCTGGACCCAGTAGCTGCAGTAGCATCACCATGTCTTAGAGTCATAGCTGACACAGCTTTATTAGTAACAAAAACTGTTGATCTAGTTTTGGGATGCCCATTAATAATTATGTGTCTGCCTGAAGTAGAAGCACTGTTGCTAAGGCATAGAACACAGGCATTTTCTGATCAAAGAATTACAAAGTATGAAATAACCTTTTTAAATAATGAAAATATTACTTTAAAACATTGTATAACTCTTAATCCTGCCACCTTGCATTCTGATTTACCAGTCTCAGGAGAACTGTTCCACAAATGTGAAACACTAATGTCCATGGCTGAAAAGCTTTGAGATAATCTCCTGTTCACTCCTTTAAACAATCCAGATATAGTCTTATTTACTGATGTTTCCTCCTTTATGAGGGATGGCATATGCTACACTGGAGCTGCTATAGTCACTGAATTTACCAATATATGCTCAAGGGGCAGAACTCTTAGCCCTAAAACATGCTTGTATAATTGCCAAAGATAAAAAAGCAATAATTTATACAGATTCCAGATACACATTTGGAATTTGCAATTCAGTGGATATGTTATGGCTTCAGAGAGGATTTTTAACCTCGTTGTGGGGAGAGGGGGGGAATCTATAGCTAATGCAAAAATTATTAGTGAAATTCTTTCTGCTCTTCAGCTACCAGAAGCCCTAGCTGTAGTTTACTGCTCTTCCCATACAGGTGGTACTGACCCTGTCTCTAAGGGAAATGACTGAGTAGATATTGCTGCAACGATACAGGCCATAGAAGGGCCTGAACTAATTTTAACATTAACAACCCCTGATGACTGAAATTTATCACCTTCCTATATGAAAAGGAAGTCCAAAAATGGAAACAAAAATTTAAAGCAAAATTTATTAATGGAGTATGGATGTCTTCTGAAGGAAAACCCCTCCTCCCTAGAAGTTTTCATCACTAAATTTGCCAATCTATTCATAAAAAGGTCATTTTGGTACCCAGGGCATTGTGGACTGTGTTAAAAGAGTATGGATAGCTTCTGGCATAACTACTATAGACTCTAAAGTGTGTGCAGTCTGCCCTACCTGCCAAGCATATAACCAATATGCCTTTCCTGGCAAAGCTTTTTGTGGGTGTTCTCTGGCTTACACACCTTTTGAGCACCTACAAATTGATTTCATAACAATGCCAAAGGCTGGATGATATAAATTTTGTCTAGTCATAGTGAATCAACTGACCAGATGGCCAGAAGCATTTCATATTGACAAAGCCATGGCAGCTTTTGTTGTCAAGGTGCTTTTAAAAGAAATCATTCCTTGTTTTGGCCTGCCTTCACATATTGATTCGGACAGGGGAAGTCACTTTACAGATTCTGTTTTATCTGAAATATATTCCTGTTTGGGGACAACTCCCAAATTCCATGCACCATATCACCCCCAGAGTTGAGGCCAAATTGTAAGGATGAACAGAGAACTTAAAACTTTGAATGGCAAATTATGCACTGAGACACATTTAAAATAGCCTGAAATTCTCCCTCTGGCTCTATTTTATCTTAGAAGCAGGCCCAGGGGAGATTTACACATCTCATCATTTGAGATGCTTTTTGGACACCCTCCTATACAAGTTAAACCTTTTTCTCCTGCATATACATCATTATTAGGGGGAGATACTTTTATTGCTACACATATACAAGAATTGCAGAACAAATTGCGTGAATTCCATGAATCTGGAGCTGCAGTACAAGCAGGACCTATAGACTTTTTACTTCATGACCTAAACCCAGGAGACAAGGTATAAATAAAGAACTTCCAATGTCCTGGAACAGCTCAGCCTTACTGGGAAAGTTCATTTCAAGTACTGTTAACCACTCCAACAGCTATAAAAATTGGAGAAAAGGACTCGAATTCATTGCTCACATGTAAAGAGAGCAGCTTCTATTGAAAGTGATTCTGAATGTTGGTCAACACCCTCCTTGAGGGGACTTCAGGGGGGATTGTATAATTGTCATAAGGGTTTGCAATACCCTCCTCAGGGGGATTGTATCATTACCATGAGGGATTGTAAAATCTTTTGAGAAAGAAACATTTCAGGAAAAAACCTCAATAACTCTTTGAATCTAGAAGATGAATTGTTTAAAGAAAGCACCATGAAGATGATCGAGGAAAACTCCACAGCATCAGAAGATCCTGCATGAACTTAGGAATATAACTGATTGAACTTTAGGAGGGGGAGAACAAGTATTTTTGAATGTGTGCCACAGGGAATTGCCCCCAATTGGCTTATTGTCAATGCACCTAGCAAACATTGGTTTGCTCTCTATCTTTCTGTCTCTCTATCTCTTTTTCCTTCTTATCTCCAACTATTGAATATTATATTCACTTTTAGCTAGAAGATCTTTAAAGATACAGAATGGTTATGCAAAATGATTCATTGGGAAGACCAGTCTCCCAAAGAATCACAAGGGGGATTGTGAAAGGGAATTCTTGGTTCTCTTTGAGTTCACACTTGTGAAAAGGGAATCCTTTGTTCTTTTAGCCTAACCTGAAGTTAAAACTTTGACAACAACTTAAGTACCCCTACTTAGTACCTCACTAGATTGTGAGGACAAGATTAGCTCTCTTTTGTTTACCTCTGGTTAAATCAACACAAGCTTGAACTAGGTGGAGGAGCTAGCTCACAAACCACTTAGTCAGTTCACAACTTACTTGATGCTAGGTGAGAACAAGCCAGGAACTTTAGGGTTCACACACTCAAAAAGGTGTTGTTCCAAAGGTGAGAACTCAGACAATTTGGAAACTGTGATTGCACCCCTACCCCCTGTGAAAAGGGGCAGGAACAGGAAACCACCATAAAAGCCATGAAAATCCCTGAGGAATCAGGCTGGTGATGGTGACTCTAGTGAAGAGTGTCTTCTGGAGATAGTCTTTGAGGAAACTTCACTGGAGACTCTGGCTTAGACTGCGGCTTGGATGGAGGCATCAACCTTGGATTCTGACTCCTAGATTAACTAGATGGGTAAGTGAAAAAGCCTGACTACTTTCCTAGTTTCTTAAAAGACTAGTTTCCAACTTGTAGGAGGCCAGTAGTTACTCAATACTGGCCCTCTTGACTGAGGACTAGTATAGCTATTTTCTCTAACCTCTCTCACTTTTATCTACCTTAATGTTTCCCACTCTGTTTTTGTAAATAAACTTCTGACTTAAGATATAACAACTCCAGCCAAACCAAGTTATTTCACATAATTTAAGTCCAACCACTAAATTTAAATCTTACACATGATTAGTCAAAAAGGGGGGATAGAAGGGGCTGCTGGGTTTCTCAGTGGATTGAGAGCCAGGCCTAGAGACAGGAGGTCCAAGGTTCAAATCTGGCATCAGACACTTCCTAGCTGTGTGACCCTGGGCAAGTCACTTGACCCCCATTGCCTAGCCCTTACCATTCTTCTGTCTTGTAGTCAATACATAGTATTGTATTGTCAGTACATAGTATTGACTCCAAGATGGAAGGTAAGAGTTGAAAATAAATAAACAAAAAGGGGGATAAATAAGAAATATCAAGTGTGGATAGATAAATCAAGTGAAGATATTTTTGACAGTGGAGGAAACATGGATATATTTATAAATAATAGTACAATATTCAATAGACTGAGAATGAAGATAACGTAGAGTCAGGGGATGATACAGAGTGCAATTACTTGGAGATGATGATATAGAATGGGATCAACTGCATATAGGAGAGTTCCTCATTAAGGAAAAGATCTACTTCTTCATGGAAGACAGTGTGAAGGAAGAAATAGTGGTATAAGACACCCGATTGGTACAAAATGGAGGTGTGTGTAGCCAAAGGGAAGTTCTTAGAAAATGCCATCATTTTCTTCAGTGTACATTGAGGCAGGTTTCTTAGATGACTGAGTAAAGGGAAAGGGAATAATAGGAAGTTTGAAGAGGTATAAAAATTTTTGAAAAGCTACTGTGGTGAATGGGCTAATTAGTTAATTAGGAGTGTCTTAACATAGTGAGGAGTCAGTTGAGATTATGTAACATAAGTTTATAGTGCACTAAATCAGCACAGCTTGGTGAATTTTTCTCCAGCATCTTTCAACAACACATGCTTTGTATTGAAGGCAACAGATGGTGGGAGCAATCTAAACCTGAGACTTGGCAAAGCAAGATCAGCAAATGTTCTAAGAGAGATATAGGAAGAGAGAGAAGACAGGGTAGAGCTAAACTGATTTATTCCAAGATCAAAATGTGTAAAAGAGGAAAGAGTAACCAGTTTAGGGGTAATGGCTTGGATAAGAACTGAGGGGTGATTGAATTGTAGGTCACAGAGAGCACAAAGAACAGAGAAAAGCTATGGAGTTACAATGCAGAGGGATATGTGAATTGACAACAGATTGTGATCAGATAAGGGAATTTATGAGTTGTAACCATAGAACTGCTTCATTTTTGAGTGAGAGAAAAAGCAGGGAAACAAACATCATTACATACAGCTGAGGAAGAATTGTCACTAGAAATCAATAAGATGGGGAGTTGGGATGATACAGGACTTGAGGGAGTATCACTATGCATTTTGTAGTCCCCTAGTATGAGAGTAGGAGTTTTAGAGAAGAGCAAGATTTTGATGTGACTGAAGGGAAAAAAAAAGATGTGTATGTGTGTGTGCACACATGAATGTGCATATACACATTTGGGAACATGGTACAGTTTGGTTTACCAGGCTCCAACTTCCATTTAATTTTAAAAGATAAATCTAGGCAGGGAAGTAAAAAGAGTAGTTCAGAAATGTTATTTCCTGACTATGAAGATGAAATGAATTTTAGTTTTATTTCATCTTGGGTGCTCATCATGTCAGGACTTGCCTACTCTTTCCTCCCCATAGGATTGGTCTTTTAAGTAGTCCACATCTTTGTAGTCTTACTTATTTCTTTTTTAATATCATTTTATTGTTTCAGTTATCAAAAGAAAGATAGAAAAAGGTATGTAAAACTTGCATGAAATAAGCACAATCAAGAAAGGCAAATTTACATATTAGTCACTTCTAAAATTTTATGCTGCTTATTAACATTTTATCTTTCTGTCCTGAATCATACAGAATTTTTATAAGTCTTATGAAATCATGATTTATCACTTAATTGATCAGTGGTCTTAAGTCTTTCAGAGCTATTCTTTTTTAAAAGAAAGATATTAAAGCTTAAATTGTTTCTTTTCTTCATGTTAATGAAGCTCAGGGCAAAATACATCAATATTTTTAAGTACTATTATGTGCCAAGTGCTGTATTAGAGACTAGAGATACAAAAAAGAATTAAAATAAAAAAACAGTCCCTGCTCTCAAGAAGCTCACAATCTAATTGGGAAGAAATAATTAATAGTTATTTTTCAGTGTTTTACATACAAGGCACTCTGTTACATAAGTAGGTATAAAATGAGGATGATGATGTTAATAATGATGATGTTGCTAATAACAACAGCAAAATTAAAATGTTATTTTCTGGTTCACCAAGTGATTTACAAAAATGACTTTGTGTTATACTCACAGCTACCTTGGGGAACTGATGCCAATATTACTCCCAATTTGCTGGCAAGGAATATAAGGTTAAGTGATTTTCCTAGGATCATTTTACTAATAAATGTCTGAGGTTGGTTCATACTTCTTGATTCCAGGATTTATGCTCTAACCAGAGAGAAAGACAAAGAATGTGATTACTGATCTCCTAGAGTTCATAATCTGGTTGGGGAGATAAGACATATAGACATAAAAAGATAACAAAATAGTAAAAATGATAAGTATCCAATGAGTAAATGTTATACAAATTTAGAATAAGAAGAGATCATTTATATTTAATGTGTCTCAAAAAAGGGGGATTATGTTGAGCCTTGAATGATGGGAAGAATTTAGATAGGCAAAAAGAAAAAGAATAATAGAGAAGCCATGTTAGCAAAGAAAAGAATGAACAAAGCTATGGTGAATGGAAATATTATAGTATAATTCAAAGACAGTAAGTTTGACCAAAAAAGCAGAACTTTATTAATTTGGCTATTTTGGTTATTAAGTCATTTATTAATAACATTTATTTTTTCAAGGTTGGTAAAAAGGCAGTTATCTGGATTTATTAAAATTCTGTTTAAGATCTAAATTATATGATTTAGCTTTAGCTGAAATCAAGTATTCATGCTAAACTTTCCCTTTTTTGCAGTGTACATGAAAGGCTTAATGAAGTTCCTAGAGCTTATTAAATTTTCAAAGTAAATCCAACTATGATAACAAATTACCAGAATATGGAGCTTTGGGGTCTAATCTAGGGATTTCATTTTTTCTGTACATTTAATTTTCAGATGCAAACCCTAGTCCCCCAGGCTGAGTTAAGTATCTTTTACCTTAGGTAGCCATATCCAGGGAAAGGGTCCCCAGCATATCAACTGGGTTCATTAATGGATTGTGCTAGCACTGTGCTAAAATTCTCAACTTTTAATGTGCTAAATGTTAGGCTTTTACTCATAAAGCATAAAAAATGGGTGAGTATTAGATAGGGTATAGTTTCCTACCTTTTAAGAATGAATATCTCCAGAAATTTTTATAAATGCCATTCAGTTATAGATTTCAGAGAGAAGATTTATAGCAGAATACCATTGAACTATAATTTAAAAAAATTAGATTTGTCAGTGTACTAAAGGTTATGCCTTTTACTGAAATGTGTATAATCCTGTTAAGAGGTAAAATCAATATAATTATACTTTAGCATTTACTAACTCTAGGAATAGTCAGCCATAAATCCCATTGGGATGGCATTGAAATTGTAGTTAATATAAATTGACTATATGTCTATTATAAGTGATTTAAAGGTATTTATAAAGATATGAAAATTAACAACAACAAAACAAGCTTTAGCGACTTCTCAATTGGCTGTAAAAGCTAATTAACTTTGATAATCTTAATTATTTTAATGTCAAATGGTTAAGCAGTAATATGTAAACCATAAATAATGTCCCTGGGGCACCAAAGAGATTTGGAGATTGAAAAGGAAGAAGGCAAGTCTGTTCCATATAAATGAAATCTATTTAACTTCTCTGTTGTTTTTAAAAGAGAAATACAGAATATTATATTTAGAATATGAAGAATAACATCACTGAAGATGTTCAAAAGGATAGGAATAATGAACAGTAATACATCTAGAGAAGAGTCTAAAAACTGTGCTCGTCTTCTCATTAAGATAAATATAGCTTGTGTATCTAATATATCATTATTTTTCAAAGAGAGATGTTTTCACCAAGAAAAATCATCCCTCCTAATTTATATTAATCATATAGATGAAAAGGATCATGCAAACACATAGGTTTTGGGGTGTGTAGATAAAAAAAATTATCTCATTTTTTTAAACATAAGTATTATGTGCACTAACAAGGACAAATGTTACATACACATATATAGTTATTCCTATATTTACAGATGTGAAAACATTTTTGGGTGGCAAAATCTTCATTTGTAATATATCACTCATTAGCCAATAGTTCTAGCTATTCTATTTTCAAAAACAGATAACTTTCTATGAAGACAGAAACCACATTTTAAATTCTTAGAGTTTTTATTTTTATCATCATTTTTCACTTAATTAATTTGGAAAATGAAATATTTTGCAAGAAATATATATAAAATAGATCTTGACCTGTAAAATGTATATATTGAGAAAATAAAACTTGACCATGGTCTCACTGGGATAGGGTTTTTAAAACCCAACATCTCATTTCACTTGTGATTTAATGGGGACTATAGATTGCCTTTGTAATATGTGAGTAAAGAAAGAACTTTATATGGATTTGTTAGAATCCCCCTATTCATCCAGCATTATGATACAGTGCAAAAAAGGCCTAGACTGCCAAGAATCTCACCAGAATTCACACTGAAGGGAGTATCCCATCAAAGTGCCAATGAGCAGAGAGGGTCTCCTCACTGAAGAACCAAGGAATGAATCACTTTACTCATCACCACATGATCCAAGGAAAGAGTTTCCCCCTCTAGTCCAGGAGAGTAAATGACTAAATCCTCAAGCTGGCCTTTTTAAAGCAGTTTTCTCAATGTCACTTCCTATTGCTCCCCCACTTTATAGGAACTGATCACAGCTTTCAATTTGCCTAACACTGTCCAAAGAGTGGGCAGTGGCCTCTGGAGTTGTCACTCACTCTTTATTAAGTGACTTGTGAACTCTCATACTTAGTGACTGGTAAGGTACTGAGAAGAGGTACTTAAGTTTTTCATTGATTAACTTAAAAGTTGCTGATTGATAGACAAAGAGTTTGATTTACTCTTCACATTATCAAAAGTAAATATTTAACAAATTAAAGGCATTTCAATTATTCCAGGGAGAGAAATCCAGAACTCTGCAGAAATTTTGACCTATGAGAAACTTACAAATGTAATGAAAGATTAATTAATCATAAACAAGCCAAAAGGTCAAATTTTTTGATTCCTTACTAGGAAAATGACATCTATGGCCCCCAAGGGATGGCATTATGCCTGGTATTTTGAAGAGACGTGTATGGAAGACTCAAGGTCTAAGTCAATGTAATGGAATGATATAAAATGGAATAGACCAGGAGGAAGTAGAGTGGTACAACTATCATTTGGAGGAGGAATGAGTGGAGGAACTTACATGGAGAAGGTGGGGGTTGAGGAAAGACTAGTAGTACCAGAAGCCTACTTTCATCAAATTTGTGATAGAAACCAACACAGACATTTAGAAAGGTAGTCTTTTTTGTTTCTGTTTATTTCTACAAAGAAACAAGAGGGAAGAGGGATGGATAAGGTGGGAACTAGAGAGCAGGGGGTAAACTGAAGGGATAGGGAGAGATCTTCTCTTAGGATAAGATAGGGAAGAGGTTTTTAGAATCAAACTCTTTTCAAGAAGTGAATGTGAATGGAGTGGATTCACCCATTAACAGAAGCAGAAAGCATAGTGGACTAAAAATCACAGTTCTATGATATATTGTTTAGAAGAAATATATTTGACACAGGGAGATGTATACAGAATAAACATAAAGGACTAGAGCAGAATGTATTGTGTGTCATCTGATGCAAAAAAAAAAAAAAGCAGGGGTAGCAATTGTGATCTCAGTCCAAGCTAAGCAAATATAGATGAAATTAAGAGATAAGGAATGAGATTATATCTTGATAAAAGGTACTACAGACAATAATGTAATATCAATACTTAAGATATGTGCACCAAATGGTATAGCCTTCAAATAATTAAAGGAGATATTGAATGAGTTTCAGGAGGAAATAGGCAGTAAAATTGTACTACTGGGAGACCTCAAATTCCCTCTTTAAGACCTAGATATATTGAACCAAAAAAATAAAGGAAAAAGAAATTAAAAAATGAACGAATTTTTTTAAATGTTTGAATTAATAGACTCTAGAGAAAACTGAATTAGAATAGAAAGGAATATACCTTCTTTTCAGCATTAGTAACATCAGAAAACAACTGAGCATGTTTTAGGGCATAAAAGCTTCACAAACAAATATAGAAAAGCAAATATGAGAAATGCATTTTTATCAGATCATAATGCAATAAAAATTACAGAACATGAGAGTTCATTGAAAGGAAAATTAATAATTAGTTGGAAACTAAATAATCAAATAGTCAAATGGGGTGGGTAAAAGAATGAATTATGGAAGTAAACAGTAATTTAATTAAGGACAATGACAATGAAGCAATAGCAAATCAAATTTTTGTGATTAAGCCAAGTAGCATTTAGGTGAAAATTTATATCTAAACATATCAATTAAATAGAGAAAATGCAGATAAGTGAATTGGGCATCAAACAACAACAAAAACAAACAAAAAACTTGAAAAAGAACATTTAAAATATCCAAACCCTAAGAATTAACCAAAAAATTAATAAAATTCAAAGTAAAAGAACTATTAAACTAACGAATAAGACTACAAGTTGATTTTATGAAAAAATGCAAATAAAATAGAGCATTGTTTAATTTGATTAAAAAAAGAAAGAAGAAAATCAAATAATCAGTGTTAAAAAAAGGGTGAACTCACCACCAGTGAAGATGAAATTAAATCAAATTATTGGGAGCAACTTTTTCCAATTATATACCAATAAATCTGATAATCTAAAAGAAATTGACGAATATTTACAAAAAATATAAATTTCCCAAATTAATGAAAAGAAGAAATAAAATCTTTAAATAATCTCATGTCAGAAAAAGAAATTGAACAAGTCATCAAAGAACTAACTCCTTAAAAAAAATCCCCAGGACAAAATGAATTCAAAAGTGAATTCTATCACACATTTAAAGAACAATTAATCCCAATGCTACATAAACTATTTGGGAAAATAGGCAGAGAAGGAATTCTACTAAATTATTTTTAAGAAACAAACATACTATCGGTAATATTACCTCAGTCAGGAAGAGCAAAAGCAAAGTAAGAAAACCATAGGCATATTTCATTAATGAATATAGATTGAAGATTTTTAAATAAAATACTAATAAGGAGAGTACAGCAATATAAAACAAAGATCATTCATTATGACCAGATGGGATTTACAGCAGGAAGGCAGGTCTGGTTTAATATTAGTAACATTCTCAATATAATTGGCCATATCAATAACCAAACTACCAGAAATCATATGATTATTTCAATAGGTGCAGAAAAAAAACTTGGACAAAATACAACAGTCATTCCTTTTTAAAATACTAGAAAGCACTACTAACTCAGATCCCAGGGCAATCACATCAGAATACCTTGATAACAGGGTGGGTAGCACAGCTCCCTTCAGCCTCCACACTTTCACCTACACTTCAGTTTTTTTGCTGCCAGCTGGGAAAGATCTGACCTCAAGGCTCATTAATACTCCATAAGTCTAATCTAGTCAATCAGCAGAGCAGAGAAGAAGCTCCTTCAGGAATGATAGCCCAAACCCACAGATCCAGCAAATAATTAGAGGAACAAGATTATAGCCAATGACAGGGAGAAAAAAGGGAAAAAAATTAGAGTAAACACAAAAAGAAAAAAGAAATTACAATCGCTACATTCTATCCAGGTAATGAACAAAGAGCAAATGGAACAGAGGAGGACCAAGGAACACCAAGAAAAACACATAAACTCAAGCAAATTGGACTCATGCTTTGGAAGAATTCAAAACACAATTCAAAAAAAATAATTAAGAGAGACTGAGGACAATTGGGAAAATAACTTAAAAAGCAAAATAAGTCATCTGGAAACAGAGGTACATGAATTAAAACAAGAAAATAGTGTCTCGCAAATCAGAGTTAATCAGCTTGAAAATGAGGCAAAGAAAGTGAAAGATGACCTACAAAGAAAAACAGACCAGAAGGAAGATGACCAAAAATCTAGGGATGAAATTCAGTCTTTAAAAGTTAGAATCCAACAAATAGAAGGAAATGACTTCACAAAGCAGCAAGAATCCATAAAACAAAATCAAGAGAATGAAAAAAATTAGAAATATATGACTGAGAGATTTATGATACTATATAGTAATAAAGTTTAGAAGAAGAGAGTATTTGAGGGTAAAGCTAATGAATTCAATTTCAGATTTTAGGAGTTTGAGATGTAAAAGAGATAATTACAGATTTTTAACTGTAGCTCAGCAAGATTAGGGTTTGAAAGAAAATATTAGAATTTTCTGTTCAAAGCAATTTGATGAGTTTTTAGGATGACATCACCAAGTGACATAGCATGAAGGAAAATACTAAGCAGCAGGCCAGAGTCTAGTGTTAGTGGGCTTAACATTCGCCAAAGTCAGTTTAAAAAATTTCAGGCTTTTCACCTTATTATTAAAAATTGCATGTTCAGGGTTCATGATGTTTTGAGTGCCTCAAAATCAGTATTTTCCTTTTATGATAATGAGAGCCTTTTCACAAAATAAGAATTTAATTTCTCATGCATAAGGTTTGGAAAACAATTGAATTTGTTATTCCAGTTTGGTATGTCATATAATTTGTATTCTCTCATTGTCATTGAATTCCCACTCTAAAGTAGCAATAATAACATGCACAGCATATTTTTCTTTCTTTTTTATTTAAAGTCTTACCTTCCATCTTGGAATGAATACTGTGTTTTGGTTCTGAGGCAGAAGACTGGGAAGGGCTAAGCAATGTGGGTTAAGTGACTTGCCCAGGGTTACACAACTGGGAAGTATCTGATGCCAGATTTAAACCTAAGACCTCCCACCTCTTGGTCTGTCTCTCAATCTGCTGAGCCACTCAGCTGCCCCCATGGCATATTTTTTTTCTAAAAACCTACAGTATTCATATAACATGGTCCAACTTGAGTAGTTTAAACAGAATTAAAATTCTGTGGTCTCAAATATCAGTTCTGCTAACTGTTGAACTTTGTTTTTAATTAAAGAAGCTATTGTTCATATTTTGAACCAAATTAAAAAAATATTTTGTTCAGCTTTACATATAATTTAGTGACTTAAGTCACTACTCTGTCCTTGTCTTTTGAGCAAAAGATTCAACTACTAGTCTAGAAAAAAAATGAGAAATACAAGAATTAATACCAAAAAAATTAAATAGAACCAAAAGAAGAATAAATTGATAAAAAGATATCAAATTCTGGGACTCTAAAAAACAAACAAACAAACAATGAAAATCCTAGGGAAAATAAAATCAAATATAACTTCTTGCTCATAGCATCTGAGTGTGGAATTACAAGAAAATAATGTTGTATGTAATACCACTGTCAGATACTTTGCTTAATTGTTTTGCTTTGTATCAAGTGAGAATTAGTCCTGGGTGGCATAGAAGGTATTTCTCTCTTGAAATGATATAACCACCAAAGCCATCAAATAAAACTGTATTTGTTAAAGGCAAAAGGAAGCTTTCATGACAATCATCGTGATTCATCATGAATTTGTAATGTTGATCTAAACTCATTTATCTTCTAGACAGTTAAGTACCTGATAATCAGAGGAAATGATTAAAATATAATTTCTTTACCTAATAGCGAAGCAATTGACATTGTTTAATATATTATTTTGTAAAATATGAGAAGTATGGATATTACAATGACACAATTAGATAGATCAAAACTAGCAAATGGAGAAACTCAGACAAGAAGCAATAATTTAACATCATATTTATAAGAGATTTCTACTACAGTTTCTTTTTTCTCCAAGAATATACTTGAACCTTTGAACCTATCTGATTTAAAAGGACTTTTTTTTCATTTGACTTAAAAAAAACTTTAAATATAGAATGGTGCTTCTGTCAATGTAGGAAACCCAAAGTAGAAAACTCCTTCCATAAATTCAGATCAATAATGTGTAACTTAGCTTCACAGATTTAACAAGGCAATATGATCTCAAGTGACTTAACACAGAGATAGTACTTGAATCATGATCATCTTGACTCTAAAGTCACTCATGTATTTACTGCCTTTCTATATCATTTTAACTTTTAAAATAAAATAAAATATTTTTTCCTCTATCCCATGATTACTTTTTAAAATTTTATTTCTTATAGATAGTCCCAGAGTCATGTTACGTCTTGGCTATAACCAGACAAGTCTATTTTTAATGCCTTTATACATACTGGGAACTAAAAAGGTATTGTAAAGAATGTTTCAATCTACCAATTCCTATACACACAAAAAAGAAAAGAAATTGCCTCGAAACAAAGAAAAACTGGAGGAACATATCTCACTGGGGTAAGAGGAGAGAGGAGCCAAAGAGCACAGCATTTATCAGAACAGGAAGATCTTGGAGGAGTTCACAATTCTTCCAGAGGTAATAAAGCTGCAAAATTGGGAAAAAAAAATTGACACAGGTAGAAACTGCGGGAAACCTATAGAATCCAAAATGGCATCAGAGCCCTAGGGTTATAAAGGGAGCAGAAAGGTGGGTACTGGAACTACAGTGACTTATCCATTCACATGTGGCAGCAGAGTCGTAGGGACACAAGGAATCAGGAAGGGGGAGCCAGAACTACAATGAATTGATCTGCTCACTCTAAGTTCATAAAAAAGTATAGAAGAAGAGAGTATAGGTGGAATGTCTGGGGTAGTGGATCCCAAGGTAGAAATCTTGCCCAGTCTAGGTCACTTGGCAGAGACAAGGAAGCAGCAGCATGGGGATCAAACCAAAAAATGGAGGAACTTGTGTTATAGGGTGCTGAATATACGTGGACAAAATAGCTTCAAATATCTTCAAAGGAAGCTAGTATGGCCATTTCCTTGACAGAGACACTATGAGAACCAAGGACATTCAGTCTTAGCCTAAGTGCCCTCTTCTTTCCCTTTATTTTGCCTCTTTTAAAGCTTAACTATATTTCTGAGGTAGAGGGCATATCGTTCCACACTTGTACACTTCCTGGAGTCATCTTATCTCTCTTAGTGTCAGATTGGACACTGCAGAGGCATCTTCTTTAACTTGATGTCTGGAGGTTTGTAGGTGGACAGTTCAAATTATTGGAGTTGGGTTCTGCCCAATTCTGACATACCTTCTTGGGCCGAGTTCCTCTTACTGCTAACTGTGCTAGGTTGCACCTGGTTGATATTCCAGTTAGACAATGTAGGGCCACTTTCCTCCCACTGCTATTTAATCTGTTTTGCTTTGGTTTCCACTCTTTCTCTGCTGAGGCTGGATGGAGCCAACTGTACTCTTTCCCCTGACACTTGTACATTATCCTATCTGTGAAAGGGAATGCTTGATTCTCTGTGAGTTCACACCTTACTTGATGCTAGGTGAGAATAAGCCAGAAATTTAAGAGTTCACACACTCAGAAAAGTGTGGTTCCAAAGGTGAGAACTCAGATAATTTGGAAACTGTGATGGTCTGGTGAAAAGGGGCAAGGACAGGAAACCACCATAAAAGCCATGAAAATCCCTGAGCAGTCTAGTCTGGTGGAGGAGTCTGAAGAGAGTCACTTCAAGAAGGAAGTTGGCGCTAAGAAGAAGGTTGGCTCAAAGAAGAAAGAAGGTCTCCAGAGTCACCTTCAGCACCAATCATTGTCTTGGGTGAGTGAATAACTGGTTTTCCTTTGTTGTCTTCTGGAGATGGTTTAATTCTGATTGAAGGTTAACAAGTTCTGGCTGAGTCAAGGACTGGAACAATATTTAGTTAGACAGGTTAATGCCTTTTCTATCCTATCGTATTTCTCCACTTTATAAATAAAAGATTTATAATTTTCATATATTTAGTCAAACGATTAATTTTAACACTTACATATCTGAGTTCCACTGAAATTTTTTCAGCACTGTCCACTTGTTACCCAGTGAGATGAGTCCTCCTTGATGTCTCTCTATGTTATTCTCCACAGATCTTTTCCAAATGATATCTGCAAAAGAGTTCAGACCAATAATTCACATAGGAAAAAATCAAACATATAACAAATGATTATTGTGCAAAATATGAAATGCTATGATAATAGCAGGCTATAGACCTGGTCAATGGGGAAATAAGTTTTGGTGATACAGTACAAAAGGAAAATGAATCTGAATGAGAAGAAACGGGAAAAAAGAAGGTGAGCTGTGCTAGATACCAGAAATCATAGGGTGTTTTCCATAATTCATAATTTTTTACTGAACAAAAGATCTTATCAAATTATTTTTCCTTCCCCTATAGGTTCCATCTACCATTCTACCACTGGTAACTTGTTCCCCCTCAAAAAGGCAAAATGATAGTGTCTAGATGTAGAGCATGATAAAAAAAAAAGTAGATCAGTTAAAGGAAGGGAAAAGTGGGCAGCTAAATTACTATAATGATATATGCCAAACATTAAAAGACTTAGAGGAAAACCTGTGCTTTAGGGAGATTTATATAAAACAAAAGAAAAAATGAGCATTTATTAATTAGCATTTTATCATTTTTAATGTATTAAAATTCTATTTTATTAATTTTATCTTAATTGTATTCTTAGTCATATATAGTATGAATATGAAAATAATATATAATATAAATAAAACTATTTAAATATAATAAATAATATATATTTAATTGAATTAAATATAATAAATAATAATATATAAGAAATAAATTTATGTATTTTGAATTATAATGAATTAAATTTATTGAATGATTAAATATTATTAGATTTATTAATATTAAGTAACATTATTATTGTGGCAAGCACGATTCTAGATACTTTACAAATATCTCTTTTAATCCTCATAAAAACTCTATGATGTAGACATTATAATCATCCTCATTTAAGAATTGGGCAAAGTGAGGGAAATACAAGTTAAATGACTTTCCCAGAGGCTCAAAGCCAGTAAGTTTGAGGCCAGATTTAAATTCAAGTGTCCTGTCTCCAAGTCCAATGTTCTAGTCACTCTATCTCCTAGCTGGCAATTGAGAATATAAGGAAGATTATTGAAAAAAATTTCATGGGATAAATTGATGTAAATAATTTTCTGTCTATATTCTTAGAGAGAGAACTCAAATTGACAAGATTAAATATCCATTATATCCCCAGACATGTAGTGGTAAGACATAATTTCAGAAAGTCCCAAAATATCTTATAAAATATTATTGTAATTCATTCAAAATATAATTAATATTCTCATTTTTCTTTTGCATAAGATCACTGATGGCTTGAACTTGTTAGCATAATTATAATGGCCATTAATATTTTAATATATATTCCATATTAATGAAATACTATTTGGCTCATCATATCAATTATTTTTAATATGCTATAGGACATGGGAAATACATGTTAAGTAAAAACAAAGAAGAATCAGACAGGTAAAATGTCATATTTTATGAAGATATATTCCTTAAGTGGTGATGAAGACAAATTAAGAACACTGAGCAATTTTTAAATCCTAGTCATTTGAGAGCTATAATTCCAAAATGCTTATCAGAAATGGGGATAAAAAGATTTCTTAAGAAGTTAATCATATTACCTCATATAACATAATAATGATAATATAGTACATTCCTCTAGCATTTAAAAGTTTACAAAACACTTTACTTATAACATTCTATAAAATGGGTATTAAAAGTATTATCATGCTCATTTTATAGATGAAGAAACTGGAGCTCCTTGAGGAGAGAGAAGTGGCTTGTTTATTGTCACACACTGAAGAAATTGGGATTTCAGTTATCTTCTGACTTTCAACATAAATCTAGAACTTTATTTATATTTCTTCTTTCTCATCAAATGAATTTTATTCTTTAAGATTTTCTGCAATCTCATTTGGTAATTCAAGTCCTACTTCTACTAACCTACTATTTATGTGACTCTGAGAAAGACATAATTAACCTCTTACTGCTTTGAATTGAAACTTCAAACACATTGTGTTAACAATAAAAACATACTCTACACTCTTTATAGATAGAATGTATACTACTCTGAAGTGTCAATTTCTCATTTGAAACATGAATCCCAAAATGGATTTCAGATATTATAGCTGATTCCACATATCATGACCATTTTTAGGAAAGAAATGGAAGTCTAAATATCAGAGGAAAATTCTCCATTTAATGTAACAACAAAAGTAGGGGGGAAAAGAAGAACAAGGGAACGTATTGATGGAAGGAAAAAATGGAAGCAATATTTGCATGGAAATACACAACAGTATATCTAGAAATAAGGAGGTAATAGATGAATATAATACTCAGGAAAGAATCCATTTTTTGAGGTACACTAGAATTCTCTCTTTCCAAATGCAAAACACTTATTCTTTTCTGACCTCACAATAGAAATATCATTCTTCAAAGGTTGAGAGGGCAATAATGGGAACTGTTTTATGTAATTTTTATCATAAAAGAGGAATTGGTAGCAGTGGCAGCAGTGATAGGAATCTTGAGTTTGAGTGGCCACTCATTAGAATTCATGACAGAAAAGGAGAGATTAACCTCTGAAACAGTCTACCATCAACTCTATATGTTAAGAGACAAGATTTCATGGGATTCAGAAAAGGATATGTACTATTAAGTGAGACAGCTAATTCATCAGGTAATAAAAGTTCAGATCCTAAACATCTGCAAAGCAAATCTTTGGGAGGAGTTTAGTGCTTTTCCCTTCAGCTATAATGAGTGGAAAAGATGTGACTGAGGTAGTTGAGAAGGTGTTGAATATCAAAAGTTGAAGTGATCAGCATGTTGATAATATTTCAAGTAATCAACTTATTCTGAATGAGGAATCATGTTTTTTGGAATCCAAACCAAGAAGATCTGATATATGGAAAAATGTGAACTTAGAAGGTACAGGTCATGCAGTCTTGTGTTATTTAAATAAGTTCTGGGGTTCCATTTAGAGGTATTTGGGCTCATTTGAACCTTAAGATATGTAGATATATGACAAACTTCCTGTGGATGTTTTGGGGACTTTGGAAACTACATTTCCCATGATTCCTCTTGCAAAAATGGAGGCAGACAGGAAGTGTGATGATGTAAGAGAATGATATAAGACTCCTGGGGTCATTGGAGGAGCTCTCTTGGCTACTTGAGCTCACTCTCTGGGGGACTTTGAAATTTTTATAGGCACATGGTCGATTTTATTCTACCAACATGGGCCTAAATAAAATATTAATTATCCTCATATCAGCCTTTATCATTTTTATAAACAACAGTCCTCTACTTTTTAAGTGTTTTTTTATTTTATTTTTTTATTTTTACTATTGAGAAAGGGAAAGGCACTCTAAGATTAATGGAAAGCAAATGTTTTCCCAGTAATCAAAAGATATGAGGATGAAATCTACAAAATAAAGGTTGGTAAACTTGATTTTCTTCTTGCCCAAATTCTAGGACATTAAAATGATAAATGATTTCTTAACGTTTTAAAAAAAGTACTCAGTGATAATAAAGGTCCATAATGAAATAATTAAAAATAACATGGAGCCATGGTGAGACTAACCTCATTTGCTTTTTGACAAGGCTACTCGAATGATGGATCAGAAGAAAGCTTTAGACAGACTTCATCTCAATTTTAATATGGAATTAGGACAATTATCGTATTTTGTAATTACTCCTGGACAATATAGAATTTTGTGGCCTGAAGGATGGTAGACCATATTTGGATTTGGTTGAATGAATCCAAAAACTAGTTCAATGTCCACTTAGAAGATTTTGCACAGCATGGTCAAGGGACTGGCATATGCTAATGCACACAAGATGCAATTCTGGAATAGATAGTTGATTCATAGGTAACAGAATATGTTACAAAAATTTATCATTTGAATTTGACTCAACATTTTTTGAATACCTACATATAGAAGTGTGCATAGTGGATAATAGTTTGGCTTTTGAATCCAAGAAGATCTGAGTTCATACCTATCATTTGGATAGATGGGCTAATTTAGGATCAGTCTTTTAATCTTTCAATTCTGCAAGAAAATCTCTACGTTAGAAATTACAAATTCTTCAGGCAAAATTCTGAGTGTAAATTCCAGTACCTTTATTGATAAAAAGTATTTCTTTCCCTAGGAGTTTCCTGTATCAATAAATCACTGGTAGGGGCAGCTGGGTAGCTCAGTGAATTGAGAGCCAGGCCTAGAGTTGGGAGGTTCTAGGTTCAAATCTGACCTCAGACACTTCCCAGCTGTGTGACCCTGGGTAAGTCACTTGACCCCCATTGTCTAACCTTACCACTCTTCTGCCTTGGAGCCAATACACAGTACTGACTACAAGATGAAAGGTAAGGGTCTTAAAAATAAATAAATAAATGAAATAAATCACTGCTCTGGTCTCTATATCTCTATTAAATGGCTATTAAGCTTTAACAAATTAAAAGCACTGTGCTGACACCAAAGATATAAAGAGAAAAATGATTTAGTCACTCTCCAAGGCATTAATGTGAGCTAATCTAATGAAGTTGAATAAAGGCAAATATAAAATCACTAGATGGCATATTTAAACTGAAAGGAAACTTTAAACATCATCTAATTGGCCCAAGGAGGTTAAGTAATTTGCCAACAGTTATATAGGTTATAAGTGGAGAAACAAAATTTGTCTCCAAATCAGGACCATAATCTATAACAGGTTATGATTATATCAATTAATTTCATAAGTACAATCTACAGGATTAGTAGGTAAACAATTGAATATACAAATATACAAAGTTTGGATGTGGTAGGAGGGCTTGCTGAGCCATTTTCAGGTGTGCTCATCCACTTTTGGTGTCTACCTGAGACTTAACTCTTATCTGTGACTTTAAGAAGTTATGGCACTACAGCCACATTTCCATAAACCACCTTGAAGATGGGTTAAATCAGTATTATGGTACCTTATGAGTTGCAAACCTATTAATGAGTTGGAGACGTTCTGTCCTATCTATTTGAAGGGTTCCTCCAGTGGAATGGGCATATGAGAAAAATTTGTTTCATTGGCCATTAAGATGGCTAAAACAGGTGCTGTGGAATGCTTAGAGTTTGGTCAGATACAGAAGATGTTAAAGCCATCCACTGCATTCTGGACCATCTCCAGTCATCCTGTCTTGCCAATAGAATTCAATGACTTGAAGAGAAAGTGAGACTGAGGACTTCCTACAACTATGCCTTGCTTAAATCCAATTTCCCACGTAAATAAAAACATCACCTGGTAATGTAATATGTCGTCTTTGAGAATGAAAGACAAACAACAACTAAGGACAATGAGAACCATTCAGGGTAGTACATATTCCCCCTCCATTCTAGAAAAGGTGACCAAAAAAAGTAGGTAATAATTGTAATTCAACTGTGAATTACGTGAAATGTGAAAGAAAATATGATATGTGAAATTACATAAATATATATTCTTTTTTTGTAATTTTTTAGATTTGTCCTCACTTACTTAGTTCCATATTGATCTGGATCACTCATAAGCTATCAGTTATAATCAACCCAATGTAACACAAGACTTCCAAAGTTTACAATCTCTAGCCTATACTTTTTCCCAAAGTTTCTTGGAGGTAGAAGATAACTATTGTGACTTAAAAGAGACAGACTGGCAGCCAGAAGAAGAGACAGACAGAGAGATAGAGAAAAAGAGACAGAGAAAAGTACAATTATTTAAAACTCTCAAAATTGGGAATATCTCTTCTCTTTTCTATGGCATTTCAAAAGATTGTGAATGTATACCAAAGTTTCTCTCTTTCCTCCCTCTCTGCCTCTATTCTCTATCTCTTTTTTCTCAACCCATCTTCAAAATTCAACTGTTTTCATTTATTGTATATTAACTTAAGCCCCTATCATTTCAATCATATAAATGTACTTTAAAAATCTTATATATTAGAAAGGTTCCTCCACTGTCCATGACAAAGTCCTCAAAGCAATTGAAAAGGATGAAAATTCTACAGGACTGGATTTATATTTATTTTAACTTTATTCTTTAGTCTGATTTAATAAATCTGAGTATTCAGGCAATTATTTCAAAATTGTTTATGACCACTTTGTACTGCTAAATGCTGTATAAAGAAAATTGATAAAGTAGTAGATAAGATATAATTAAATGAGTAAATGATAGATTGGTAGCTTCCTTTTTCCATTTTTAATCTGTCAAATGAAACTCATTTAGAGGTTCATTTATATAGCTCAAGTGAATTTTTGACAAGTGTGCAATTGGAATCTGATGTTAGTTATATAGCCTTATCAGTTTAAAAAATCATATTTCTTCTTTATTTGTTTGGGTTGAGTACAAAAATTAGATATAACTTAAAGCTGGCCAAGGCAGTTTCACACTTAGGATACAATAGAATTCAGCAGAAAAGACATTGAAAATGGCTTCTGAGTTCAAATTCCTGCTCTGCTATTTGCTAACTGTGTGACCTTAGGCAAGTCACTTAATGTTAAAGAATTTATTTTCCTTAACAAAAAATTAAGATTGAGCTAGATGGTCCCAAAGCTTTGTTTTAGCCATTGATTAAAGATTCTATAATCTAAGCAAGGAAATAAGGCCATTGAAAATAGGAATCAATGTCAGAACTTCTTCAACTACTTTTTCCTTTGAAACTATTGAATTATCACAAACACAAAAATAAAACCTGGAAAGAGTTATATAGCAAAGTCTGAATGCAGATTGAATCATATCATTCTTCACTTTATTTCCTTCATGAATTTTTCTCTAGTGTAAGTTATATGTATCTTCTTTTTTAAATTGTTTATTTGTTTAATTAATTTAGAATATTTTTCCATGGTTACATGATTCATATTCTATCCCTCTCCTTCTCCCACCCCCTCCCACAGCAAACAAACAATTCCACTGGGTTTTACATGTGTCACTGATCCAAATCTATTTCCATATTATTAGTATTTGCAATGCATCTTCTTTCACAACATAATGAACATGGAAATATGCATTATATGAAACACATTTACTTACCAATATCACATTACCTGCCATTTTGAAGAAGAGGGAGGGATGAGAAGGATGGAGAGAAGATGGATTGCCAAATTTCAGAAATGATTACTAAAAAATCTATCAAGACCTATTTCCATATTATTGATATTTGAGTTGGTGTGGTCATTTCAAGTCTACATCCCCAATCATGTCTGCATCAACCCATGTGTTCAAGCAGTTGTTTTTTCTTCTGTTTTTCCACTCCTGTAGTTCTTCTATAGAGGTTATAATATAGCAAGAAAAATATATGCTATTTTGTGAAGTTCTGAAAGCAATCAGCACCATGCCAAGGACTCTCAGCTATATTTTCATCCCATGGATTCTTTAGTTATGTTAGCAGTTTTCCTTTGCTTGATCAATTCTTTAGCCTCCCTGCTGTTGTCCTTTCCCCATTTTGTCATCCCATCCCAACTTTTGGAGAATTAGTCCCTCATTTTCTCCCTGTTTCATAGTGGATGTCTCTGTTTGAATTCAAGTTGAGGGATACTATGGTAGGCAGAGCAGCTAAGAACAATAGTTATAGTCCATCCCATCAGCTATTAGTTCCAAGTTTCCTTTCTAAAGTGATTAGTATAAAAATCATGAATTCTACTAATTGTAATTAAGATTATAACAGAATTATACTAATCACTTTAGAATCACAATACTGATTATCTTAAACATATCACTATCACTAAAATCCAACTAAGTATAATGAGATAGGGTTCTATCTTCTGGAAAGGCAAGAGTGAACTTCTTAATGGAAACATACCATTGGCAAGTTTGGGGTTTCCAGCATCATTCAGAATTGGATCACAGTTATTGATTCAGCAATTTAAGACTAAGAGATGATTTTTCCAAGACTTTGCTATCTGATATGCTGCTCATTTTTAGAAATCAGATTATCTGACTCCAACTCCAGTACTCTTTACATTGTACCTAGCTTCATTTACCCTTCAAAATTCTAGGGGTACCCTTGAGGGATCAAGTGGCTTTCTTTTATACTGTTTCTGGACACTCCATTCATGTCTGTTCCTCTCATTGTCTGTTATCAGTGACTGTCTTCCCAGTTCCATTTATTCAAATAACGTGTATTTGCTTTTTCAAAGGGATATTTCCTTCACAGATATACCAAGAACAACAGAGAAATACTTTTCCAAAGACATTTCTGAGTATAAATCTCCCCTATATCATTACATTCTTTGGGAAGAATGGATTTAGACTCAGCATAGCTTTTATATATCATTGATTCCTCCAACTTCAGATTTTAAATATGGAATCACAGCCTGCTTAGTCTCAGCTCCAAGAGATAAGGTTTGAAAAGTAATTTTCATGGCCTTATTTCTAGCCACAAAACCTGACAACTAGGACTCTACCCTGAACTACAAAGAATTTTGAAGCCCACAAGTTTGGCACTATCTCCAGGCTCCTGAACCTAAAAGATGAAAGAATAAAGTTAAAGGGAGGGGGGAACCATATGCCCAGGTCATGTGCCATCCTCAAATATGGAGAGCCTAAGTCCTTCCCATTTAAAATATAGTCTTTCTTTACTGTGGGAGTAAAAATGCAGAAAAAACATATGATTTATCACTTGTTTATATGAGTATAGAATTTGGGGTTTTGATTCTAATAGATTACTTTATTATAAAAATGAATAATATTGAGGGGCAGCTGGGTAGCTCAGTGGAGTGAGAGTCAGGCCTAGAGACAGGAGGTCCTAGGTTCAAACGCGGCCTCAGCCACTTCCCAGCTGTGTGACCCTGGGCAAGTCACTTGACCCCCATTGTCCACCCTTACCAATCTTCCACATATGAGACAATACACCGAAGTACAAGGGTTTAAAAAAAAAGAATAATATTGAAAAGTATTGAGTGATTATACATGTATAACCCAGTGGAATTGCAGCTTCAGGAGCAGGGAAGGAAGATGGTTGGGAGAGAACATGAATCATGTATCCATAGACAAATACTTAAAAATGAATAAATAAATAATAATTTAAAATAAATAAAATAAAATATGGTCTTTCTTCTTTCATTAGAATGTTATTAAGTCAAAAGGAATTATAGCAAAGAATAGTAATGAGGTGACCAATGTATTTTAAATGAACCCAGTTTGGGCCAATTGCTAATTATAGAATCTTCTCTGAACCACTTAGTTAATAGTCCAGAAACAGATGAAAAATATCTGCATACTTTAAAATCCAGATTGGAATTCCATCAGTAAATGCTCTATGCATGTTCATAATGTTTGTGCCCATTTCCAGTCTCCTGCTACATTAGTTTCCTAGTGGAAGAGTAGAAGGGAGTGGTAGGAACAGAGGTATGCATCTATCTGAGTTAGAATGATGTGAGAGATGAGCTATACTGATATACTAATGAATGATTTTTTTTAAAGTCTGGATTCTTCTATCTTCTCTACTATTGCTAAAAGCAAAGTTTGCTAAGAAAATTGAAACTTTTTCCCCCTCTACATTTTTCCTAAATTAAAGTAACTCTTTATCCTATTAGGATTTTTTAATACAATTTTCTCTTTGCCCTTGGAAAGGATGTTTGCCTTTTTGCTATTGCTCCTGATGGAAACCTAATGACTCTTTGCTTTTCAAACAAGCCTAGTGAACTGCTATTTCTGGAGCCACAATCTGAAAGATTAGTGAGTTTCTTTATTTATAATATGACTTTGGGAGAAGAAGTGACTTTCATTGAAGAAGAAATAGCTCACCAGGAAAGCTTTAGTGGATTTACTTGACAGGAACTCCAAGCTAATAGCTCTAGAGGCATTTTCTTTCTGTGTCTCAAATGACTTTCTAAAGCTCTTTGAATGGAAACCTCCCTTTAGTGTCCAGCTCCCAGTCCTCTATAGGGAGGAGGAATTTGGTTGCTTTCCTTTGTTGTCTTAACAAAGATGCTAACAGTGATCACTGACCCAAAATAGTGGTGATGGGAGGGCTGGGAGAAAAGGGGTGAAGAGTGGAGTAGACTTTATCAAAATATAAAATAAAAAATTCATAATATGAGGCAAAATAATTTTTGGAAATTGTATGAATTTAAATATTTTAGAACACTTTCCCCCTGTCCAAAATATTTTCTCTTAACCACATTGATTTACTTTGGAGTCCATGTTGTATAAGTTCCTGATTTAAGTATGTTAGAAAGAAAAAAAAATCAGGCTGTCAGCCATCTAGTTTATTTCATAATGCTGAAAAAAAGAAAGGAAGGGAGGGAGGAAGTAACAGAAAGAAAGGTGAGAGAAAGGGAAGGAGAAAAAGAAAAAAGGAGGAAAAAGGGAGAGAAGGAAGGGAAGAATAAAGGAAAAGAAGGAAGGGGAGAAAATAATTTAGCCATTTTACTTTATGCTGAGCACTGAGCTAAGAGCTAGAGGTATAAATACAAAAATACTCTGACGGAGTCCTGTCATGAAATGGTAGAATAGTTAGTTAGTTAGAATAGATAGAATATACTCCATGGTTATATCTGTGTCTCATATAAACATCTACTTCCAGTAAAATGCATTACATACAGCTCTATTTTTTCATGGTTAAAACGTCTATCGTGCTTCTTTGTTTCTAAGTACATAATGTTGAGTTTTGTAGCTAGAGAACAAGAACCTGAAGGTTTTTAAGGTTAATGTTCACAAACTCCTTTGATTTCCTGGAATCTCATGCTTGTAATGAAGGGATGTGTAATCAGGGACAGCAAGAAGAACTTTAAGGCCATGGGGATCTTTAGAACATTAAATTTAGCCTGAAGCAAGTATAGGTTGAAAAATACTATTACAGATTTTATTGTCACTCTTGAAAGTCTATGTTCTTCAAAAGACTGTTATGCCTATTCACACCTGACCAAGAGGAAGCAGGGCTAGTAGGATCTTAAAGAGATTCTACCAAAGGCTACACAAATCATTGGGCAAGTCCAAGGAAGTGAAATTATATTAGAAGGGGAGCTCTATGGTGCTCTATTTGAATGTGCATTGTGAATCTGCTATTTTGTAAAACCCATTTACACTCACAGAAAATGAATCTTATTTTTGAGTAAAAAACCCTTCATTAGTTCTAAGATATATATATATATATATATATATATATATAT
>NC_058131.1:108908154-108959938 GCF_016433145.1 Gracilinanus agilis
CTAGGTGTGAGGTGATACCTCAGAGTTGTTTTGATTTGCATTTCTCTAATTATTAGAGATTTAGAACACTTTCTCATGTGCTTATTGATACTTTTGATTTCTTTACCTGAAAATTGCCTATTCATGTCTCTTGCCCGTTTATCAATTGGGGAATGGCTTGATTTTTTATACAATTGCTTTAACTCCTTATATATTTGAGTGATTAGACCCCTGTCAGAGTTTTTCATTATAAAGATTTTTTCCCAATTTGTTGTTTCCCTTCTGATTTTGACTACATTGTTTTTGTTTGTACAAAAGCTTTTTAGCTTAATATAATCAAAACCATTAAATTTACATTTTGTAATTTTCTCTAACTCTTGCTTGGTTTTAAATTCTTTCCTTTCCCAGAGATCTGACAAGTATACTATTCTGTGTTCACTTAACTTATTTATAGTTTCCCACTTTATGTTCAAGTCATTCACCCATTCTGAATTTATCTTGGTGTAGGGTGTGAGATGTTGATCTAAACCTAATCTCTCCCATATTGTTTTCCAAATTTCCCAGCAGTTTTTGTCAAATAGTGGATTCATGTCCCAAAAGTTGGGCTCTTTGGGTTTATCATACACTGTCTTGCTGACATCATTAACCCCAAGTCTATTCCACTGATCCTCCCTTCTATCTCTTAGCCAGTACCATATTGATTTAATGACTGCTGCTTTATAGTATAGTTTGATATCTGGTACTGCTAGGCCCCCTTCCTTCACATTTTTTTTCATTATTTCCTTTGATATTCTTGATCTTTTGTTATTCCAAATGAAATTTGTTATAGTTTTTCCTAATTCAGTAAAGAAGTTTTTTGGTAATTTGATAGGTATGGCACTAAATAGGTAAATTAATTTGGGTAGGATGTTCATTTTTATTATGTTAGCTCGTCCTACCCATGAACAGTTAATGGCTTTCCAATTGTTGAGGTCCAGTTTTATTTGTTTGGAAAGTGTTTTGTAGTTGTTTTCGTATAATAGCTGTGTTTGTTTTGTTAGATTGATTCCCAAGTATTTTATATTGTCTAGGGTGATTTTAAATGGTGTTTCTCTTTCTGCCTTCTTTTTCTCATTTGATGCCCAAAAGATTTTGCTCATACACTTAACCTTGAACTTGTGTGTGTCTACCCGCCTCATATGTGTTTCTTGTAGACAACCTATGGTAGGATTTTGGTTTCTGATCCACTCTGCTATTTGCTTCAGTTTTATGAGCGAGTTCATCCCGTTCACATTCAGAGTTACAATTGTTAGTTGTGTAGTCACTGACATTTTTGTATCCTCCCCTAGACCCACTCCTACTTATTACACTATTTTCTTTTACCCCAGTGGTTTGCTTTGAGCCGGTATCCCTTATCCCCTCCCTTGATTGACTTCCCTTTCTGCCCCCTCCCTTGTTGTTTTCCTCTTTTTGTTTTTTTTAAAGACCAAATGAATTCCCTCCCCCTTCTTCTCCCCTCCCTTTTTTGGCCTCCCCACTCCCCTGCTCCCTTTGGTTTATCCCTTCTGACTTTCTCAGTAGGGTTAGATAGAGTTTTTTATCCAGATGGATAATAAAGCTACTCTTTGTTCTCCTGGTTGATTACATTGAGAGTAAGGTTTGATTATGCTCTCTTCCTCTCCTTCTTATGATATTATTCATCCCCTCCCCTTCCCATGCCCTCTTTGTGTGTAATAGAATATCTTATTTTTTCTTATTTACTCGAATTTTTCTTGGTGTTCCCTACTATTCCCCCCCTCTTTCCCACCCCCCATGTCTTCTTAGACCATTTAGTATCCTGTCCTCTCCCTATGAATTATTCTTCTGGTTGCTATAATAGTGAATATTATAATAGTGTATAGAGTTCACTACAGAGAATTATACATAGCATTTCTCCACCTAGTAATACAGATAATTAGATCTTATTTATGTCCTTAAAGAGTCAAGCTTAAAAGACTATGAGTTTTCTTTCTTTTCCCTCTGTTTCTTATTTACCTGTTCATCTTTCTCTTGATATTTGTGGTTGAGTGTCAAACTTTCCATTTAGTCCCGGTCTCTTTTGTGCAAAAACTTGGAATTCTTCAATTTTGTTGAATGCCCATACTTTCCCCTGAAAGTATATGGTTAGTTTCGCTGGGTAGTTGATTTGTGGCTGAAGGCCCAGCTCTCTTGCCTTTCTGAATATTGTATTCCAAGCCTTGTGGTCTTTTAGCTTTGAGGCTGCCAGATCCTGTGTGATCCTTATTGGTGCTCCTTGATATTTGAATTGTCTCTTTCTGGCTTCTTGTAAGATTTTTTCTTTAACTTGAAAGCTCTTCTATTTCGCTATTATATTTCTGGGTGTTGACTTTTCTGGGCCCAGTGTAGATCCTTTCAATGTCTATATTGCCCTCTTGTTGTAGAACTTCAGGGCAATTTTGCTGAATAATTTCTTTAAGTATGGAGTCCAACTTTCTATTAATTTCTGCCTTTTCTGGAAGACCAATGATTCTCAAGTTGTCTCTTCTAGACCGGTTTTCTTGGTCTGTCACTCTCTCATTGAGATATTTCATGTTTCCTTCTATTTTGTCAGTCTTTTGACTTTGTTTTATTTGTTCTTGTTGTCTTGAGAGATCATTGGTTTCTAAATGTTCGATTCTAGCCTTTAAGGACTGTTTTTCGGCTTTAATGTTTTGGTTTTCAGCTTTAATGTTTTGGTTTTCGGCTATAATTTTTTGGTTTTCCTTTTCAATCTGGTCATTTTTGGTCTTCAGTTGACTTGTCTCACTTTCTAAATGCGAAATTCTGCCTTTTAAACTGTTATTTTCTTGCCAGATTTCTTCCATCTTCCTCAGCATTTCATTTTTAAACTCTTCCATAGCTTTTGACCAGCTTTCAATTTTTTGGGGAGGTTTGGATTTTTGTTTTCCCTCCTCTGTTGTCTGGATTTTCTCTGTGTAGAAGTTGTCCAGTGTTCCAGAGTTTCTCTTGATAGTCTTTTTCTTCTGGACTTCCTTATTGTTGGCCATTGTTAGCCCCACCCCTTTTTAGCTTTATCTTTGCACTCAGGGTCTGCCTGGGCCTTGCAAGCTCCCGGGGGCTGCAGTCTCCTTGTCCTCAGGGTCAGGCCTCCTGGTAGACCCTGGTCTGCCCCTCTGCCCGAGGTTCCTTCAGCAGTCTTTGGGGCTGCTTCCACAGCCATGCTCAGGTCTGCACTGGGTCCTCGCTGGAGGTCCAAGCCTGGGCTGGAGATCGTTATTCAAGCCTAGGGCACTGCCTTTGCCTGCGCAGATGCTCTTAGGGCACTGCCTTCACCCCACAGAATGTAGTGAAAGTCCCTGGGCTGGAGATCTTTATTTGCACCTGAGGCGATGCCTTCAGCACTTGGGAAAGGCCATGTTTTAGGGACCTTTGTCCCTGCCTGAGGCAGTGCCTTCACCCACGTGGACGCTGGGGGGGGGAGGGGAAGTCCGTGTGCGTCCCCAGCCACTTGGAGTCCCTCCTCTTGCTGCACACAGGTACAAGCCCCAGGGCTGCCAGAGATTATCTGGTTGCCCCAGTCCTGTTTTCATACTTGTGCATTGGCTTTGTGTGAGGTGTGGGGGATGGGGGAGGGGCTTCTTCCTCTTGCGTTTTAGTGAAAGCTGTTTCACCCCTTTATAGCGTGGAAATTCCCCGATTTTGCGTACCTTCAATGCTGCACCCTGTTGTGGGGTTCCTTTGTTCCTCTGGACTCGTTTTTATTTCCCCTTGAGGAGTCCTGTATGCTTTGGTCAGGAGAGATCGAGCAGCTGCTCCTTACACTGCCGCCCCAAGACATCTTTAATTGTTGATAGCTAATTAAAAGGTGGCCCATCAAATCTTCAGCCCTTCCCTAATCTGATAGGTGAAGTGTGTATGTAGGGTGGAAATGAATCATTCCAAAACTTTCCTTTTTAAGCCAGAATCTGTGAAAGGACTATATTCCTAAGGACAAAGAGAATGCAAAAAGCAATATACTCAATGGTATCTATGATGCAGATCCCATACACAGGAATACACAATAACTTTCCCTAATATATACTGTATATGAAAAAGAAATTCTCAATGGTGGAATAGTAAAACCTTTTCAAATGATTCTTTTTTTTGCCAGTCTAGGATTTTGATTTAATTGAGCAAATATAAGAAGTGGGACTTCCTGTGGAAAGAGCAGGGTTTAAGAGTAGTGTGAACTCTCATGGTGCCATGGAATAATAAAAAATTAGTAGATATAGAATGCATTCAGACAAAACTTATAACATTGTCAAAAGAAGGGTTGCATATTTTAATCACAATAGAGAAAGTAGTTTGGAATCAACTGCTTTTATAGGTCATATAAAGATTTAAGTAGCATTTAGGTTCAAGGAAGGTAGAGATCAGTGTAGTTTGGAGTGTCACAGGCTTACAGATGTTCAGAGCTAGAAGGAGCCACAGGGAATTTCTAGTCCAAACTTTTCATTTAATAGTTCAAGGAGGAAAAAGAAAAGATCAATTCAGAAAGTGAGGCTCATGGCTTGCTCTCAAATTGCTTGAACCTAAGATACTCAACAATGTCTATAGATTCTAATGCATTTCTCTTTTCTTTCATGTTTATAGATCTGGTCTGGTCTTCTGACAACTCTTTTTGTTCTTTTTTCTCCTGATGGTTTCTTTGGCATGGCAAGTGAATGTAAATTGATCTCTAAGAAATCTTTATATAACCAATAGTATCCTATTATTAGTGTCCTCATAGTTCCACTACCAAAAGTGATGCTATATGACTTCTTCAAAGTCAAATATAAATTAATCCTATGTTCATTTCACCCCATGGATAAACATTTGATGAAGTTTTGTTGACAAATTTGGAAATCATTGGCAAAACTACCTTCCAAGGAAGAGAAGAACAAAAGGAAATGGATAAGTCAGTAAGTGAAGGTCAAAGTCTAGCTTTTTATTCAGAAAAATTTTAAAGCTTAGCTTAATATTAATTGTACTTTTTAACTCTTCCCCTTTTGTATGTGATTTAAAAGGTCTGTGTATGACCTCCACGTGGAGACTTCATGGGAGAATGAATAGTGGATTGAAGTCATTCCTCTGAAAATTGTTAGCTATGTGACTCCAGGCAAGTCACAATTTCTGTGGGTATTAGGCAATTTCCTAAAACTTTATCTACTAAATCAGAGGCAGCTTTCTTTTATTTATTAGAAGATGTCACAACATGAAGAATCTACACTGAAGAATTTACAGAGAAGGGAAGGAGGATTAAATAAGGGAAGGGAGTAAGGGAGTATTCATTTATTAAATACTACTATGTACTAGGCACTCTGCTAAGCACTTTACATATATTTTATCTTTGTATTTGAATATGTCTTCACACTTTAATAGGAACAGAAAGATGACGACTTCCAAAATTTTATTAATATTAAAGGAGTATTGTGTGTTCTCTTCAGAAATCTCAGGATAGAGAAAAACTGAAAAACTTCATGCCTTTTCTGAAGGAGTATTGAACAAAGAGTATTTTTTAAACAAAATAATGGAGGCAGCAAGGTGGGCTTAGCAGATAGAGTACCAGACCTGGAAATGGAAGTCCTGAGTATGAATGTGGCCTCAGACATTTCCTAAGTGTTAGAACCTGGGCAAGTCACTCAACCTTAATTACCTAGACCTAACCACTCTTCTGCCTTGGAACTGATATGCAGAATAGATTCTAAGACAGAAAATAAGAGTTTTTAAAAAGGGAGTAGGGAGAGAAAATAATGGCAGTGGTCTTTAAATAAGCTGTGGACTTTCACTTGAAAAATGGTTTTCAGAGTGCTAATCAGGGTCTATGAAATATAATAAAAATTTAACAATCAGCAGTCTCTTCTCCATTCATGCCTTCAGGTCTTCCAGAGTAAGAATACAGGATACTTTTCCTTATTCCTCAAGCCTTTAAAATATGTCATTTAAATTTTAGCCATACTAGACTACTCATAATTTCCAAAGTATTTTCTATAATTGCATGTTTCTGACTCTTTTGTTCACATTGTTATAATAATCTATGATATTCTTTAATATCTGTGATACACCCATCCATTGCAAAATCTATCTCCACTGACACTTCATCTGTTGTGGTACAAATCATATCGGAAGATTATTACCTCAACTTCCAGCCTGATAAAAGACACTTTAAATTTTCCTTAAAAGGCCTAGAAATAACCCTTGGCTTAATAACTAAAGTTCAGGTTACTAATATCATTTCTTGGTTGTCTGAGTGCATAAGCAACCATGACAAACTAATGCTTGGCTCATAGCCCATAATGAGCAAGTCAGTTAAGGTAGCTCAATCTGGGTGTCCTCAATGGTTATCCTTGAATATCCCTCACGTACTATAATTAACTGTGTTTGTATATAGTTATTTTCAGTTTGGCCCACCCATTTAGACCAGTGATTTCCAAATTGGGCACTACCACCCTCTGGTGGGGGCTGCAGCGATCCAGGGAAAAGGTGATGGCCACAGGTGCATTTATCTTTCCTATTCATTGCTATTAAAATTTTAAAAAATTAATTTCCAGGGGGCTAAGTAATATTTTTTTCTGGAAAGGGGGCGGTAGACCAAAAAAGTTTGGGAACCACTGCTTTAGACTATGAGCTTCTTGAAAGCAGGGACTCCTTTTTTCTTTTCTTAGTATTTAAATGCTTAAATGCCTGACACAAAGTAGCCACTTAATAAACACATTGATTTATTGAATATTGCTAAGTAAATGCTTCCATGGACACTTGAATGTCTCATTCTGTTTTTATATTAAGCATTAGAAAATTTGGCCTTGGTCGGGCCCAGGCCAAAACATCCATGATACCTCATGTATATTTTTGTTTGTTAGAATGTTTTTTTTAAGATTATATTAAGCATATCTACATTTTCCTATTCTCTTTAATTTTTCAGTGATAAAATGAAACAATATTCATAAAACCTTATGTAAACCATAAACTGATAAAAATGCTATTATTGATTATTCATACTGAGTTTATGATAATGAGATTAAATCTACCCTGCCTATCTTTAGATTTAATCACCAAAGGTGAAAACATCTTCATTTAACTCACAAGTTGGGAGATCTGTAACCCATGTGTGCTAGAATGAGTAACAAATCAGAAATTACTGACTGCCTCCTGGACAGCCCTAAGAAAAGTGTCTGCTGTGATTGGACATGCAAACTAAGAGGAAGACACACGAAGTGACAAAAAAGGGCCCCTTTAAAAAGAGAGAGTTGAATGAGACAGGGGCTCTTTTGATTCTTGCTTGGACGTGGAGGAACCCTGGACCCTGAGACCTCGGAATTCCACATGGTGAGTGTAAAGACTAAATCTTCCTGAACTTCCCTTAAGGAATTTCCCTTTCAAAAGAGACTCTTTGACTAAATCTTTTGCCTCATACAACTCCAAGGCCTTAGGGCCTTAGCCTGTGGCTTGCAATTGAGGACAAGTTAGATCTTCTTGGGTTAAACCAGAGGCCTAAGTGAATTATTTAGTTTGTCAGGTTAATTGTCTTACCTTAACCTCTCTCTAAATTTCTTAATTTCTCTCTCTCTTCTCATTTGTCAATAACTTCCATAAAAGTCATTTTGAATTGAGGTTATTCTCTATTTGGGGACTGAGAATTATTTAATTCCCTGGTGACCTAACCTTTTAATATTCTCCCAATCAAAACCCCTTTTTACTCCTTACAAGCTTTGAGGGTTGACTTTGGGTTTTAGGTTTAGAAATAATACTTACCACTTAGTTTTTCTTTGGAATTCAGTTACTTTATCTGTGAAGTAAAAGAGTTCATTTGATTCCTTCTACAATCCCTTAGAGGCAGCATGGTGTAGTAGATAGAAAGCTAACCTAAGAAAAGGACAGCTAGGGTGTAATGCACATTTTTGCTTTATAAACTTCAATAAGACACTAATGGTCTCAGAATCCCCAGGCAACCTTCTAAGACCAAATTATACATCAGGTCCCAGTCCATACTGATAAAGGTACCATAAACCATTTAAGTTACAGGTTTGCTCAGAAAAAAAATTTCTAAATCTGATAGTCTGTGTACATCAATCTACTATACCTCTCTATTCATATTGTCCCCAGGCCCTAGAGAGATATGTTTTCTCCTTCATCTGAAAAATCTTGTTTTCTCTCTCTCTTATTACAATTATTTGGATCCTGTATTTCATTATGGTTATTTGTGTACACATTTTCTCCCCATTAAAAGACTATAAGTTCCTTGATAGCAGGACATTTTCATTAATCACTATTCCTAGTGCCCAGTGGGGACATAATGCCTATTTATTGAATGATGGAATGAATTTAATAACTCAAAACTTTTAAATAAATGAAACCACTCAATAAATAAATCCTTCCTACTAAACATTAACTTAATTTTTAATACCCTAAATATGAGATCCAATAAATGGAGACAATACTGATGAAAATGAATTATATCAATCATGAGATTTTTATTATAAATGAAAGCAGAAGACAAAAGGAAGTTATAGCTAATAAAATGCTAGTTCATAGATTCACTCCTTGGCTATGATCCTTAGAGTCCTTTGCCCCTATTTCTAGTCTTCTATTTCTGATATAAAAGAAGTACAAAATGATAGCCATTTTGTACTTTCCATATATAAATAGAAAAAAGATAGATACAAAAATATATAAAATGAGTATTTATAGATCACTTGCTATGTACCAGGTACTATGTTTGCTTTTTTGAATTTCCATTGCCAAATAATTCTTCAAGCAGGTAGTTCGTTAATTATGAGTCCCAATATACAGAGCTAAGCTAAATAATGGATGGCAAATGTAGTATAACAGAGGAAATGTGTCCACACCATTTTCAGCATAATAGAACTACCAGTGTTTATGCTCCACTGCCATAACTATTGAGATCACAAAGTTACTCCTATATCAAAGAAGTTACTAAGTAAACCTTTCTTCAGAGTATCTATGATATAAAGTAAAATTACTACAAGTCATAAATCATTTAAAATATATGGAATTAGGGGGTAGAGGTGGTTAAATGTCAAGATACTGTCAATTGAAAAGATAAGTATCCAGTAAAAATAGTCCACCATGAATCATCTTAGACTAAATTCTGTAATTCAATTAAGAGCGATAGAGATGACCATTATAACTAGATTGTTATATTATTAACATAAGTTAAATATTTAATTTCTCTATCCTTGACACACAGAGAATACTGACAGTTAAATTAATATTTTGAGATAGACTAAGAAGGGTGTGATTCTTAATTCACTGTCAGGAACCTCTCCCTACAGTCTAGGTATCTGTAGGGGCAGGACAGCTAAGAGGTTGAGATGGAATGAGAACAGCCAGAGACTCAGTAAGCTTGCAGAAAGCGGTTCTAATCTGCCGCCTGCTGTTTTTAATTTTTATACCCCTTTTTTAAGATTATGTACATGTTGGCCTGATTTCCTTACTTTTCATTCTCCAGTAACTTTTCCATATTTTTCAAAGTGTGTTTGACATATCTCTTGGGTTACAGTGGTGGAAAGTATAGGAGACAATTTCTCTATTTATCATTTCATTGTTTCTTTATGTTAATGTACTGTACGGAATCAGGGATCAGGATGGGGGAAAACTTAGAGATTGTTTTGGCCTGTTTTTGCAGGTACCTGTGTATAGGAATCTAAGTTAGGGTTTTTAAATCTTTAATATTAGCTCACTATTTGCTGGTTTGTTGGAGAATTTCTGTATTACTGCATGTAAAGCTGGGAATTTCCTAGGAGTTTGTAGGGGACCTGTAAGGGCTCTAATAATAACTTATAATGTTTCTCTATATTTTCCTGGGACTAAATTAAGATATTGATCATAATAATTCCTATAATGAGGAATGTTAATAAGAGAAAAGTCACGCAGGGAAAACTGAGTGGGAAATTCATCCTCCTTTGAATTGCTTTGCAAATCCTTGGGATCCATGCAGGACTTTGCCATCCATCATGAACTTCGATGGCTCCCTGCAATTCACCCTGCCCTTTTTTCCCCACTTTTGTGCCACTTCAGACATGAGGTATGTGTGTATGTGCATATGTATATATAAATATATATATATACATATATATATATGTATGTATGTGTGCCATGTAGGATGAATACACTACTCTTCCACATAATGGTCCTTCAGATATTTGAAGATGAGTATTATATCTCCCCCTAAGTTTTTCATCTTTAAAGAACTCAAATTCTGTGAAACAACCTGTATATGACATGATTTTTGCTCTTTTTATCATACTAGTTGCTTTCTTCTACATGTGTTCCAGTTGGAAACTTGTAAAAAATGTTTAATTAATATTTGGAACTAGATACAATGCTTTAGATTTTGTCTGTTCAAGGCAGAGGATGGAAATATGATACTTTTCCCAAATTAAACATGATATATCTCAATACAGTTCTGGTTTACATTAGTGTTTTTTTGCATCCCCAAAAAAACTAAAACAAAAACAAACAAACATATATATGTATATATATACGTATATATACATATATATGTTTGGTTTTCAATTTCCTAAATCCTTCAGATCTTTTTCATTTTATATTTTCTTTTCCATCAAATTCAGTAGTATTGATCTTGTCACTATAGTTCCAACTTTATTATAGGTGAATTCAAAGATAGAATGGCAGATAGAGTCACAGACTTTAAGTGACATGTGTTGTAAGAAAAATTAATAAGATGATTAAGATTAGTTACCTGTGAGGCTTAGCAAGCAGGGCTGGAGAATCCTAAATGGAATGGGGAAGCAGGAAGTGTTTTTTCTCTCTCTGAGATAGACTCAGAGAGGGTGAGGTCAAGTTGTAACTGACCCCCTGGGAGACCTCAGAGGAAATGGAGTTTGTATCCTGATATCCTGATATCCAGAAGGAGGAAAGTCATTTGCCTATGAGAGGTTAGGTTGAGACTTTAAAACCTAACCTGAGTTGCTCGTCAGTTCAGGTTGGTTTAGCTCCCTGACCTACCCAACTGAAGGGGTACTGGCTGAAGACCTGGGAAAGCTGTATCATAGCTGGATTTTGACAGGACTCAGCAGTAAGGATCCCACTTTCATTCCTGATCTCCATTGTGCCCTGCCCTGCTATAGTTTCTAGCTTAGTGTAGATAAGTACATTCCCTGACCCTGAGGCTTGCCCATAGACTGGTAGAATAGAACCTGCTTTTCCCTTCTTTCAGACTATAGTTCATTGGATTAAACCCTGTTCATAAAACCTCTTGTCTACTCACTTGTTAGTTTCACAGACTCCCTAGCTGGGTGGACAGATAAAGCCCAACAGTCACTCCTGTCAACTGCCATTCCCCAAACTGCCAAACCCAGTTTCCCTAACTTGTTTGGTCCCAGACTGTTGTCCATTCCTATCTCCTACTCACCCTTCTGAACCCAGATAAAAATATAAGCTAACCCCAGTTTTTACCTTAAGACATGAAAAAGTTTGGAACAGATATTATGGGAAGTAAGATGTCAATTAAAATTAAATAAACAATGTATGTGAAATTATATGATTCCAATTTATATTAGACAATAATTAGATAATTAGATAATAATTCCTTCACCTCCATCCCTCAGATATGATTTTTAAAAACCTGTCACTATTAAGAATACTTAGGAAAAAAAAATGCGATTAACCAATTAGACCTTTACTTGATTCTGTCACATTACATTCAGTTTTCTAAAAAATGTTTACCAGGAAATTTCTCCTTGTGATCATGTCAATTCAGTCAAGTGATTAGGATGAATTAATATTATTCAAAACATTTATTAGGTGTCCACTTAAGGGAGCAAAATAATATAATGGAAAAGTATACTAAATATAGAGCCAATATATGGGGGTTGGGTTCATATTCTACTTTTGACCCCAACTAGCTATATATAAAAGGTGCCTTTTGAGCATGCCCAGATTGCTGAGAATGGATGCACTCCTAAGGAAGTACTTTTGGTCATGTTTAGGTCTCCTAAGCTCAAGTCACTCTTTGAGCCTTACCATTTGGGTATGGATAGCCTTCTTTTATTGACTGTGTAACTAGAATAGGTTGACTATTTAAAGTTAGAAAAATTGAGATGATTGCTCTCTTCCTGCCCCAAGGGTGAAGATCATACTTAATTTCTTGGCTCCACAAACTGAACTGTTAAGAAGGGAATAACTGGCTTCCCCATTCCCTCTTTAACCCTAGCTCTGAGAAATGGGCCTAAGGATATCTGTTCTTCTAGGCTGATGTCTCAATTTTAGATATAAGCAGCGATCTCCACCAGACCCAAGGGTTCATGCCATGAAGTCCTTGGAACCAGTATTTCAGATAGAATATGTCAGATAGGTAGCCTAACAAAAAAGCCCTGAAAAAATAGGGTGTTAAGGATGCAAGTCCAAGTTTGAGTGGTTTTTGACATGAAAGAGAGAATATTATCTACAACAAAGATATCAAATATGCAGTCCATGGGTCTTTTGCTCTCTCAATACTTTTTAATCATTGTCTCAAGTTTTTTCCTGAAATTCAACCATATTTAAATAAATAAAACTAAAAAATAATTACATAAATACACAGTAAAGATACAATAAAGCATAAATAAGATTTTAAAAAATTAATCCATATGTGGCCTGTGAAGATCTTTATGTACAGAATAGTGATCCCATTTCTATTTGAAATGACACTACTGCTCTATTATAATCATGCTAAGTTCCTTGTATATTTTATATACACATGAAGTAATTTTTTTATAAAAGTTAATCCAACTATAAGTGGTTAAAGGGAACTAGGGTATGGGAAACTCCCCATAACTGAGGTAACATTGTTAGTAGAGTACTGAAACCACTTACAGAGAGCCTAGACACTCTTCTATCCCTCTAAGGGAATCTGGGAACTCTGTGGAAAAAGTGAAATGTAATCTAACTGATTTTTAGGCAATGAGAATCAGTATAGACAGTATTACATGTGGGACCTTGAAATATAATTGGGACTTTCCCGTCTGGAGTGACCCCAAAATTCTCTGCCTGAGATTTTTGTTTTTTTCCAACAAAGAATCTAATGTCCAGAGAAAACTTGATTGTGAACTCCTAGACAATTTGGCAATGTATTTTTTTGAGGTGGCAAATAAATATAATCATTTTTTCCCAGTCAGTATTGCCTCAAGATTCAGTTCTGTGAGAAGTAAAATTAATATACAATACCTCCAGTATTATATTTAATGAGATTATAAATAACTAAAATAAAATTCTAGAGTAAAAAACCTGCTTTCCCAGCTGCACATGTGAAAGAGAGAGAGAGAGAGAGAGAGAGAGAGAGAGAGAGAGCGACTTACACACATGAAGATGCAAATGTGGAAGGACAGTGAAAGGGATACTGGGATTCATCATTGTTTTCATCAACAAATTCTGGGAGATGGAATCCAAGGGTTCAAGATTTTTTAACTAATACAGTTCTATTTGTCAGTTTTTACAAACTTTTCATTTGTAGATTGCTTAATTATTAAGTACTGACTTTTTTGTACTTTTGAATTATGTACAACTTTTCAGTCCTAGTAATTGGCCATTTGTTAATTACTTGACTTTAAATATGGACTTTTTTGGTACTTTTGAATTTGATAGAAGTATTGATATACCAATAGCTGAAACTCATATTAATACTGTTCTATATTACTAAATATAAGTACTAATATTATATTATAGGTGAGAAATCTGGAATTCTAGACTGCTAGCATTTAGTAAAAATGTCCATATTGTCTTTTTAGCATTTAAACAGAATGACATTGACTAATTTTTGTGAAAACAAACTATCCTCTATCTTTATGATGTGGGAATGCGTGTGCCTAAAATCCTCAAATATTTAACATTCACTGCTACTTCTCTGCTTCCACTTGTTTTCTTGTCCTGATGGGTGAGTTGACAATTCATTTGGTTTACCTTGATAATAACAAATGAAAGTCCTGGAGTTATTTGGGATAAGGAACCAAGAGGAAATTGTTTGGACCTCCATGGAAAACATCTATGCTAAAGGGATCACTAGAGAAGTTTGTTGTCTCCTGTGTAGAAAGAGACATTTTTTTGTACTGGATTTTAATCTTCATCAGAGGAATCATTGGAAGAGTTTCCATTCTGAATGGTTTTGCAATTTTGCAAAGGGGCAACTCCAAGTTGACCCCAGACACCCAATCCCTATGAGGAAAACATTATGTAGCTTGAAAAGTTCACTGTGAACCAGGTTTCTGTTTGTGATGCAAACCAGTTTTTTCTTTATCATCTACTCTTACTTTTCTTTGTGGATTATGAAAGGTCTAATAAGGCTAAGGCTGAACAAGCAGAAATATTTGCTAACCTTTTAAAATTGCTTCATATATTGTTGAACCTACAACACTGCATATTTGAGGATAGTTATTATTTTCTTTTATATATGTGAAATGCATATTATCATGCAGCATCCACTGTTTTGAGAATTTGTATGGTGCTAGGAAAGCAAACAAAATGTCACTATTTATATTTCACCAGAAATTCCAGAGAAATGCTTTGAAATTGGAAGGACTATCCTCAAAAAAATGAACTGCTGCTCTTTGCCAGTTTGAAAAATTTCAAACTTGGGGAAATGTTTAATGGACCCTTTAAAATATGCCCAAGTCATCTAATATGGAGGCACTATTAAGTAGAACTGCCTAGGTATGCCCCAATCTCCTTTGAAGCACTCTTCAGACCCTTTCCTATATGTGGATATAGCCTCTTTTGACTGGCTATGGACATGGGACAGGCTGAGTCACTTAATATTGGGGGGACTGAGGAAACTGAGATTCCCACTTTCTTTCTGCTATATTCAGAGGAAGATCATAGTTTACCCAGACTATTAATACCATATATCAACTAGCATAAAGGGAATAATGTACACAGCTGGTAGAACAATAAATTGATGCAACCATTCTGGAGAGCAATCTGGATCCATGCTGAAAGGACATTAAACCATGCATACCCTTTTACCCAGAGATACCACTATTGTCTCTAAGCCAGTATTGGGCAAACTATGGCCCACGGGCCAGATGTAGCCCCCTGAAATGTTCTATCCAGTGGCGCAACATTATTCCTAATGTGACGAATACAATGAGTAGGATACAATACAATGAAACTTCAAGAGTCACCTTAAAAACAGACTGACAGAGGAGCATTTCCTTTCCTTTTGCCCCCTCTTTAAAAAGTTTGCCCATCACTGCTCTAAACAAAAAAGATTAAAGATGAACAAAAAGATTAAAGAGAACAAAAATATTTATAGCAGCTCTTTTTGAGGTGGCAAAGAACTGGAAACTAAAGGGTTGTTCATCAACTGGGGATGACTGAAGAAATTGGAGTGTATGCTTATAATGTAATACTCTTGTGCCATGAGAAATGACAAAAAACCTGGAAAGACTTATATGAAGTGATATAAAGTAGAAGTGAGCAAAATGAGAAGAATGTTGTGCTCAGTAATAGTAACAGCAAAAATCTATGTTGATCAACTGTAAATGACTTAACTATTACTGATAAGATAAGGATCTAGGAGGACTCCAAAAGACTAACAAAAAAAGATATCTTCCACCAAAGAAGGACCAGATGGAGTCTGAATACAAATTTAAACATCTCATTCTATTTTTTTCTTCATAAATCCTTTTCTAGTAAAAGTGATATATCTTCTTTCACAGCATGACAAACATAGAACTATGTATTATGTGATAGTATATGTAAAATCCATATCATATTACCTACCTTCTTGGGGAGGTGGAAGAAAGGAAAAGACCATGAATCCAAAATATCAGAAAATGGATATTGAAAAATTATATTGCCATGTAATCTGGAAAAAATTAAAATGCATTATAATTTAAAAGGTAAATAGTGTGATTTCTCTACTTACTCTTTTACCCTGCCTCTAGGAAATGTACTTCAGAGTTTTTGCATCTGTTCTGTTTCATTTTTCCTCCTTAATTTCAGTTTCCAGTGGTGATGGAAATCTCTACCAAATTAAATTTGAGCCATGATTGCCTTGGAGCCAAGATTTCAGATGAATTGCTGCAGTCATTTAGCCTGGCAGGGAATCCATGAAAACAAGGGTATTGCCCAAAGGAGATTTTGAACTTGGAACTTGCAATGGAATCCAGAGAAATCAAGCTAAACAGTTTGTATATTTGTTAATATCTTTGAAATTGATATTCCTTTGTAAAAGTTAGTCTCACTGTCAATGATTAAATAGCACTGAAAGGAGGAAGTGTTTCTCACATTTCTATATTCAAGTATCAAGTATAAAATGGGACTTTCCTGGATTCTCCCACTTTTTAGGGGCAAGTGGAAAAAGAAAAACACAAAATACATCATCTAATCTTTTAAAGGGTTACATGACATTGAAGTAGGATGATTATATTTTTTCTACAAAATTATTAACATAAAGCTTAGAAACAAAAATGGTAATAAAATTCACATTCATATAAATAATTTACTATTGACATAACACCATTAGTGAGGGCTAAAATAATTTGCAGAGAACTTAAAAACCTGCTCCCCCAGCCCTTTTAAGGTATTGAAGAACCTTGATGGGAGAGTAAAATGTAAACTACCCATCCTTTAGATAAGGGAGTCATTGTTATATATGTAACTTCAAACCTCATTGAACTTTAAAAGCTTATTTGTAAAAGGCAGGAAGAAGGTGACAGTCAAAACTCATATCTACTTCATTGTTTTTTTGTGAGAATTAAATAAAATAATATACATAAAAAATTCACAAAATATGAATCGCAATATCAACTTCAGTATTAGATTATTGTTATTTATATATGTATACATATTAATTTTCCAGATTACATGTCAATATAACTTTTTAAATATTTGTTTTCTGATATTTAGCAATCCACGCTTGCCCTCTCTCTCTCCCTTCTACATTTCCTCCCACCCCAAAAAGGCTGAAAACATAATATAGGTTTTTATATGTATATATACACACAAATATGTATATATATAATCATATGATACATATTTCCATGTTCATCATATTGTGAAAGAAGACACACATTGTTTATACTGTGTCATTTAAAATTATTCTAATCCCTGGGAGACTATGTCTCCCAGGACTCCCTGCTACAACTTCCCCCAACACCTCCTATTTCCTTTGTGGGAGGTGTCAAGAAAGTATAAAAGAAAGAGTTTTGGTGCCTTTTGGGGCTCTCGGCGCTCTCCAAACCTTGGACACTCTACACCCCGGAGGAGTGCCTACCGGAGGAGACCCTTTCCCCCTACCTAACTTTTCCCTTTCCTAACTAAATAAAACCTAGATATTCTAACAATAAATACTACCTGATCTTTACTGAGCTCTGAAGAGCTCCAGTCAGTTTCCCACTGGAGCTGGGGGCTACTGGCTGGCCTACTTTCCTTCTCTTTCTCTGGTGTTCCCTTCCTTTCCCTTCCTTCTTCTATCCTACCTTTTTCATATCACCCAAACTCACAATACTACAGAAAAGACCATGGAAAAAAGAATGGTATGTTTGAATTTGCTTTCACATTCCTTCTGTGTCTTCTGTGATGATGGATTTTCCATTTTTTGGCATGATTTTCTTGTACTTCCCCTGGATCCTTGCCTTATTGATAATAGACATCATTCACAGTTGATCATCCTACATCATTGTTGTTAGTGTGTACAACATTCTCCTTATTCTGTTCACTTCACTTTACATCACTTTAGATATCTTTCCTGGTTTTTTGTGATAATCTTGTGTCATTTCTTATGGTACAATAGCATTCCATTACAAGTATATACCACAATTGATCATCTATTCCCCAATTTTTGGACATCCATTTATTTACCAGTTCTTTGCCAACAAAAAAAGAGTTGCCATAAATATTTTTGTACAGGTAAGTTTTTCCCTCTATCTTTAAACTCTTTTGGTTACAGACCTAGTAATGGTATTGCTGTTTTTTTTTTTTTTAATTTTGTTATTTTACTATCTTTCTGTGTAGATCATTGAGCTGAATGCTGGGACCTTTGAAATGAGTCCATGATGAGGAAAGGATATGTCTTTTTAGCCAATACTTCATTAACAGGTACTAAGTGATAGTTACTATTTCTTGTTTACTGACAATTGTGTGTTAAGGTACTCTGTGAGGTTCTCATTGTATTGTAAGATGCAGTTTGCTAAAGATTTATGTGATCTTGAAGTGCCAAGTTGAGTTCATAGATTTTGGAGGGCTAGAGGTGGTGTCATGGAAAGAACAAGTACTTAGAAATTTGTTAAGACCTGAATTCTAGGTTCATCCCTTTTCCCATAATAGCTATTTGAACCTGGGTTGGTCTCTAAATCAGAAATCTCAAACTCACGTTTTAGTTACTTCCCCAAGGAAACCAACCTAGATTGAAATTTAATTGGGACAATCAAGCTGGGTGGCTCAGTGGATAGAAAGTTAGGCCTGCAGACAAGAGTTCCTGGGTTCAAATATTACTTTAGAAACTTCCTAGTTCTGTGTAGCTGTTTGGTCACTTAACCAAACTGCTTAATCCTTACTGTTCTTCTGCTTTGAAACCAATGCTTAGTATTGATTCTACGACAGGAAGTAAGGGTGTTTTTTTTTTAACTGGGAAAAAATTTAAATACAATGAAAAATATAACACTAATTTATAATTTTCTAAGTCACTATGCTCTCAGAGATCTGTTTTCATATAAGTTTGACACAAATGTTTGAAACTGCCCATGCCTCAACTATCATTGTGTCAAACACACATCAAATAATGTATATTTTCTGAAATGCAGCTTCTGTACTGAACTACCAAGTATAAAATGGGGCTTTCCTGGATCCCTCATTCTTGAAAGGCAGAGCAGGAATAAAAAAGTACATCACCTGTCCTCTTAAAAGGCTACACACCATCAAAGTTGTAAGGAGCAAAATAAAACAGTAAAGATGGTATAAAACAATTGACTGCAGTTTTGCGTTAACTGGTCAGGCAGGTTTGATCTCTTCAGGGACAGAGAAAAAATGGCTACTCTCTCTGCCTTTGGCAAGTAGGAATTCAAACTGACTACACTTCTCAAGGTAACAGATTTACTATGAATTTATAAATAAGGATGGAATTAGGAATGTGGGTTGTGGATTTTCCCTATCAATAATAAAACTATCTTATCTCCCCTCTGTCCTTTCAGTTCTTGGGAAAGCCCAGGCTACACTGATTACTCTCTCTACCTAAATGCCTTCCCTTCAATTCTGATCTAATGTAGGCTAAATCCACAAAGGAATAAGTCTCTAGAGTACTGATAGAATAGAGATGAAGTCAGATATCAGGAGCAATTAAGTCTACCTCAGTGAGGCTAAAGACTCCCTGAAGGCAAACTGAGCAGTTCAGTCTACTCCCTTAGAGATTTAGTCTTCTCAGGGTGATAGCAGAGTCAGGAACTTCAATGGTCTTCAGGACCTTCTTATATTTTCTCCCAGAACAATTTGGAAGTTCACAGAAGGTTGAAAATGGGTCCTGGAGATGTTTTTGGCTCCTGGATCGGATCCAACTCCCCTTCTGGCAGTTGGTTTCCCAGGATCGTAACCCAAGATTGTAAGCCAAGATTCTAAGGGCTGCTCTTGTTTCTCTGAGTTCACTGCATTCTGTGCCACTCTGCATGTATACTGTCACCTTATTTTCTCCCCAAAATTCCCCTTAACAAAGTAGGCTGATTTTCTTTTCCATAAAAAATGATTAACATAGAGTTTAGAAACAATAACAGGAATAAAAATTCACATTGTTATAATGCTTCAATATTGATATAACAATAAATGTTTTCTTTGTTTACAATAAGTATATGAGCTAGGTGGTAGGAATGCTATAATCCCATTGTACAATTAATGAAATAGAGGCTCAGAGATTTCAATCCAGGAAACAAAAATGTGTTAAAGACCTACTTACTGTATGTGAGGCATTGTGCTAAACTCTAGAAATATAAACAAGTGGAGTAGGAAGGCCCTGTCCTCATATTTGAACAGGAAAGATTATATGAAAATAACTAAGTAGAAATATAATAAATACTATTACAAGAAGAAACCCAGGGAAGCCATGAAGTAAAACTGAGGAGGGAGAGAATTCCAAGCATGAGAAACGGTCACTGAAAACATGCTTAGTGACTTGAACAAGATCACAAAACTAATAAATGTTAGACCTCAGATTTGAAACAAAATATTCCTGATTTCTCATCTTCTCTTTCCTAGCCTCATAAAATAGACACCGAAGACTAATGAGAATTTAAGATGGTTTCTATTGAATAGCATGACAGAGAAATACTAGGAAGATAAAATGATATGACTTGAAAAGTGATTTTTCATAATAAAAGTAAAATATCATTTCTTACATGCTGGAAATAAATCTTTCCAACTCACATTTGATCAAAATCAGCAACAACTCTAAAGAAAAACAACAACAAAATGACAGCTGAAATGTCCCAAGCTGACAAAGTGTCAACTTACCTGAAGGAACAGAGGTATTTTGAAGACATTTGCTGTTCTTGAATCTTGAATGTTTTCTTGATTGTCATTGGTAATGAATATTCATATTTCAATTCTCTTTCTAAAGGAAACTCATGAGTATGGAACCAGGTAAGATTTTCTTTGTTCTAAGAAATAGAATATGATAGGATAGAATAGTCTCCACCCTATCCCTCAAAAAAGAGTACTGCTTGTGTCTTAAATATGGCATCCTTTGAACTTGTAAATGTAGAAATTTTAATCCCTTTTTCCTAAGGGAGTATGATGGGTGCTGAAGTTATTATACTCTTCTCACTTACTTATAAAACTGTTTACATACATTATCTTCTCCAAGCAGCTCTTTTCAACAGGATCAATATTATTTGACCCATTTTAAATATGGGTAAGATGGAACTCAAAAAGCTTAAATGGCTTGCCTAAAGTCATACAGCAGTAAGAAGTTCATCTGAATTTCAAACCGAGATCTGATCACTAGAAAAATATGTGCCTTCTATTATACAATAGTGACTCTCTAGAATATCTAGGTCTGGTGAAGGAAATTAACATTTTATATAACACTTACTATGTGTATTTTGGTAAATGCTTTAGAAAAATTATCTCATTTGATCTTCACAACAATGATGAGGGGTTACTTACTGTTATTTTCCCAATTTTTCAATTGATGAACCTGAGGCAGACAGAGGTTGTGTCTTGTATAGGACCATCTAGCTCCATGGGAAATGTAGAAAGTGTCTTGATGAAGAATTGGAACTAAGATCTTCCTTCTTCCACTGTGCCATCACTTTCCCAGACAGTTGCCTCCACTTGTTAGAAAGATGTCCTTATTTAGAGATAATAAATTAACTTGTATAAGACTTTCTTTTCCTTTAACTTAGGAAAGTTTTCAGGGTTGAGCAACCCCAAATAGCTTTGTCTTTGCTTCTAGCAGCTGGCACTATGTAAAGAAATGACTGACACTAAAGAAAAGTGATATGTGCCTGGAGTACATTCTGACCTCACCAAGAAGAAGAAATGACACAGATGCACATGGCCCCAGGGAGGCAGAGGCCTCTAATTCCCATCAGGGTACTGAGAAACTGACTGGAATAGCTATGCTCTAACCAATCTCACTTCATTCATTTATGTCTCTAATAGATGTTAGTACAACTTAAGACAAATATGTTGTGCACTATTTAAGTTTTCCTCCATGGATTTAACCATTAATCCTTGAAATCTGTTTCACTACATGTGAGAGAAACAAGAAGCCCTACCTTTCTAAAAGTAGCTTTGAGAGAGGAATTCAAAACATATATATGTATATATATGCATATATATATATACATATGTAGATAGTAGATCAATAGAGTAATAAGCAGTAACTATGTAATCTTTTTTATTTTATGATTTGAGTGGTGCTGATTACTTTCTTCTGATATAGAGTGGATGTGATCTAAATAATAGCAAAGAGGTTGAGATGAAAAGAGAAAGCATGTGGAACCAAAAAAGCAAGAATAGTGGATGAAAAAAATAAAAGCCTAAAAGGAGGAAATATGCTAGCTTAAATGAAATGAGTTTCTTAATCTAGTTGAAGGAGACAAATAAGAAATCATGAAGACTGATGGTTAATTATGACTACTAATAATAACAGCAATAATTTACACAAAACACCATAAGGGCTAAAAACATTAGGTGATTATTCCTTTCAATTCTTATTACCATCAATTAGCAATAAAGCAAATTATGTAGCAATTATCTGAAAGCTTAAAGAAAATGCTGGTTGTCACTTATATCCATCAAATTTTAGAATGGGATTGAAAGTGAAAATATTTTAGTGGTTTTGTTCTTAAACTTCTCTCCTACACACTGTCCCTTAAGTAGACTGAAAATCCTAGACAGAGTAAAGCAACTTTTACAATCTTCATGAGGGTTGGTAGGAAGGTGTGTAGACCTCATTTATGGGACTTAGTGATCACGTGTGAGATACTGCCAAAAAACTATGAAGTGAGGCAGAGGGATAATGGTCACAGCAGGAAGCATGCCCTCTGAGGAAGGACATAAGACCTCATGTTGTCATGTGTTTTTCAGTCCTGTCTGACTCTTCATGACTCCCTCGACTTGTCTATGTGGTTTTCTTGGAAAAAATACTGGTGTGATTTGCTATTTATTTTTCCAGTGTATCCCCATTTTACAAATGAGTAATTGGGGCAAATAGGGTTTAAGCAACTTCCTGAGGGTCACACAGATAGCAAATACATGGGGCCAGATTTGAACTCAGATCTTCCCAATGCCAAACCTTCTTCTTTATCCACTGTACAAGCTACCTATCTGTTGTCAGTGCTGAAGAACAAAGCACTAGTCACCCTATGCTAGGTACAATTATATTCCAGGATCATTGTATTATATAAACTCTTATGGGGAAAACCAGGGGAGTTAACTAAAATATTATTTGTGGCTTCAGTGGGGTGGCTAGGAGACAGGAAGGTACAATGGCTAAGACTTTACAAGCCAGAGAACCAGGTTTACCTATAAGGGGAATGACCATTGACAGAAATGGCAGTTAAGCCTGACTAACTGTCACTCTGCCCCACCCAGCCTGGAATAACCTCAAGTGTTAAATACATTCAATGAGGACTTTAAAGTACTAGAAAACACACAGGGAAACAGTTTAATTGTAATATGAGGGGATAGGAGAGGGGGTTAGGTGAAACTATATCTAACTGCCCGGGACTGGAGTCAAAAAGAGTAAGTTCCTTAGCCAACCTGAATTCTGCCAGGTTTTGACAGCTTGGCTAAGGGCCTGAGGAAGAGGGCTTGAATTTGGGCCCTCACAACTGTTCCAGAGATGTTTTCAGGATACCAGGAAGCAACTCCTTCACAGCCGATGATCCAAAGTAACCAGGTAGGGAGAGATGTCTGCAACCTGTCCACCAGATCACAGGCCACTTCCCTACTCAGAGGTTTGCAGGATTAATGTCTTCTGCCTTTTCAACGTTCACCACTCTCCTAGATCCAAGATCAAAAGGGACTGCAGATTGCATTTCTGCTCTGAACCCCTCACAGCACAGCAGTCTGTCTGTTGCTCAGCACTTTCCTCCCTACCCCCTACATTCTATTCAGAATGTCTATGACTTTCAGCAAAGGCTTTCCCTAACATGCATACACAAATCTACTTTTAAACTTTTACAACCTATACCTATTACAAAACCAAGCAAAATTGTAAGGTTCATAGATAGATATTGCATAGATGTGATGGATCCACAGCTTGTCTAGTGGTGGGAGGATTGACAGAAAATATTGCATTTAAAAATAACATGCTATTATGCCTCAGATGAGATAGCAAACCCAAGTATTGCTCAGAGTTCACTTATAAAGATCTCTAAAGCCATAGAAGCAGATAAGAATGGGGATATTTAAAGTTCAGAATATTTCTCAAACCATATCCAATTCATTTTGCCAGTATAGGTAGGCAGGATTTATAGCAAAAGAATGATCATTCATCTGCCCATGAGAGGCTATTTCCCCATCTGGATATGTTGGCTCTGGATGCATGGATTAATTTTTTTAACTCTGCAGTATAATATGTAAAATAGTTAGAGGGACAAGAAGAAAAAAGAAAAAAAATGCTTTCCATTTAGTTGGGAAGGCTGTTTGGCTTAATCGGTATAGGGCATGCCTGTAAATCAGGAAAGACGTGGAGCTAAATGCCACATGAACTTCTGCTTATATATCTGTAAAATGGGGATATTACTTCTAGTATTTTATTAGGTTGGTGAGAGGCTCAATTGAGTAAATGTATTAAAGTACCTTGCAAACCTTCAAATGATGCTATTTGAGAGGCAATATGATAGAGTGGACAGCAATATATAAATGTCAGGAATTATTTAATAGTGAGAGGTGATACTATGTGAAGGAGAGAAAATAAGCCTCTTTATCAAGAAGACTTGCACTCAAGTTCCATCTCTGACACATACTCACTTGGTGATCCTGGAAAAGTCAAGTACTGTACTTTTTGAAGTACATGGAAAATACCTCATCAAGTCTCAGTACCCTAAGTAACTCTTTAAGAAAATAAGTTGCAGCGAATTGACCAGACTGCATTAGTAGACATTATTTCCTCATCCGAGGGGACTCAGTATAAAATAAATTGCAGGGCCACTCCCATTCCTAGTATTTAGGTTATAAAAACCTATGAAAACTAAGTTATATTGAATATCTATTTATACTTTATAGCATATGAAATTATACTTAAGTTTGAGATGGAAGGTGGAAGAAGTGGTCAGGCAAAATTGAGAAGTCAGAATATTTTACTTCATTTTTCTCTAACTTTCCTTTAAGAGCTCATCCCAGTCCCATCCCTATTTGGGATCTAGTGATCCTCCCACCCACCCATAATGATTTATGCTCAAGAAAAAGACAGCTATCAGGCAGACATATTAGGGGAAATTTAAATCTAGTATTGAAAGAGTTATAAAAGATACTGGACTTCGATGCAGGAAGACCTCTTTTCAAATCCTGCCTCAGGCATCTGCTAATTGTTTGACTCTAGTTAAATCCCCTCGACTTTTTGACACTCAAGTTCCTGACTTAAAATTAGATAACACCTATTACATCCACCTCACAGAACTGTGGTGAAATACTAATGAGATTTCATAAACAATCACCACTTTTGGTCTATGTCCTCAAGCAAATTTGGACTTACACTAATTGAGTTTGGTCTTCAGATCCTGACTCCAAATGATCATTATCTCACTGGTCTTACTCCACTGTAAATCCACAGGGAAATCCCCAAGTAAAACCAAATTTAAATATCAATTAAATCTAGGCTCTCTCCAATAAGACTAATAAATTCCCTTCTGATGTGGTTCAAAAGAGATATCAAGAATGGGTGCAGGGGGCAGCTGGGTAGCTCAGTGGATTGAAAGTCAGGTGTAGAGACAGGAGGTCCTAGGTTCAAATCCGGCTTCAGACACTTCCCAGCTGTATGACCCTGGGCAAGTCACTTGACCCCCCATTGCCCCCTTATCACTCTTCCACCTATGGGCCAATACACAGAAGTTAAGGGTTTAAAAACTAAAAAAAAAAGAATGGGTGCAAATTCTTAGGTCAGTTATTAGGACAGTTTTGGATCAGAAGATTCTAGGTTTGTCTCCTAACTGGCTCGCCAAAACTGTTATGTTTGTAATAACAGAAATATTAGGGAAGCTGATGGTTTGGCTAGGGCCAGATGACTGCAAGACACTCTCCTCCCACAGAGACAGGCTTGAGTGAGTAGGGAGGGGGTTAGGTACTCCTTGCTCTCAAATCCCTTCCCCCAAGCAGTTGGTTTCAGTTGATGATGGAGTCAGGGCTGAGTATCTTCAAGCAAGATTCAGCAGAGGCTAATCTTTAATGATGTTCCCTTTCTCTAATTTATATTCCCCACAGGTCTGATTGAGGACTGAGTAGTAGCTAGTTATCCTAATGTTGAGGACTGAGATGGGACTTGTCTTCTTAGGCTGGCAACTGACAGGAATCAAGTTTAATGGCTGCAGTGAGTAATCTCAAATAATTCCCAGGCACAGATATTATAGATAAAGCTTATATTGATAAAATAAAGAAAGGGGAAGGCAAGAGGGGGTAATTAGGATTTGGAAGCCCTGAACTGTCAGGATGAAGCTGCCCCTCCCCCCCAGGAGGGAGTGGCAGACCTTAGCTAACTTGTTCTCTGAGCTAATAGTAAATACTTCTAATGTCTATATAACTAAATAATTATTATATCGATGCTAGAAAGGTCTAACCCTACTAGATAGGCAAACTCCTGAGTAGAAACCACAATGGCTTTTGCCACTATCACTTCCCAGGCGAAAGCCCAAATCAGGAGCAGCAAGTAGTAAGATCTGTTCCCCTCAACACCCAGGAAACAACTCTTTAACTTCCACTCAACTGTCCCCTCACCCCAAAGTTCTCCAGGGAGGGTCCCCTGGAATTCTGGGTGAAGATTGACCCTGTAATTTGCAGGAATTCCATGCTGCCATCTTCTACATTACAGTAGTCAACAAATATTTGTTGAATATCTATTATATGAAAGGAGCCATACTAGTATTATGGGGGAAATATAAATGACTTAATCCTCAAGGAGGTTATAGTCAAGTGTGGAAATAAAACATATATGCAAATAATTATAATATAAGGCCACATAATGTACAGAAATGCCATCAAGAAGGACCAAACAGTGCGAAAGAAGTTGAGAGAAGGGAATAATTATGTCTGACTAGAGAAATCAAGGAATATTTACTAAAGTAAGAGATAGTTTACTAGTGAAGAATAAAGAATCCGATATTCAAATATGATTAGAAGACTTACTGAGTAAGAATGAATGACAGGCAAAGGCAAAGGGGTGGAAAAATACAATGCAGGGTTAGTTGGTTGAGTTTGACTCTTGTAGGGAAACAGTGGGATCTAAAACTGGAATGGGTAGGTCAAAGAAAAATCAAGGAAGAATTAAGTGGTATTGAATTTATTTGCCTAGCATGGGGAGCTTTCAAAGAAAGATGGTACCTACATTGGATATTAAAGAAAGAGAATGACTTTAATGACAAAAACATATAAATAAAATTTCAAAACCAAAAATGGATTGCAAAAATTTTAGAGGCACAAAGAAAACTTTGTTTTACTTCAGTAGTATACAATTCTTTGTGACACCATTTGGAATTTTCTTAGCAAAGATACTAGGGTGGTTTATCATTTCCTTCTCTACTTCATTTTCTAGATGAGAAACTGATGCATACAGAGTGATGTGACTTGTTCAGAGTCACACAGCTAGTAAGTGACTGAAGCCATATTTGAACTTACGTCTTCTTGAGTCCAGGTTAGGGGCTCTTTCTATTGTATATCTAGTTGTCCAAATGCAAGTTAGGGGACTACTAACAAAGCTTAAGGTGGAGGCCAAGTATAGCCAAAAACAAGGGTGATTGCAATAAGGAATGGAAACAAATTGCCATATTATTATTATTCTGCCTTAAAATAGCACAGTGAAAATGCATAAATGTATGCTCTGATCTTTTGTGGAGCTTTCATAATATACTTTTGATGCCTGCTATTACAAGGTATTTAGGCAGAATGTGGCATAGTTTTATGTAGTTGTCATCTCATGAATTCCAGATACAAGTATATTTTCTGTGTAAAATTAAAAAAGAAACAAAGGGATACTTTGGTGGCAACACATGTAATGATGGACTTGGAGACAGGAAAATCTGAGTTTGAATTTTTTTCTCAGAGACATTAACTGTATGATCCTAAGCAAGTCATTTAATCACTCTAAATCTCCATTTCCCAACATATAAAATGTAGGAAATATTGAAGTGTTACATAAATGCTAGCTAATATTGTTTTATTATTGTTATTACAGACATAAAAGGCTAAAATAAAAGATCTAGAGGAAATAAAAATATAATGGAAGTGGGAGAACAAAGGAGTGGGAGGAACTGAAGATGATCAGGAGGTTTGAAAGAATTATTGAGAAAATTGGGGAAGTTTTTAGTTAATGAGGAATTTCTGGAAGCCATTGAGGCTGTGAGGTTTAGCATGGCTACTCACAAGCTCTGACAATCCAGCACAGCAGGTTGTCAGGAGGATGAAAATTCCACACTCAGTTTACCCCATGTGATTCTTTTTACAGTGACATTCACTTGCATTGAAATTATTGCAATCAATATCCTTATTTGGCTCAAAGGAGACACAGAAAAACAATACAGGTTCATGGCAAGAAACAATCACAGCCATAGACTACCCACTATCCCAAAATAAACCCCTGTAGAACCCCCTAGAGTATAGAAATTTCCCCTAGAATCAGCCCAGCAAAAAACCAGCAGTTAGTGAGTTAATACAAGTTTCTAAACAGCCCAGCAAGAAAATACCTGGCCTGAGTTTGTTCCCAAACTCCCACAGATCAAAGAGACAGTAAAACACAAGGAAAATAAGGGAATAACAAATTAGCACAGAATCACTCTACCAGAACAGCATTCTAATTGACCTTATAGCAGAAAGAACAACATGGAAACAAAATTTGGACCAGACTGATATTATTGTATCTTATTAGATGTAATCAACTACCATAACTATCTCCTTGATTGATGATGGGGATGAATAGTATACATGATTTAATTAGTTAAAATATAATTAACTATTATGCTTAACTAGGAACTGATGTTCTAGTACCTTATGGATGGCTGAAAAGAATAAGTTCCAACTAACCCAGGCCATAATGAATAATTCTTGACAAGCTTACTTCTTTGTTTAACCACAGTAAGATAATTAGTAAATGCCAATCTTGTGGTGTTTCAAAAGTTAATATGTGATTTTGAATGTATGGGAAAATCAAAACCTGTATGAGATCATAAAGAAAAAATGGTATAAAAATGAAAATCAGCAGATGGCACAAGGAACAGCCTCTGCAAATTTGACTTGCACTCTGGCTCGTTTTCACTCCATTCTTTGCCACGCCACCCCACCTCCAGAGACCCAACCAAGTGAAGAGCAGGCTCTTCACAAAGGAATGCTTCAAATAAGCTATGAAATCTTTCCATATTGATAAAGGCAGAAGAAGGCTTCTACAATACTGACGTTCTCTGCTAGACTTGTTAGAGGTTTTGAAGGTAGACATTTTTTCTTGAACAAAGCTAGTTGTCCTACCTGTGATATTCAAGGGCAAGTCTATATGTGAAGAACAAAGATGAAATATGTGAAGGAAAAGAATTGAAGTATATTGGGCCTCACTTTTAAGTCTTTGATATGTACGTTTATATTATAAAGAGCATGTGAAATATTACATTCCTCCATTTTGCTAACTATGATGGGAAGAAAGGATAAGGCATGTGGTGCTTTTTAAAAGGCAGTTAATTTGTCTAACTGGTGTTGCTAACAAATAACTTACTACCATTTTGATCATTGCTTTCCACATGAACAAAATCTTTATATAACTACAGATGGAACCAGTTTTATTACTTAGAAAGATTTTATCTCCAAATTTATTAGATCATTCTCTTAAGGGCGAATGTTTGGAAGCCAAATGCTATATAATTATAATTCCTTGGCCCTTGAGAAGGAACAGAATGCTACTTCCTCCATTAATCAGAGAAGAAGGACTCTGAACATGGAATGGTATAGAAGTTATAATATAAGCTTGCTGTATTATTTGGTTTAGCTTAGCAGTGCCTTTCTTTGTTATAAGGGAAAATTCACTAAAGTGGAGAAGGGATTGATTTATCTGGAACTGACTGAAAGAATAGCAACATATATTAATGAAACAAAATAAATTCTAAACTTAATGAAAATAAATAATTTTTAGTCTTGATGAAATTTTGAGATTTTTATAGAAACTATCAGAGAGTCTTGCACACAGATGGCATTAAGAAAATGTTTCATGAATTGCATATATTGAACTAAATACAAATTTGGTATATGTTGCTTAAAGCTTGACTTATTGCACTATAAGATCAATAAGGACAAGAACATTGTCTCATAGAAGCTTTGTACTGCCTTTAGTTAGTCTCAAAAAGCACTTTGATATAATGGATTATGTGCTTTCCTTGAGTCAGGAAGACTTCTCTTTGAATGCCACCTCAACAATATATATAAGAAGCTGGGCATGTTAATTAATCACTAAACCTTAGTCTTCCCATTTATAAAATGTGAATAGTAACAGTACCTAATTCACAAGGCTAGCAAAAAGATCAAATAAAATCAGTTGTGCCAAGCTCTTGGAAAAACCTTAAAGTGCTATATAAATACTATTTATTAGGCTTGCACAGTGTTCTGTATATTACAGATTATTTCAAAATTGTCAGATTAGAATAAAACTGTGATTAAAAGGTGCATATAACCTAAATACAAAAAACAAAATTATATTAGCAAGAAGAAAGCAGAATAATGAATCAATGGAGAATTGGCTCTTTTCTCCTCTTCCCCAGAAGGAGGTTTTCAATGCCTTTCATGAAGATATCTGCCATGGGGGATCATCTTCACTGATAGGGAAATGAGTTTGGTTTTGAAGGATGAGAAATGGCTCTGAGGCTGTGTCAACAGGGCTTGTCAAGCCTGTTCACTTGCAGCTGTCTGCTTGATTGGATATTACACGAGACTTGCAGGAAAGGTATATATATATATATATATATACCCCACAAGCTCCTAAAGCTCAAGAAATTGGAACACTACTATTTTACTTTCTCACCAGACCTGGGTAGATTCTCTGATATTTATCTCCAAGGCACAATCTAAGCTGAGCTTCAACTGTTATAGTTCTTGTTATAGCTCATTTTCAGGATTTAACACTAGCCAAACCATAATATCTCTGCCAGTCACTCATTCTCATTTCTGGTGCACAGTTCTGGTTCAATTCTTCAAACCAAAACTTGTCACTAATGTTTTACCAAACTTCTCTACCTAAGGAAAGACACTATGGATATTTCTTTGGATAAAAAATTTGTCTTTTACTGGATGAAGTGCATCTTCACACATCTGGCCTTTGGAACTATTTATCTGCTATCAGGTTAATGTCAGTGTTTTTTGTGATTNGGAAGAAAGAAGGAAGGAAGGAAGGAAGGAAGGAAGGAAGGAAGGAAGGAAGGAAGGAAGGAAGGAAGAATGGAAGGAAGGAAGGAAGAAAGCTAGCATAGCCCCCAGCCCTGGTGGGGAAATTAACCAGAGCCCTTCGGAGCAGAACAAAATCAGACTAGACCAGTGATGGGCAAACTACAGCCCTTGGGCCAGATGCGGACCGCTGAAATGTTCTATCCAGCTGTGAGATATTATTCCTAATCTGACGAATACAATGAGTAGGATACCATACGATGAAACTTCAAAAGAGTTGCCTTAGAAACAGACTGACAGATGAGCATTTCCTTTCCTTTGGTCCCCTCTTTAAAAAGTTTGCCCATCACTGGGCTAGACTATAGGGATAGAATAAACTAGGCTTATTTAGTTTAGGAAAAGTAAGGTTTTAGAAGGATATGAGTTAGATCTCCAGTAGTTAGCTGGGACCAAAGCTCTCAGGGGCAAAAGGCTCTCCTTGGTTCTGGGGAAAAGGCACCAAAACCCACACGTCTCTCTTCTTTTTATCCTTTCTCAGACACCTCCTACAAAGGAAGTGGGATGTGTCTGCGAAAGTATGGTAGAGAGTCTTGGGAGATGTAGTCTCCCCAGGTTCAAAGCATTTCAAAATGCACGTTTCCTCCCCATGATCCTTTGGGAGTCCAGTCTCCCCAATGGATCATAATAAACATAAATAAATTTACAAATACAATAAAATAAAGAGCATATACATTAATACACGGGGTAAATGGCAACAATTTTACAACAAAAGAAAATAAAATACTTGGTGCTTCTTTTTTACAAAAGAATCAGAGGGTAGTCCCCTTCTTTCATAAGAAAATATATATGCATATAAAGCAAATGCATTTAAAGAAAACAAATGAATTTAACAAAACAAATGAATTTTAATGAGACAAATGAACTTTTAACCCTCCAAAGTTCAAATATTGCACATCTGGTTTTTCTTTCAAGCTCCTGGATCAGTATGAGGTCTCCATGTGGTCTCCATGGGCATCTCCATCCAGATTCCAGGAGGCAACAAATCTCTTTCACTAAAATAACCTAGAATTTTCATATGAAATAAAATTACATTCTCCCCTAAGGAGGATAGAAAGAAGCATTGAAATCACAGAGGGATAAATTGGCTGAGGCACGAGGCTTATGAATCACTGCCAATCAAAGTCATCAGAAAAATAGCAGAAAAAAACAAATGACTATTGAATGAAAACTGTAAACACCCAATCCTAAACTTTATATTAAAAAAATTCATTTTTTTTAAACCCTTAACTTCTGGGTATTGGCTCATAGGTGGAAGAGTAGTAAGGGTGGGCAAGGGGGGTCAAATGACTTGTCTGAGGCTGGATTTGAAAAAAAATTCTAAATAAGAAACAATAGAATCACAATAGGTCTTTCAATAATACCCAATTAAAGTAATTCACGTCCTTTCACTTACCAACTCAGCAACCAGGACCACAGTCAGCCACCATAGCAAGAAAATTAGGAAAAAGTGATTAAATTTTTATTCCTACCTTGGTCTCATATTTCATCATTTCTTCTTTTGTCATTGTTTCTCAGGGATAGAATATAGAGCCAGCATAGCCAATGGTTAGGTACCTGATATAAATTTCATAAACAGTGTAGTAAAAGGAGTCCTGTGTCTTAACATATATTAAGAGGTGCAACCTCAAGTCTCACACTAGGTTCAAGTCCCCCCCCCACACTTTTTTTTTTTGGCATAGAAGTCTCAGCATGTCTCAGCAATCCTAACAGGACTGGTTTTTCTTTTTTGACCTGCGTGCTCTTTTGACATCAATCAGGTTAAGTCTGTGCTACTTTGGCACTGTGAAGATGTCTGTGTATCTTTGACACTGTGTAGATGAGGTCTGTACTCCTTTGTTGATCCCATTTATTTGAATCAGACTAAGTCCCATATTAGTTAAATGCCAATGACAGTTTCAGTAGTCTTAGGCTTTTTGGGCAGGCACTTACATTTAGGACTAATGGATATACTAAACCTACACTGACCTAATAATCAAAAAATCTTTCAATTTAGATAGATGACATGTGCTTAGGAAAAATCAAATTGCACATGCAATTTAAAAAAAATATACTAAAAATTCAAAAATATTTATCTCCTTTAATTAGTGACAATTGATATATATGTATATCAATTGGTGTCACGTAAAGAGGGGTAGAATATCAAGATTATTACCCAAGGAATTAGATGCATTTCCTCTTAATTTAGCCATGCTCCACAATGTGAATGCAAATGTAGAAAAAACAATGGAGGTATAAAAGCAATACTACACTGAAGAAAATACAAATAATTTCACAAAAAACACAAAATGCAAATCAAGTCAATTCAATACAAGTTTCCTTTGAGGTAACATATATACAAAAAAAATAACAATTTGTCAAATTAACAAAATACAAGTACAAGGATTGATCGAATACAGTGAAATAACAACAGCAAATAGTACAGATTCAGTGATAAGGAAGTCACAAATACAATCAATAGTCAATTAAAGGATGGTATAGTCAATTATTCAGAATAAACAGAAGATACTCAATTTACATGGCTACAATGAATCCAGGAATCCTTCTCCCCAATTTTAATAGCTCCTGGTCTAGTCAATAGGACGCATTGACCAAGTACATTTGAAGTTCTTTATGTACATGCTATCACCTGGGTTTAGATCATGAAGTGAAAAGTCTATGGTGTCAGCCTGAACAGCAGCTCCAGAGTCTTGGAATTCTTACAATTTTTTTTGTAATTGTTTGATATATGTGGCAATGATTGTATCCCCATCTTAACAATGACATATAGGCAAGGCTAAATGCTTGGGCCTGAATAGGTGGATGCCTGAATAGCATCTCAAATGGTGAGATGTGTAAATCACTTCTGGGTCGGCTTCTGAGATAAAATAAAGCCAGAGGGAAAATTTGGGGTCATTTTAGATGAGTCCCTGCACAATTTGCCAGTTATAGTTTTAAGTTCTTTATTCATACTTTCCACTTGGCCAGAGCTCTGGGGATGATAAGGTGTATGAATTTTGGGAGGTATCCTAAAATATAAGTAAATTTACAATAAGACTGAATCAGTAAAATGGGTTCCTCCATCCTAATTGATACATGCTGTCAGGCCAAAATGAGGAATAATCTCGTTTAGAAGGACTTTGACAACAAAAGCCAATGTGGTCCAAGAAGTAGGAAAGTCTTTAAGCCACTGGTCAGCTGATCAACTATGACCAGACAAAATTTATACTGTCCATCTTTGAGCATAGAGAGAAAATCAATTCGTAAATGCTCAAATGGTGTGTATGGAAGATGATTTCCACCAAAGGCTTTGCCACAAAAAAGCATGTTGATTGAAGGCCTGGTAGGTAAGGTAAGCTGTACATACTTTGGAGACAATTATAGTTATTCCAGGTGTTACCCATACTCTTTTAACAGACTCTAAAATGCTTTGGATGCTGAAATGACCATGTATATGGATGGAGTGAAAAATCTGGGCATAGAAATTTCTAGGGAGCAGGGATTTGCCATTTGATGACACCTATACTCCATTAATTTGTTTGGTTTTAAATTTCTTCTTCCATTGTCCCACTTCCTTGTCAGTATAGGAAAGGGATAGATCCAAATCATCAGTGATTGTCAGTGCCAAAATCAGCTCAGGTCCTTCCCAGACCACTAGCTTCTCTGTGGCATCTGTTCCGTCATTACCCCTGGAGAGAGGGTCATTACCACATGTGTGTTGGCAGAGCAGCAAACTACAGGTATGGCTTCGGGGAGCTGAAGGGCAGAAAGGAAGTCAGTAATAAGGCTGCAGTGGCAATACATTTTAGAGCTAATGTTAGGAATCCCCTCTGAAACCATAGCATGCCAACAGCATGACATATGCTGAATGCATAACAGGAGTCCATGTAAATTGTGGCCCTCTTATCCTTCGCAATAATACAGGCATGTTTTAAACCTGTGAGTTCTGCACCTTGTGTGTTTACATTTGAGGGTAAGGGAACTGACGACAGAGTGACAAATTCAGTAACTACTTCAGCTCCTATATAGAGCAAGCCATCCCTCATAAAGGAAGAATCATCTGTAAATAATATTAAATTGGAATTAATCAAAGTGGTGTGCAGTAAATCATTATGAGGTTTATCAATAATAGACACTAAAGAGGTACAATCATGTAAAGGTTCTCTAGAAGTTGGCAAATAGGGAAACAAGGTCGCAAGATTAATAACTTCACAGCATTTTAATGTTATATATTCATTGTTCAATAGGGTTATATCTTATCATGTAATCCTTTGATCAGTAAATGCCTCTCTCCTATGTCTTAATAATAATTCCTTGACCTCATGTGGGCACATTATGGTCAGAGGGGTATCTTAATACTAGGTCTGCAGATTTAGTCACTAATAAAGCCATGGCAGCTATTCTTTAAGGTATGGTGGTGCTCCTGAACGTACACTGTCCAGCTGGGCCAAACAATAGGCTACCAGGTGTTGAGCAGGTCCCAAAAGTTGAGTCAGAACACCTGAAACAATCCCTCTCTATTCTTGGACATATAAGGTAAATGGCTTAACATAATTTGGGATGCCTACAGCAGGGGCAGACAGGATAGCCTGTTTTAAATTTGAAAGAAATTTCAGGTGTTCTGTTTCCAATTTAAGTGGTTCAGGGACCAAATTTTTTGTGAGTGATACAAAGTGCTTAGTGATTTCCTCATAGCAAGGGATCCATTACTGACAAAATCCCGTTACTATAAGAATTTCTCTCAATTGCTTTTTAGTGGTAGGAGCACTTAATTTTTGGATACATTTAGGAGAAATAAGACAGAATCCAGCAGTTAAAATGAAACCTAAATATTGGACTTTGGGAAGACACCACTGAACTTTGTCTTTGTTGACATTGTGGCCTCTTTTATGTAGCTCCAAAAGGACTTGCTTGCTATCCTCCTGACAGGCTTCAGCACTTGGTGAAGCCAAGAGCAAATCATGCATATATTGGATTAAGCAGCTCAGTTTGAATTTAATGGCATCCCTATCTGCAGTCAAGAATTGCATAAATAATGTAGGGCAGTCCACAAACCCTTGGGGCCATCGAGTCCAGGTCTACTATGAACCTTTCCAGGTGAAAGCAAAGATATGCCTGGAATCCTCATGTACAGGTATAGAAAAGAAAGCAGAGGACAAGTATATGACAGTAAATTTTGTAGATGTGCAAGGAATAGAAGAAATAATGGTGTTTAGGTTGGAAAGTAAGGGGTGTCTCTTTATCATATGATTATTCACAGCCCTCAAGTCCTGGACAAATTGATAGAGATACTTGCCATTGGGCCCTAGTTTTGGTTTTTTAACATGCAGATTGGGAGTATTGTATTCAGATTTCCAAGGAATAATGATACCTTAGACTATCAGTGAAGTTATTACTGGTGTGATGCCTTCAGTTGCCTCCTTTGAGAGAAGGTACTGAGGAATGGAAGGAGGTGGGCTAGATTTTGTTTTAATTGGGACAGATATAGATGATTGAAGAAGGCCAACATCAGAAGATGATGTGGCCCAGAGAGAATCAGGAATATCAGTGGGAATTTGAAAAGTAAGAGGTTCCTGTATGTATGAAAGGAGGACCAAGAGCAAAGTTAAGGTTTCCTCTATTAAGTCTAATGAGATAGAGCCATTAGACAACAAATTTATTATGACTCTAAGTTTGCATAATAAATCCTTCCCCAGAATATGTATAGGGGAGCCAGGCATTAAGAGGAAAGAATGCTCCACTGACAAGGGTTCTAAAGATACCATCCTAGGGAAAAGCTTTGGAACCTTTTGGGGTGTCCTTGATACCCCCACTATATTTATTTTAGTCAATGGAATTTCAAGCTGAATCAGGCATGCTCCTCAATACAGACCTGGAAGCTCCAGTGTCCAAAAGACAATTGTAATAGGTGTCATCAAGTTTTAATGTTATATGAGGCTCATCAGTATGGGGGCGGGGGGACAGTGGATAGGGCCAATGGGCAGTAAGATGTCAGGGTCTAGAAAATCAAAAGTATAAATAGCTTTTGCAAATATCCATCTTGTATTGTAAATAGCTTTTGCCAGTAGCCATCTTGTGCTTAATTTAGCAAGAGTGGGTTCAGATTTTAGAATGTCCAAAGCTGGCATGATATAGTAGAAGATTGTTGGAGTGCCCCTATACATAGGAGATCACCCCAAGGCAAAGTGACTCAGTTGTGAGTTAGGTGGGTGGAAAAGGTGGAAGGGAAAATGTTCTCCAATCAAACCCAGAAGCTTCACCACAGACTTGTGTTAGCTGTCTCACCTTAGGGATCTGCTACTTAAGTCAATTATTAAATCCTATAAACTGAATTATATTTGATCATCATCAACAGCAATATTCCTCAAAACCAGCATGAAAGTCATCACTGAAGATCAACAGCAATTTATAAGCAGCCAAATTTAGTTTTGTAATCCAGCACCTGAATTAGGTCAAAGGTTGCCAAGCCAGTGTGGCAGAATTCCATCCAAGGCTTTTCCTCAAAGGTTCTGCCTATCTGTTTATCAATTAGTTTTTAGTCTAGCTTAATCCTTTAAGCCTTTATCCTCACCCATCATTCCTTGATCTTCACACCCTCAAGATATTCCTGTTACCTATAAATTAAATTTAGTTACCTGTTATTGAGATCTGCTCTAGTCTAGTCCATCATCTCCAAGAAGTTTCTTACTGTCATGCCTGACAGTTAAGATTGATTCCCTGGCTGAAGAGGACTTCTCAGGCTAATCATCAACTCTTGCCTGTGATTAACTCCTAATTAATTCAAGATCATCTGTATCAATTCACACCCAGATCAATATAGTCCATATTCCATCAAGAAGACACTAAGATATATATCTTCAAGGAAACAGTGATTTTGGACTATTTACAGTTGAGAATTCTAACGGTATTAGCGTTCTGACACTCCCCAGAGGGAAATGCTGTACAGCTGCTGAATAGAGAGCAGCCTGAGAATATTATCCTAACAAAGGTTGTATCCTCTTATTCCTGAGCCACAACCCCCCCCACACACACATACCTTCATCATTTTTTGGTAGCTCCTTGCACTCCCCCCTGAGGGGCATTAGCACCCAAAATAGTTTGGGTACAAGCTGCACTTAAAAGAAATTGGTGTGGGGTCATTTGTTGTGGGGTCATTTGGTTTGAGTTATCTGCCTGATTTATGTTTCTAGAATTATCAGTTCTAAAATTGCGATTCATGAAAATATTCCTATTATTATTCTGATAGTTGTAGTGTAAGGGGTGAAAAGGGGTTTTGATTGGGTGAATATTAAAAGGTTTGATTGCTAGGGAATTGAATAATTATCAACCCCCAATTAAAGAATAACCCCAAGTCAAAATGGCTTTTATGGAAGTTTATTTACAAATTTGGAGAGGAAGAGGAAATAAGGAAATGAGAGAGAGAAAAAGTAATCTAACACAGTGGTAATTTGCTCCAATTCCCTAGTTTGACAAAGGCAGATCTAATTAACTCTCAGCCAAGGGAATTTTGGCCTTGAGCCCAAGGCTGGAAAATCAGAGATCCAGAGGGCCCCAGAGGCAAATGAAGGAAAACCTTCAGCCATAGAGTCTCTTTTGAGAAGTTAAGGTCTCCTTAAGAGAAGTTGAGGAAGATTCAGTCTTTACACTCACCACATGAAATTCCAAAGGAAAGATTTAAGAACAGTCTCACCAAGGTCTCAGGGTCCCAGCTCCAGAGCTCCTTCAAGTCCAAGTCATGAACCAGAAGAGACCTGCTGAGCTCACTGAGCTCTCTTTTAAAGGAGCTTCTTTTGTGTCACTTCCTGTGCCTTCCTCTTAGTTTAGGTGTCCAATCACTTTTGTATTGTTTCCAATAAATCATTAGTGTCTGCCATTTTCTCTGCATGTCCCTTTGAGACATACACAGTAGTTCTTCTCAATTCTTCAAGATGCATCTCAGGCTATTTTGGGCAATGCATTTTAAAATAATCTTGGATCGCCCTACAAGAATTTTTAACAAATTGAAGCCTAATTTGTCTGATATCCCTTTTGGTATAAAGATGAAGGTCCAGGTACCTACCTCTAAGCTCAATAAGCCTATCCATGAATTGGGAGGGTATCTCATCATCACAAGTCAAATTTTTTCCAAACATCTGGTCTTTCAGTGCATTCTTGCATTGTTTTAAGAATGGCATCACTAGCATTGTTTAATTGCAAATATTCCACTGGCACATTATAGTCCTGATGAGGATCTTGAGGTGGCCAATGTGCAGAATTGTACCCTAGGGCTTTATTCACATGAGAGATGATCTTCTTTCTCTCATGTTCCATCAGAAAGGCCTGAAGTAATTTTTTAATGTCCTTATAAGAAGGATCATATTAGAAGAATATATCAGCCATATTTTTCAGTACAGCAATTGGGTCTTCCTCGAAACTAGAATATTGCTTTTAAATTCTTTAATATTCCGGCATGTGAAAGGAGTATGATGTCTTAAGTTTATCATGTTCCCAGTTCATCCTATTGTGGGCATTTCCTTTAAGGAGAAAAGGTCATCATAGGAATCAGTCTGTGGTTTTGGTTTCTTTAGAGTTGTTTGCATGTTTACTGAGGCAGTATGGGTAAGAAACTGTATGGTAGGAGTACAAGGTTTCCTCTGGCCTGGGCTAGTTAGAGAAGGGACAGGAGAGAATGGAGCATCAGGAGAGGCTGGGGTGTCAGGAGAAGGAACAAGGGAAGGATGGTTGGTCAGGAGGTACGCAACATCAAAGAGTAGTTTCTTCACATCTGTCTCCATCTCTGTTTCAGGAGAAATAGGATTTTCCTCTCTGAGTAGTTTTGGAACAGGCTCACAAAAATTTGAATTAAACATTTGACTCCTAGTTTCCCTGGCTTTATTCATAATACTGCTAAATTGCTTAGATCATAGTAAGCATTCAATAAATACTAGTTGAGTTAATTTAAGTATAAAGGCTTAAGGTAACTGATAAGAAATACAGATTAATTTCCAGACCCTAGTTTTATTTCATGTGTTATATGATTCAAAAACTGTGACTTGGTAAGCAGTAATGAAGAACATTCCCAAAGAGTCTGATATTTTAAAGTGAACACAGCAATTATTGAAGCTAGATTTGAACTCATCATGAATTAAAGTTCAGTGCTTTATCCATCAGGCCAACTAGCTCCATTAAATAAATATAAGTAATCAACAATCACATAAAAATCCTCCAAGTCACTGATATAAAAATCCAAATAAAAACAATTCTAATATCCAACCTTACATGAAGCAGTTAAAAATGAATAAAAGGAAAATAGCATATGTTGATGGGGTTGTAGGATCACACACTCAGTAGTACCTTGTTGTTATAGCCTTGAAGAGATTCAAAATTCTGGCAAAAAATTAAGATTTACACTGAAAATCAGCAAACTGTCCTTATTCTTTGACCTCAGAAATATTAAGAAGCCAAGAAAATATGAAAAAAATATTCATGCAACAATATTTATAATGGCACTTTTTATTGTTGAAAAAAATGGGAAACCATATAGATGCCTATAAAATGGAGAATGATTAAACAAATTGTGTTCTGTGAATATGATTGGATTTTATTTTACCATGAGAAATAATGAATGTGAGAAATATGAACATTCATGTGTGAACTGATGCAGAGAAAAGTAATAGCAGACTGACAAAATTTATGCAATGATCTCCATTAAGTGTGGGAAAATAACTCTGAAAGACCTCAGCCTACTGATGAAAGCAATAGTCAATAATGGCAACAAAAGATAGAACCTCTTCCTTCTTCAGACCCTTAGCTATTTTCCTGTGAAGACAGACATGACAGGATTACATGAACTAAGTTCTCTTGTGATTTTTTATAAGAATTCTCTCCTTATTCCCAAATGGATCTATGACTCTCTGTCCCTTCACTAAGCCTTTCTACAAATATTTTCTCAGTACCAAGCCACCTCAATAATTTCTTCAGTTCTAAAACAAAGGATCCGACTCTCGATATTTCCCAGTTGCATGAAGTCTAGATTTCTTACAATGTTTTCCTGGAAAATATTTTTATTTCCTCAGTAAAACTTTGGCCCTTCCTTCTGATTTCTAACCTTATCATTCAGGTTAATAGCCAGGTCAGTTTGATTATCAATACTAAACTCTGTGGTTCCATATATTTTTAATTGACCATTGAGATCTTCAATCAACCCCCTCCTGAAGATCTCAATCAAAACATGTTATTCCCTAAAATAGATCAGAGTCTCTGAAATTCAATTATATATTCAATTTATAATTTACTTCCCTTTCATAATTACAAGATCATGGATTTAATTAATGCTCATTCCTCTGACAAATTCCCTGATTATCAGCATCCCTGCATTAGTACATCCCCCCAAATGAGGTTGCCTTCTCCAATATCAGTGTTAATCAATTAAGTGATTCTTCCTAAGCTCCTACTTATTGAAATCACCTAATCCCAAACAGCTGAAAAGGTAAACTTATGCATCCTAAAAGCCAACTAATACTGTACAAGGCAGCCCATGGTCACTTTCCAGATTTTCTCTAGAAAATATCACATCTGGTAGAGAGTAGATGCTTAATATATGCATACCAACTTGACTTGATTTGACTTTATAGTGGAATCAAGTAAAAAAGAAAATAATATTGAGTTTTGTAACCACAGATAATCAACTGCTAGAGCTATAATTTCTAAACCATTTTATACCTAATTGATTATTACAATTCAAGGACTATTTCCTGAACTTGTTCCCTTCAATAATACTAATTTATCACAGAGACACCATAATACTAAAAAATAGAATACAAGACTTGAAGTAGCAAGACCTGTATCTAAAGCCTACATATAACTAGTTTGTGATAATTACTATCATTTAATCCTTGGATGCCTAAGACCTTTCCTTAGGATTTATCTGCTAAGTAACAGGTTGATTCTAATTTTTTGGAAGAATCTCTAAAATTGACCAAATAACAGAAATTCAACATATATTCTCATAGTTGTCACAGTCATATATATGACCATGGCTAGACAATTTGTCAGTGATAAGATAGTGTTATTCTTAATTCATAAAGAGGACCAATTATGTCTTGACTTGCATGGAAATTTAATTTAAGTGAGGCAGTTGGACAAATTTGTTAGTCTCAGTTTTTCTTCCATGGTCATTAAAATCCTGTGACAAGGAAAAAATCAGTAAGACTGAAGACAGAATAGGATACAGTGGATGACCCAGATGTCTTCTATATCTGACCAAGCTCTGAGCACTCCACTCTGACTGCTTCAGCCTGCTTTAGCCACCTGCATTGTAGTTGGAACAAAATGTTCTTATCTGCCTGTTCCATTGAAAGAAGTCTTCACATATTTGGAGTACACATCCCCTAACTCATCAATAAGATTGAGCTTTTTTGGTTATCCTTAAAACTGGTTTAGCCCATCTGATGAGATGGTTTTATTGTGGTGTGGCCACTGGGCATACTAAAGCTTCTTGGAACCACAGTTAAGAGTTGGGTGATAGATGGACGACAAAGGCAGTTAAGTTGCTTTGAAAAGGGCTTGGCAAGCCCTCATATAGAGGTATAGGCTCTTCTTTGAACTGGGATACCGAGTTCAACTATGAAGGTTGTAGGAAAGATAAGTAAAGGTAATGGGGACATCAGGGATATTATAATAAAACTAGGTGATTGTGGGTACACACACTGGGGTTTATGAGAAACTAGACCTGGACATGGGGACCAGAACAGCCAAGCTGCTCCTAACTGAAAAAGGGCCAGTTGACCAACTATCACCCTGGGCCAGAGGCTTTGAATCCAATAGACAAGGTAACAGGATATAATTGGTTTTAATTATGAACAACTAAAAGGTGGGATAGGAATGTCTACTCTAAAACCTTAAATCTAATGACAAAACCCACAGGGAAAGGGGAGGACTTATTTCTACACTAATTTAGATATCTAAACTGACAGGGTCCAAGGAGCTATAATGGAGTCTTTGAGTGACTGTCTCAGTCTGGACCTGCCAGACTTGAGCAGGACAGCTAGGGGCTTTGTGGCTTTGGGATTCTCACTGCAATCCACTTATGATCTCTGGATGCCAAGAGCCAAGGTGGTCTCAGGTACCAAGTAGCGAGGGTTTGCTTGAAACGCTGTCCACCAGATCTCAAACTTCACCTCTTCTTTTGGCACTGCACTGTTGATCTTCTCTCTCTGCTAGATGCCACCGCCACACAGGATCCCAGGGAAAATCAGGAAGCAGGGTGTCCTTTGCTCTGAGATCTCCCAGGCTGGCAACAGTTTTTGCCCACCACTCATGGAGTCCTCTCTCAGGGCACACATACACTTCCTCCTCCTTCATTCTATCCTAGAATTCCCAGCTCCAGCTCCTTCCTGCTAGGTCAACCTTAATTCTTAATCAATAACTACCTAATCTTCCTCACAACAGTATTGACATTTTAATCACTTTATTTTTATAATTCCAAATTCTTTTCAAAATAGTTGTATTGATTTGCAATTCCATCAATAATGTACTAATATGTTCATATTTCTACAAACCCTCCAACATTGACTCTTCCCATCTTTTGTTATCTCTCTCTGCTTGCAAGATGAGAGGTGAGACTTCAGAGATGTTTTGACATACATTTCTCTCATTTTTAGTGATTTGGGACATCCTTTTATGTGGTAGTTAATGGTTTGTAATTGCTCTTTTGAAAACTTCATATCCTTTGGCCTGTTATCTATTGATAATAGCTCTGAGGCTCAATATTCAGGACATGTTGTCACAGTTCCAATTCCCTTTGAGATTATTTCATGACAATACTTTTGCATGAAAGAGCCCTTGCTATGAAGATATAGGGTTCTTTGGGGCTCTAGATTCCATGATTCCACAGTGTAAGTATGGCTATCTTTAGGTTAAGTCATTGTCCAGCAGAAAATGTCTAAGGAAAGCCCTATTGTCTAGCCAAAGATGTTGGGAAAAACAACCTATTAATGAGTTCATATCCTAAGAATAATGTATAAATCAATGGAAAGAATAATGTCGAAATCAAATGGAAATCAAAGCTCAATCAAAAACTTTATTAGGAGTCACGAGGAAGAATAGAAAAGGAAACAACTCAGGCATACAGACTAACATAAAATAAGATGCAAAGAAGAATGGTGCAGCATTGAGAAGCAAAGAGACACAGGTCTAATAAGTAGGAAGAGCATGCACTAAAATGAAAGTGTACTCCAAAATGTCCTTATGAGAGTGGAGTTCTTATATTATGATTTGTGGAAGGTCCAAATATTTGGTTGATTCACATAATAGAGTTTAAAGCAAAATATCATTTTGGAGGTGTGTTATCAGAGAGAAAAATAAGCTGATGGTAGACAAAGTATGATTTTGGAGGTTTGCATATCAGGGAAAAAAACAGATAGTGGCAGTCAAAATATTATTTACAGGGGCAGCTGGGTAGCTCAGTGGAGTGAGAGTCAGGCCTAGAGACAGGAGGTCCTAGGTTCAAATCTGGCCTCAGCCACTTCCCAGCTGTGTGACCCTGGGCAAGTCACTTGACCCTCATTGCCCACCCTTACCACTCTTCCACCTAGGAGACAATACACCGAAGTACAAGGGTTTAAAAAAAACTTTAAAAAAATTTAAAAAAATATTATTTACAACATCCAGCTGTACTAATCTTAATCAAATATTATAAGTATTTTTCCTATAAGTACATATTCCATGAGCTTATATGTTTTTCCCAAGGACAGTGCATCATGTAGGCCTCAAGACATGAGGTCTAATCTCATAATAGGGATCTAAACTCTTTCATGGCTCCTAAGAATTACCTGAATTTTGACTATATAAAATAATAATAATAACCAAGAGAAAAACAGATGTGACAGAGAGTCCTGCCTAACTGTTCTCCAAGCAATAAATCATATAGTAGCACTTCCAAAAACAATATGGGAAAAACCCAAATGACCACAGGTAAACTTTTCCAAGTCTTAAAGGTGGGTCATTATAAGTAGAGTAAGCCAGAATTAAGTCACAACTGAAGTTTATGGTGCCCACCTCTGGTACACAAACTTAGATAAGCTCTTTCAGCACACATGTATAATGGTAAGTAAAGTAATTTAAGAATAATTGATATGGACTGAACAGGTTTCCAGGTTAAGATGGCGGCAGAGTAAAAAGCAGTTGCTTGACCTCTCCTAACCCACGCATATAGGACTCCTCAAGAAGACATAAAAACAAATCCAGATGAACAAAGGGACCCCACAACAGGGTGCAGCATTGTAGGTACGTGGGTTCGGGGCATTTCCATGCTATAAAAGGGTGAAACTGCTCTCACTAAAATGCAATCTGAGCAACCCCCTCCCCCACCCCACACCACCTACAGGGCCAAAGCCAGAGCAAAATAGTTAGAGCAAGTTTGGGGCACCCATTAAGTCTCTGGCAGCTCACCAGGGCTTGTTCCGGAGAGCAGCAAGACTTAAGACCCCAAGAGGCTAAAGAACTCACAGACTTTGAACACAGACCTTGAGCACAGGTGCAGGAGGAGATGCGGACATAGGCACGGGGCTAAGGCGTGGACAAAGGGGCTGATCCTGAGTGCAGGAGTGGACTTTGAGTGGGGACCCAATGCAGAGAGGTGCTGGACAGTGGAAGCAACACCCTGAGACTGTCAAAGGAGCTTCAGGCAGAAAAACGAACAAGAAGACCACCAGGAGGCTTGACCCAGAGAACAACCAGACCTGGGACTTCAGGAGCCTAAAGAGCTCAGACAGATCCTGGGTGCTAGCATAAAGCTGAGAGGGCACCCAGCTCACACAATGGCGAGCCAGAATCAGAAAAACCAGAAGAGAAAGGGGAAGAAGAAATCTTTAACACTTGAAAACTTTTACACAGAAAAAATCCAGACAACAGAGCAAACAGCAGAGGAGAACAAACAAGTGAACATATCCAAACCTTCCCAAAACAATGAAAACGGGACGCAAGGTCTTGAAGAGTTCAAATCTGAGATCATTAAAAAGATGGAAGAGATCTGGCAAGAAAATAGCAGTTAAAAAGGCAAAATTTCACAATTGGAAAGTGAGGAAAGTAAATCAAAGACCAGAAAAGACCAGATTGAAAAGGAAAACCAAAAGATTATAGCTGAAAACCAGTCTCTAAAGGCTAGAATTGGCCAATTCGGAAAAGATGCCCCCAAATCAAAAGAATTGATAAGCAAATTGGAGACCAAAATCAAACAGCTGGAAAACAGGACAGACTAAATTGAAAAGGAAAATCAAAAGCTTACAGCAGAAAACCAGCCTCTAAAGACAAGAATTGAGCAAGTAGAAGTCAATGATCTATCGAGACAGCAAGAATAAATAAAACAAAGTCAAAAGACTGATAAAAATAGAAGGAAACTTGAAATATCTCAATGAGAAATTGACAGATCAAGAAAACAGGTCTAGAAGAGACAATCTGAGAATCATTAGACTTCCTGAAAAAGTAGAAATTTACAGAAATCTGGACTCCATACTAAAAGAAATTATTCAGCAAAATTGCCCTGAAGTTCTACAACAAGAGAGCAATATTGACATTGAAAGGATCCATAGATCACCCTCTACACTAGACCCTGAAAAGACAAGCCCCAGGAATATAATAGCCAAATTCAAGAGTTTCCAAGTAAAAGAAAAAATTTTACAAGAAGCCAGAAATAGACAATTCATATATCAAGGAGCACCAATTAGGATCACACAGGATCTGGCAGCCTCCATGCTAAAAGACCGCAAGGCTTGGAATATGATATTCAGAAAGGCAAGAGAACTGAGTCTACAACGAAGGATCACATACCCATCATAACCAACTAAATACTTCCAGGGGAAAGTATGGGCATTCAACAAGATAGAAGATTTCCAATTATTTGCACAGAAAAGATCAGGTCTTAAAAGGAAAGTTCAATATCCAACCACAAAAATCAAGAGAAACATGAAAAGGTAAATAAGAAACAGGGGAAAGTAAGAAAACTCATATTTTTAAAATTTTACCTCTTTAAGGGCTTCAATAAGATCTAATTATCTGTATTCCTATATGAAGAAATGCTATGTATAATTCTCTGTATTGAACTCTGTTCACTATTATAGAATTTATTATTATAGTAATAAGAAGAATTATTCATAGGGAGAGGTTGGAATACTAAATGGTCTAAAATGATAGGGGTGGGTGGGAAAGAGGGGGGTGAATAGGAGAGGACACCAAGAGAATCTTGAAGGAATGAGAAAAATAGGATATTCTATTACACACAAAGAGGGCATGGGAAGGGGAGGGGATGAATACTATTATAAGAAAGAGAGGAAGGCAGCATTAAGAGGTAATATTTAAACCTTACTCTCAGTGTAATTAACCCTGAAAGGGCAGAGTAGCTATATCCATTGGGATATAAAACTCTATCTAACCCTACTGAGAAAGTCAGAAGGGATAAACCAAGGGGAACAGGGTAGTGGGGAGGTCAAAAAAGGGAGGGAAGAATATGGAGGAGGGAATTCATTAGGCCTTAAAAATAAAAATAGGGGAATAATAAGGGAGGGGGAAGAAAGGGAAGTAAATCAAAGGAGGGGACAAGGGTTACTAGCTTAAAGCAAACCACTGGTTTAAAAGGAAATAGTGTAAGAAGAGGGGTAGAACTAGGAGAGGATACCAAAATGTGAGCGATTACACAACTCATAATTATAACTCTGAATGTGAATGGGATGAATTTGCCCATAAAACAGAAGCAAATAGCAGAGTGGATTAGAAACCAAAATCCTACCATATGTTGTCTACAAGAAACATATGAGGCAGGTGGACATATACAAGTTTAAGGCAAAGGGCTTTACCAAAATCTTTTTGGCTTCAAATGAGAAAAAAAGGGCAGGAGTGGCAATCATCATTTCTGACAAAGCCAAAGTAAAAATAGATAGGAATTAAAAAGACAGGGAAGGTAATTACATCCTGATAAAAGGCAGTATAGACAATGAGGAAATAACAGTGCTCAATATGTATGCACCAAATGGGATAGCATCAAAATTTGTAAATGAGAAACTGGCAGAGCTCAAGAAGGAAATAGATAGTAAAACCATAAGAGTGGGAGATCTATATATTCCTCTTTCAGATCTAGATAAATCAAACCGAAAAATAAATAAGAAAGAGGAAAGAGAGGTGAATAAGGTCCTAGAAAAATTAGATTTAATTGATATGTGGAGAAAAATAAATAGGGACAAAAAGGAATATATCTTCTTTTCAGCTGCACATGGTACATTCACAAAGATTGACCATGTAATAGGGCATAGAAACATGGCAAACAAATGCAAAAGAGCAGACATAATAAATATAACTTTCTCAGTCACAATGTAATAAAAATAATAATTAGTAAGGGCACCTGGACAGGCAATTCAAAAACTAATTGGAAATTAAATAATACGATTCTCCAAAACCAGCTAGTCAAAGAAGAAATCATAGAAACAATCAACAATTACATTGAAGAGAATGACAATGATGAGACATCCTACCAAACTCTGTGGGATGCACCCAAGGCAGTACTCGGGGGAAATTTATATCCTTGAGTGCATTTATTAATAAATTAGGGAGGGCAGCCCTTAGCCCGCGCTTAGATTTTGGGTGCGTTCTTTGGCTTTTTGGGGTCCCAAATCTTGCTGCTCTCAGGAACAGGCCCTGGAGCTGCCAATGACTCGATGGGTGCCCCAAACTTGCTCTATTTCTTTTTAGCTGGCTTTGGTGCTATAGGTGTTGTGTGTGGAGGGGGTGGGGGTGGGGTGGTTGCTCAGCCCGCAATTTAGTGAGAGCTGTTTCATCCCTTTATAGCATGGAAATGCCTCTATTCCACGTACCTTCCATGCTGTGCCCTGTTGTGGGGTTCCTCAGTTCGTCTGGACTTGTTTTTATGTCCCCTTGAGGAGTTTTGTGTGTTTCGGTCAGGAGAGGTTAAGAGCTGCTTCTTACTCTGCTGCCATCTTAACCCGAAACCTAAAAATAAATATTAATAAATGGAAAAAAGAATAATTGATATGATTTATTTCTTTAACATGAAGCAACATTATAAGGATTCAGCTCCTAAGGGTTGCAATTTCATTTAAAGATGCTTTGTTATTTAGGTGCCAACACTATTTAAACATGAACTAGGCTAAGTGTTTAGGGGAGAGGATAAAGTAACCATGGGATAGAACAAAATTATAAAATATTGGAATATGATTAGTTCTTCTTGTGATATTAGATAACCATATCGTGATTTATAAATTCATTTTAAACTCATTAAAAGTATACTGGCAATAGTTGATTCTGTCAGCAATACTTTGACTTAGGCCATGTTAAACGGAATCAAATACCTCCTGTATAGAAAACAGAACAGTTTCCATAATTTCAGCTTTCACTTCCCACTTGCAATTTGACTGCCAATATTTTTTTTCCTTCAATAAACTTTAGATGGTTATATAATACTATGTGTGAACTATCTATTTATTTCCATGAAAAGTGGGGAAAATAGTGACTTTTAGAAAACATATGGATCTCCAATATCCTTCCCCCACTGACTGCATTAAGAGTCACCATAAGAATCCTGCTGACTCAGATCCCAGGCCTAGGCTGCAACCGACAGAATACCTTGATAACATGGTGGAAAGCATAAGTCCCTTCAACGTCCACACCTTCATCTACATCTTTAGCTTCTGTTAACAGCTGGGGAAGATCTGACCTCAAGCCTCATTAATATTCCATCAATCTAATCTAGTTAAACGGCAAAGCAGGGAAGAAGCTCCTTCAAGAATGAATAGCCCAAACCCTAAGGTCCAGCAAATAATCAGAGGAGTAAGATTACAGCCAATGACAGGGGACAAAAAAAGGGAAAAATATGAGTAAACAACAGTAAAAGAAAAAATAAATTGCAATCAACAAGTTCTATCCAGGTAATGAACAAAATTCAAATGGGACAGAAGAGGACCAAAGAACACCAAGCAAAAATGCAGAAATTCCAGCTAATTGGACTCAAACTTTACAATAAATCAAAGCACAATTCAAAAATAATTAAGAGAGGCTGAAGAAAATTGAGAAAAGAACTTAGAAAGAAAATAAGTCATCTGGAAATAGAGGCACATGATCTAAAACAAGAAAATAGTTTCTTGAAAACCAGAATCAAACAGCTTGAAAATGAGGCAAAGAAAGTGAAAGATGACTAGAAAGAAAAACTGACCAAAAGGATATGGATGACCAAAAAGTCAGGAATGAAATTCTGTCTTTAAAAATTAAAATCCAACAATTAGAAGCAAATGACTTCACAAGGCAGCAAGAGTCCGTAAAACAAAATCAGAAGAATGAAGAAATTAAAGAAAATATGAAACACTTCATTGCTAAAACAGAAAACCTGGAGAATAGATCCAGAAGAGACAATTTAAGAATTATTGGACTACCAGAAAATCATGACAAAAGGAAAAGCCTGGACATCATTCTACAGGAAATTATCCAAGAAAACTTCCCCAACATTCTTGAATAAGAGGGGAAACTGGATATTAAAAGAATCCATAGATCACTTCCTGCATTTAATCCCTAATCGACAATGCTCAAGAATGTTATAGTCGTGTTCAAGAATTACCAGATCAAGGAAAATATACTACAAACTGTTAAGAAGAAACCATTCAGATATCATGGAACCACAGTTAGGATAACACAGGACCTGACTGCATCCACACTGAAGGACTGGAAGGCATGGAATATGATATTCCAGAAAGCAAGCAAATTGGGTCTACAACCAAGAATATACTACCCAGCAAAATTGACTATATTCTTGCGGGAGAAAGTATGGCCACTTAATAAAATGGAAGACTTCCAAGCATTCCTAAGGAAAAGATCTCACTTAAACAGACAATTTAATGCCCAAACACAGAACTCAAGAGAATAACCAAAAAGTAATTACTAAAGGGGGAAAATTTTTTGATATATTCAATAAGTTCAAATGATTTTTAATCCTATAAGAAAAGATGATATTGGCAATTCTTTTTTTTTTCTTTTTTTTTTAACATTTATTAATAATCATTTTTAACATGGTTACATGTTTCATGCTCCTATTTTCCCCTTCACCCCCCGCACTCCCCCCACCCATGGCCGACGCACTTTTCCACTGGTTTTGTCATGTGTCCTTGATCAAGACCAATTTCCCAATTGTTGGTGGTTGCATTGGTGTGGTAGTTTCGAGTCCACACCCTCAATCATGTCCGCCCCGACCCATGCGTTCAAGCAGTTGCTTTTCTTATATGTTTCCTCTCCTGCAGTCCTTCCTCTGAATGTGGGTAGCATTCTTTACCATAAATCCCTCAGAATTGTCCTGGGTCATTGCATTGCTGCTGGTTCAGAGGTCCATTACATTCAATTTTACCACAGTATATCAGTCTCTGTGTACAATGTTCTTTTGGCTCTGCTCCTTTCGCTCTGCATCAGATCCCGGAGGTCTCTCCAGTTCGCCTGGAACTCCTCCAGTTTATTATTCCTTTTAGCACAATAGTATTCCATCACCCGCATATACCACAGTTTGTTCAGCCATTCCCCAATTGAAGGACATACCCTCCTTTTCCAATTTGTTGCCACCACAAAAAGCGCAGCTATGAATATTTTCGTACAAGTCTGTTTATCTATGATCTCTTTGGGGTACAAACCCAGTAATGGTATGGCTGGATCAAAGGGCAGGCATTCTTTTATAGCCCTTTGAGCATGATTCCAAATTGCCAGCCAGAATGGTTGGATCAGTTCACAACTCCAC
>NC_058131.1:108964928-108965292 GCF_016433145.1 Gracilinanus agilis
TTTAGTGTTGAGGCTGCCAGATCCTGTGTGATCCTTATTGGTGCTCCTTGATATTTGAATTGTCTCTTTCTGGCTTCTTGTAAGATTTTTTCTTTGACTCGAAAGCTCTTCAATTTCGCTATTATATTTCTGGGTGTTGACTTTTCTGGGTCCAGTTTAGAGGGTGTTCTATGGATCCTTTCAATGTCTATATTGCCCTCTTGTTGTAGAACTTCAGGGCAATTTTGCTGAATAATTTCTTTGAGTATGGAGTCCATGTTTTTATTAATTTCTGCCTTTTCTGGAATACCAATGATTCTCAAGTTATCTCTTCTAGACCGGTTTTCTTGGTCTGTCACTCTCTCCTTGAGATATTTCATGTTTC
>NC_058131.1:108965372-109017213 GCF_016433145.1 Gracilinanus agilis
TTGGTTTTCCTTTTCAATCTGGTCATTTTTGGTCTTCAGTTGACTTGTCTCACTTTCTAAATGCGAAATTCTGCCTTTTAAACTGTTATTTTCTTGCCAGATTTCTTCCATCTTCCTCAGCATTTCATTTTTAAACTCTTCCATAGCTTTTGACCAGCTTTCAATTTTTTGGGGAGGTTTGGATTTTTGTTTTCCCTCCTCTGTTGTCTGGATTTTCTCTGTGTAGAAGTTGTCCAGTGTTCCAGAGTTTCTCTTGATGGTCTTTTTCTTCTGGATTTCCTTATTGCTGGCCATTGTTAGCCCCGCCCCTTTTCTGCTTTGTCTTTGCACTCCGGGTCTGCCTGGGCCTTGCAAGCTTGGGGGGGGGGGGCTCCGATCTCCTTGTCCTCGGGGTCAGGCCTCCTGGTAGTTCCCGGTCTGCCCCTCTGCCCGAGGTTCCTTCAGCAGTCTTTGGGGCTGCTTCCACAGCCGCGCTCAGGTCTGCACTGGGTCCTCTCTGGAGGTCCAAGCCTGGGCTGGAGATCGTTATTCAAGCCTAGGGCACTGCCTTTGCCTGCGCTGCTGCTCTTAGGGCCCTGCTTTCACCCCAGCAGAAGGTACTGAAAGTCTGTGGGCTGGAGATCTTTATTCGCCCCTGAGGCGATGCCTTCAGTGCTTGGGAAAGGCCGCGTTTTAGGGGCCTTTGTCCTGGCCGGAGGCGGTGCCTTCACCCACGTGGGCGCTCAGGGAGAGTCCCAGCCACCTGGGGTCCCTTGTCTTGCAGTGCACAGGTACAGGCTCAGGGGCTGCCAGTGATTTTCTGGTTGCCCCAGTCCTGTTTACCCGCTTGTGCGGTGTGGGGGGTGGGGGAGGGGCTTCTTCCTCTCGTGTTTTAGTGTGAACTGTTTCACCCCTTTAAAGTGTGGAAATGCCCCGATTCTGTGTACCTTCAATGCTGCGCCCTGTTGTGGGGTTCCTTCGTTCCTCTGGACTCGTTTTTATTTCCCCTTGAGGGGTCCTGTGTGGTTCGGTCAGGAGAGATCGAGCAGCTGCTCCTTACTCTGCCGCCATCTTAACCGGAAGTCCGATATTGGCAATTCTTAAGAATTATTATCATCAGTATAGCTAAAAGAAGTATACTTAGAGGGAAAAGTGACAAACTGTATAGGATAAAATGTATATATATATACACACACACTAAGGTTTAAGAAGTGGATAATAATAAGAAAAATGGTAAAAGAAATAAAATGGAGTAATTTTATATCTCATAAAGAAGCACATGGAGGAGGGGGTGGAAGATCAACACAATGCATGGTTATCAATGAAACATCAATGAAACAATGGATGGGACATCAATGAAAATTTTCTATTAAATCATGGAAGGGTACAGATCTATATTAATGTGAGAAATATTATTATATTCATAAAATCATGATTCCATGTAGTATATTCACAATATGAAAGAAGCAGAGAAGAAAAGTTAAGGGGTGACCAATTCCTGTAAAAGTGACTGTTATGTTGATAATAACTGAGATGTTTGGGAAGCCGAAGTGTTGGCCTGAAACTAGAAACCTGCAGGACTCACTCCTCCCCACACACAGGTTAGAGTGAGTAGGGTGGGGTAGATAATCCTTATTCTTCACCCCTCCCACCAAGCAGTTGGAAATCAGTTGGAAATGGAAGCAGGACTGATGTCATCTGTCAAAGCTCAGCAAGGCAAATCTCTAATGATGGTCACTTTCTCAACTTATGTTCCCCACAGGTTTGACTGAGGGAAATTAGATGAAGCTTGATGTGTTGTTCTCAGGGACAGATGAGGATCTGACTTCTTTGGCTGGCAACTGAAAGGAACCAAGCTTTATGGTAGTTGTGAGTATGCCCAAAATAATAGTCAGGCACAACTACTAAAAGATGAAGTTTTACTGATAAAGAAGAAGGAAGGGTAGGCAGGGAAGAGGTATCTAGGATTTGCATAAGATCTGGGAAGCCCTGAACTGTTAGGTAGAAACTGCCCCTCCCCCCCAGGAGGGAGTGGCAGACTTTATATATCTAGCTGGCCCTCAAAACTTATAATAATTACTTCTAATATCTAAAATAACTAAATGAATAACAAAATGCTATAGCAAGAAAGGTCTAATCCCACTAGACAGGCAAACTCCTGGGAAGAAACCACAATGGCTTTTGCCACTATGGCCAACAAGGCAATCCCAAACCTAGGAACAGCAAGCAGCATGACCTGCTCACTTCAAATCAACTGTTTAACTGCTTTCAAACTGTCCCCTCACCCAGAGTTCTCCAGGGCAGTTCCCCTGGAATTCTGGGTGAGGCTTGACCCTGTATCTTGCAGGAATTCCATCCTGCCATTTTTCCATGTTACAGTGACATGAAGACTAACCACTCAAATTTAAGAGGTTTGTGATAAACTCTAAGAATAATTGAATGAGGTTGGAGACAGTCTTCAAGAAAATTTTAATCATTAGAGTGGGACGGGTCATAAAGGTTCAAGTTGTTATCAAGAAAGAGTGGGTGATCTTGGTATCTTTATGGTTAAAGGAAGAATAAAGGTGACATAGGTATTAGGAGAAGGAATGAAAGGGATGACTAAGTTTTAGGGAAGGAATGGACAAGGTGGTATTTGGGCAATAAGGGTACAGGTGAGGTGTTCAGGAGAGGCAGCTAACACACACTAGACACTCAAGCTAGAGACAGAGGACACTGGGGAAATAGGCTGAATCCTTCCAGATAGGAAAGGTACTTCTAAAGACACAAGGAATAGGGCTAGTCAGAAATGGTTTAAATCTGACTTGAGGGCTTTCTTGTCAGTTTCTCAAATCCTCAAAGGAGTCGCAAGGCTCCTCCCTGTCACTGAAATTGATGAGGATCCAGGAGGAAGTATCAGCCTACTTACTCCCAAGATGGATCCCTCCAGTTCCCTCAAGAAATAAAAGAGAATAATTCCTTCCCTTTAAACCCCTACCTAATTCTTCAACACAATGATTCACCAGAGGGTTTATTAGGTAACAAGGGGATTTATTGAAATTCAGGGTTTGTCTGAAGGAGAGAGGGTTTAGGGTTTCTGACAGCTGCTAGGGAGAAACTCAAGATGGGGGAGGGTCACAGGAATGGATTAGACTGAGAGAGAACCTGCTCTCTCAGTCAGGGAAGATTTTGCTGCTTTTAAAGTACAGGGTATACTAAATCAATAAATAAGGAATGTTTTGATTCGAGGATGTCCTACTTGCCTATAGGGAAACTAAACTCACAAAGTCTATTTGCTAAAATCCAAAAGCCACCCTTCCTCCCAGAGCCCACATGAAATATAGGAAAAGTAACAGGGAAATGGTATGGAGAAGGTCAGGGAGAGGTCCAGAGAAATTAGCTAAGTTCAAATTGTCCAATGACAAGGCAGAGACCAAAAGCAAAGCCGAAAGCCAAAGGCAGAGCTCCAGTTGGTCCTTCCACTCTCCTCAAGCCTCAGGAACCAACTGCTGTCAGGATTCTAAGGTTTAACTACCAGAAGTTTTCAGTTAACTTTTGTAAGGGCAAAAGCCTTTATTGCATCTTTGCATTACAAAATGGAAAGAAAACCTCCAACTCCAAATTCAGTCGTCATCATCATCATCATCACCATCATCATCACCATCATCATCATCACCATCATCACCATCATCATCATCAACATCCTCAATATCCTTATCAACATCATCATCAACAACAGCATCGACTTCATCAAAAACATCATCAACATCATTACCAACATCATCATCATCAACAACATCATTAACATCATCAACATAATCATCAACATGAACATCATCATGTTGAAGTTAGATATTTAGTAGCAGTGTGACTTTGGATACATCACTTAAACACTGTGTTGTGGAAATTTACCCACCACCTCAATTGAAACAATTTATATAAATAAAGTCAAAAGCCAAATTTCTCCAAGTCAAGATAGAATTTTAGAGTTTATTGGAAGAGGGCCAAGTCCTCCATATAAACCCGGATGCTGCATGCCAATTACAGAGTTAGAAACCAGCAGATGACAAATACTCGGCAGCAGAGACCTGGATTTTGCACTAAGACAATGACAAAGTGAATATTTCCAAACAAGGATGATGATTTTATCATAAGACGCAGCATCAGGTTGACTCTTTTGGAAACTGTTACCCAACTACAAAGCTGATTGGCTAGTTTATTCAAGGAAATCCCATATTAGTCTTAAGGTCACATCACAAGACAATACCCTTTTTAAGAAATACTGATGACCATTATCTCAGGGCTCATCTAATCTGTTGGGTGGGTGGTTATTTCCAAATAGGAAAGGGTGAACATTCTTGCACCATATCAGGACATGATGCAACATTACAGGTCCTGAAACTCATATGGTCAGCATCTTATGATAGAAGGGAAATATGACTTAGGGAGGGGTTGGAAACTCCCTTAGAAGCAGTTTTATACTTTAGTTAGAGATCCTTATAAAATCATGAATTCTACTAATTGTAATCAAGATTATAATGAAATTATGCTAATCACTTAAGAATCACAATATTAATTAGGATTAAATTTATTACTAGACTTTAGAATTACAATACTGATTAAGTTTAAACTTATCACTATCACTTAAATCCAATCAAGTATAAGGGGGTAGGGGATCTTTTGAGATTGCCTATTGGAGAGGTTTCTCCTCGCTGTGACACCCTGGCCAGGCCAGACACCTTTGGCCTTAACAATATTGAATGAGTATTGATGTTGTGCTTCCTTGATGTTCAAATTATTAATATATAACACAGCTTTGTCCAGAAGTTGAGGATGAGGAACAGGATGCAGGTAATCTGAGCAGATTTGGTTTGGCCTACCCATGCAACCAACCCATGTTCCTTCTCAAGAATGAGAGAGCTTCTTGTTCAAATTTCTCCCTTTTATAGTCCTGGCAGTAATTGCTTTTGCCTTCTGACTCATGGCATCTGGGTTGGTTCTAAATTCTAAAACTGTTGAGTGTTACTCACTCGTCATGTTCTCCATTTTCTATAGCAAAATGATATTACGGAAAACATGAGTTCATTAAGAAAAGTCATACTGAATTGACTTAAATTACTCTTTTGATGTGTTCACTGTATTAGAAGTTTGACAAAATGCCATAAACATAATATACTTGAATTTCAGTAAGGCATCTAATAGCTTTTTTATGATACTATATGTAACTAATGGTGAGAAATGAATTTTTATATTGTGTACTGAGGTAGATTTGAAGCTAGATTAGATCCAATGAATAAAGATTAATTCATTTTTTCAACTAGGAGAAATGTTTATAAGGCGCCATAGTCTCAATTGGTAGAACTATTTTGCTGAATAAATTTTATCAATAACTGTCATGAAAAATGTAGTATTATCATGGGGCTAATTAATGAATTAATAATAAAATAATTAAAAATTTTAGATTTTTTAAGTCAATTTTCAAATAGGTAATTATAGACTGAAACTTTATGTCAAATCTAGTAATAAGAAACTTAAAAGACATAATAGTTCCTACTTTTGTAACTTTAAAATTTGCAGTGGGCTTTACACATATCTCATTCCATATTCATAATGATCTATATTTATTCTAATATTATAAATGAGAAAATTGAGGCTTAGAGAATTTAAATGACTTGTTCAATGTCTCACAGCCAATTAGCAAAATTTGAACTGAAGTCCAAGTGTATGTATTGTACTTCATGATCTTCCATTTATGTTTGTATTCCATTTCCTGCTCAGGAATAACTCAATGTATGCAAAATGTAATCTATATAAAAATAAATAAACCAACAAAAATCCTGGGCTTAGTTTTTGTTTTATTTTATCTATCAGGTAATCCATACTACAATACCACTGCTAAAATTGAGATAATCTGATGTTAAACTAATAAAATAGTGACAAGTATAGGGAAAGGGATATTCAGATTGGAATAAATCATGACTAATTTGATCTTAAGTATTAAGTGAAACTGTTTACCAGATTTTAGGAAGGGCTCTTATGAGCTACAGTATCCATAGTAATTCAACCAGTATGGTGAGAAGAAAGGCTAAATAAAAAACTGACATGAGAATTGATGGAAGGAAATTTGAATGTTTATCCTGGAGAAAGGAAAATATTGAGGGTCATTGTTATAATTTTAAATAAAAAGGAATGTTACATGGAGAAAAAGATTAGATTTGCTTCTTTTTTGCTGAAATAGACAGAAATATGACAAATGGACAGAAGTTATATAAAGGCAAATTTAGACTAAATGAGCTTTCTTAGTTTTAGTGAATTCTCCATCATTTGAAGCATTCTGAAGACTGGATGATTGCTTTGAGGGGATACTGTATGGTGAAATCCTGTGTTAATTATGGATTGGACAAAGTGACTATTGAGATTCCTTCCATTTCTAAGAATGCATTATTGCAATTGGAACATAGGTGGAAGTTATAGAAATGGGGATGGGGTGGTAGTCTGGTAGTGCATGAGAAGAAAATGATGGATTTCTCCATATCTATAATATCTACAAGGATTTTTGAAAAGTAGTTCCACTATGTTACAAATCTTCAAGCCAAAATGATATTTTGGTTTTCTAAATAAAAAAAATCAGTGCTCAGCTATATGTGTAAGCATCCTGTGTTCAGATCATCAATTCTAGCAGCCATAACTTTTGAAAACAAATCATAAAATATGACTGAATATAAAGCCTGAAGACCATGGATAAATTTTCCCATGACAAGACCATTTTTTAAATCTACAACTTTGTTCTCTGTGATATGTGCTTTATCAATAAAGTCTTTTGTTGTGTCAAGTTGTCGGGGTAAGTAGATTTAAGAGAACTAGGAAGGATGGGGCAATATAACCAATAAGTATTTGTTCAGAGTTATGAATTAAATATCCCTCTTTTATTTGTTGTACTTGCCTATATATATTCATTATACTTGAGGGAGGTGACCAGTAATGAATTCAGTTTTCCCATACTTCACAGTTGGAGATGAGAATTTAGTTTGGAGCTGGGACTTTTACTAAGATACTATATTTTTATAAACAAACATTCCCTCTCCAGTTTAGATATAACTGCTGCCATGGAGAAAAATGGTAGATATTCAGTTTCATTGGAAAGAAGGTGAAAAGTTAGCCTGAACCAAGTGCCAGACACAGAGACATAATCATAGGATCATAGTTGTAGAACTGAAAGTCAGCGTAGAGGTTATCTAGTCGAACACCTGCTTTTACAGAGAAAGAACTTTAGGCCTGCAGAGGTTGAGGAATTTATCCACAGTCTTACAGGGAGTTTCAGAAACAAATTCTGAACTATGATATTTTTTAGGCACATGCATTTTTCTCTCCTATTACAAATAAACCAATAAAACTGAATATAGCATAATGAAAGCATTTGGGGCAGGGATAGGAGGGAATGGGTAAAAAGAAGACTCGTTCTTATTTTATAATGGAGACTTAAAGACAAAAATCTTATTTTGATCCATCAGATATTTGTTAGACACCTACTATCTTCCAGGCACTGTACTAGGCCATAAGAATATATTGGCAAAATCAAAATAATTTCTCCTTTCAAGGAGCATTATTTTGAGAGAAGTGCCTAATTGAGCAAATAGGAAATATACAAGTAATTTTAAAAGGCAGTGGGTACCTACCAAATGGAATAATGATAAACCTTCTCAAGAGGTACTTTCAATAAATCTTGAAATGTGCTAGGGATTTTGGGAGCAGCACATGGAGAGAGAGACAACATTCCAGAAAAAAATAACAAATAGAAGGAGAAGGGATGCTATATATGTCATGTTACAATTAGTCAATTAGTCCGGAAGACAAAATGAATAGTGAAATAATATGCAATCATATTCGAAAGAATAAAATGTAAAACTAAATGTTCAAGGTTATTGAACTCTTCAAATATCAAATAGGGGATTCTATTTAATTCTAGAAGTAATAGGGGACTACTGCAACTTCATGAGTAACTGAATGACCTATGTTGTAGGAATATCAATATGGCAGCTATATAAAAAATGAACTAGAAGAGAGAGATTAGTTCAGGGTGATAGATTAGGAGCTTAATATCATACAATTACAATAGTAACAGTGAGTGGTGATGAAATGAAATGGAGTGCAGGTTGTATATGGGAGAAAAAGGAAGAGATGAAAGAGATATTGTGATACTTAGCAAATAATTGGATAGGGGTGGAGAAGGAAATATTTAGACTTCAGAATTATCTACATAAAAAGTCTAGGATGCAAAGTATCCAAAAGAAGGGAAAACCTTTTTGAACTAAAACCTAACATGCTCACTGAATTCTCCTGCCACGACTGACCACAGCCTCTTAGAATAAAAATTTCCTTAGACTCTTGTGAGTCACAGGCTAGCAAAATGAAAAAAAAGAATCCCACATGATGACCCCTCTTCCTTCTTTTCATTGCCATGAAGTTCTAAGCTCCAACTGTACTAATTTGCAGAGGACTCAATAGCCAGCTTAAAGGCAGCATTCTGTGCTATAGCAAATATCTGCAGTTTAAATGATGAGAAATAATGTGGTAGGAAACATTTTGGAGTTTTCTACAGAAATCAACATTACACCCAGAACTTCCCTTTCCTTACAGAGCCAAACTCCAAAGGACTGCAATTAGCCCAGGTTGTAAATAGTACCAGTGGGACAGTGCTCTGCACTGTTTGGTCAGAAGATTGAGCAAAACAGGAAAAAATATATATATGACACCGTATAGTGATAAGGGCCTGTGTGTCACTTTATAAAGCCTGAGGAAAGCAGCCAGTCATCCAGCTGAGGTCAATTCTGTTTCCCCAAAAGTCACTTGAGGCAAAAATCTAGGATGGTGAATCTATAATTGTCTACCATGGAAGAAAGCTGATGCTCAGTAATCTAGGCTTCAAGGAAACCATCATCAGAGGGGAAGCAGTCCAAACATGTATAATAGGGGAAAATAAGTGGGGAGTAAAGGACAGAAAATATCAAAGATCTCAGGTAAAAGATAATTCAAAGACTTTGAATATAAGCATATATATCAACAGAGACTATATTAACCTCTAGTTCTTTATTAAATTAAACTATTAAACTATTAAATGAGTTTCTGATAACTATAAACATTTAACAGAATTAAAGAAAATCATTCATTATATGATGATCCAGAGGAACATATGGATTTTGAAGAGGGAAATTAGAATTTATGAATTATAGAGAGAAAAAATTTGACAGGATAGAAAAAAAGTTGAAATTGCAATTGCAAGGCTCACCAAATAAAAAAAAGAGAGGCCACTAATTGGGAATGAAGATATAAAGAATTGAAGAACAATCTGAAAGAAGAGAAGAAAAAACAATTACATAGAAATAAAATGTTACCTCTGAATAAGAAAACATACTAATCTCAAATATAAGAATGGACAAGGGAGACTATTTTGAGACAAATAAAGGAAGAAGGAATTGAATGCAAAAAATATAAGAAAGTTAAGGGCTGCAGAATTGGAATGTGATATATTTATAAGGGCCCTGCCATGGGGACAATTGTCTCTCTGCCACTGACCGGAATTAGAATTTTTCTGGTTGGAGTTAATGGAAAAGGGAAAACTAGTGGTGGGCTAATTTTTAAAGCTGTGACAAAAATTGCTTGGAGGGAAAATTCCAGGATATATATCTCCAATGTTTTGATTCTATAATTAATACAGGCAATAAACAGAAACTAAATAAATGCAGGGGCCATTAAAAACAGAAAAAGGGTGTACATTATTATTTAGAGAAGATGGATAGTGAATAGAGTGAAGGAGAAATATTCTCTTTGGAATGGGGAATAAAAATGAAATAAAAAACAGGACTAGGCAAAAAAAGAGGAAAGGAAAATGTACTTGACAGAGAGGAGAGGAGAAAGGAAGAATTAAATAATCAAAAAAATACAAAAAAAGTAAAAGGAACCAACAAGCAAAATTCCAAAGGATAAATGTTGGAGGAAGAAAATAGAAAATGGATGTGAGAAGAAGTGTAAATAGAGACATCTTAAAAAAAGAAAAAAAAGAACAAAATAAAAAAGAACATAGACTTATAAAATAGAGACAATCAGTTCTGAAAAAGGCAGTAGCATCAAGGGGAAAGAACTGTCTAAAAGGGATTGTGGCAGCAACTGAGAATTTAGATGAAACTGAAGGGAAGAAAGGACACCTAGGAGGCAGATATGAGGAAAAAGAGTTTCAGGAATGGAACTCTAAGCAAGTGAAAATGACTGGAGTCAAGATATGTATCCAGTGTGAGTAATAACAAGGAGGCCAGTATCACTGGATCACAGAGTAAGTAGACTAGGGTGTAAAATGTAAGACTTGAAAATGTAGGAATGAGGAATACTAGGAAGGATTTGAAGCATCAAAAGCAAGAGATTATATTTTATCTTGGAGTCAATAGAGAGTCATTGGAGTTAACTGAACACAGGGATGTTATAGTCAGACCTATGCTTTAGGAATATCAATTTGACTTATAAGAATACAAGCCATTCCCAAATTGACAAATAGTAAAAAGATATGAACAAGCACTTTAAAAATGAAGAAATGAAATTAATCAATAATCATATGAAGAAATATTCACTTTTGATTAGAAAAATACTAATTAAAACAACACTGAGCTACCACCTCACATTTATAAGATTGGCCAATATGAAAATAAAGGACATTGGTAAATGTTGTAGGGGATGTGGTGAATTGGGACACTAATACATTGTTGGTGAAGCTCTGAACTGATCCAACCATTATGGAGAGCAATTTGGAACTATGCCCAAAGGGCTATAAAATTGTACACACCCTTTGATCCAGTCATACCACTACTGAGTCTATATCCCAAAGAGATAATTTTAAAAAAAAAACAGGAAAGGACCTACTTGTACAAAAATATTTATAGCAGCTCTTTTTGTAGTGGAAAAGAATTGGAAATTATGGGGATGTCTGTCAGTTGAGGAATGGCTAAACAAACTGTGGTACATGTTGGTGATGGAATACTATTGTGCTATAAGAAATGATAAGCAAGATGATTTCAGAAGAAAGCTTGAAAGATCTGCAGGATCTGATACAGTGTGAAATAAGCAGAATGAGAAGAATATTGTACACAATAATATCAATATTGGACAATGATTACCTGTGAAATCTTGGCTACTCTCAACAATGCAATGATCTGCAACAATCCTGAAGGACTTATGACAGGTAAGGCTCTGCACTTCCAGAGAAAAATAAGCTGTTGGAGTTATCTTTCACATCTGTTTATTTATGGTTTTATTTTAGAGTTTTGGCTATGTGTGACTTTTCTCTTACAACAATGACCAATAAGGAAATGTGTTTCGCATGATAACAAAAATAATTATTAAACAAATCTCCATATGAGAAGTAAAGAAATAGTAATTGTATGCATTGTTATAAAAGCACAGCATAGGAAAGTAAAACAAAGGGAATAAAAAGTCTATTAAAAAGGAGTATCAATTAGATGGGAAAGTGGAAGGAAAAAAACAGAAAAGGGAGATACTTGAAGCAGGTACATAAGCCAGCAGTCTATTTTGAGGTTTGAGTTAATGAGATCCTGTATCACTCTGCTTGAAATGTTGGAGGAGTAAAGGGCAAATATAAGAGATATGTAACTGAAAGTAGAAATGACAAGACTTGACAACTGATTAGAAGAAGGTCAGTTGAGGCAATGAGGACTTGAAGATGGTGCATTAGGTGGAAAGCATGATGGTGACACATTCAGTAGAGGGGATTAGGAAGAGAGGAGAGATTTAAAGATCATGAATTTGATTTTGGAACATATTGAGATTAAGATGCCCCTGGAACATTCAGATTGAAAGTTCTAATAGGTATTGGGAGAAGTGAAACTGGAGGGGAAGTAGGAAGTAGTGGACAATCAAATTTAAAAACCATCACTCTAGAGTTGATGGTTGAATCCTTGGGAACTCTAATTGTGAGGCACCAGGGATGTTATTATTATTATTAAAATGTAACCTAAATGATTTGTGGGTTCACACTGGGTTGAAGGGGAGACAGGACCAACCAGGATAGGGAGACCAGGGTTTACTGCCAAGCTTTTAACTGACACAGGAATGGCAGTTGGCCCAACAGTCACCAGCAGGCAAAAGATAAAGTAGTATATAACAGTTTAATTGAGGGAAATAATAAAAGGATGGGAATAAGTGATTCTATATTTGAAACCTAAGGGCAAACCACAGTGGGCAGGGAAGGACTTGACTACACTGTTCTATTGACCTAAGCCAGGCAGGGCCCAAAGGAAGCAGTACTGAAATCACAGGGAAAACTCTTTCAAACCTGGTTCCAGCCAGGTTTGGTCAGCTCAGCTAAAGAGCCAATTGGGGTCTCACAGTAATCCAAGGATAGTCACAGGATGCCAAGAGCCAACTCCGCCAGGTGATCCAAGGTACCCAGGTAGGGAGAGTGAGTTTGAAATTCTGTTCACCAGATCCCAAACCACTTCCCCACTTGGTGCAGCTCTGCAGGTCTGTTGTCCACTGTTGAAAGCCTTCACCTCTCAGGATCCCAGGGAATCTGGATGCAGTTTTTCCCTAACTCTGAGATCTCCCAGGGTTAGCAACTGTTATGTCCCAACCACTAATGGAGTCTCTCTCAGAGCACAAGCCCCACTTCCTGCTCCTTCATTCCATCTTGTAATCTTCCAGCCCTTCCTGCTAGGTCCAACACTATTACTAAATTAATTGCTAAATAACCCTCACAACTGAACTAATGAAATCAATAAATAAAACAGAATGAGAGAGAAGAGAAGGAACAGAGTCACCCATAGTTAATGAATATCTGAATGTATAAAGTTATATCAAATAACACTGAGAAAAGGGAGTTTGTAGACAGGAGAGAAAGTAGGATAGAACACTTTGGAAATCTAAAGAAAAAAAGAGTATCAAAAGACAGAATGATCAAAAGTTTCAAAGGCTATAGAAGGGACTGGGAAATGGTTATTAAATTTGATTATTCAAAGATCATTAATAACTTTGGAGAGAGGAGCGTTAGGGTAATGATAAAGTCAAAAGTAAAACTCTAGAGATTTAAGAAGAAAGTAAGAGAAAATGAATGGAGGCATCAAATAGAGATGGTCTTTTAAGTTTATCCATGAAAAGAATTGGAATGATGTCTATTGGGAACAGATGCATCAAGTCAGGCTGTTTTGTTTCTTTTCTTTTGTTTTATTTTCTAAAAATTGAAGAGTCATCAGCATGTTGGTAGTAAGAAAGAAACCAGTAGCCACACAGGATTAAGGATGAATGAAAAAGCTGGTATTACAAAGGGGGAAAGAAGTAAAGAGGAAGTATGCATTATTAATTTTCTAATGTGTTCTAGGAAGTATGTTAGATGTTAATTTTTCCTTTCTTTTTTTAAATTTTTGCCCGATTATAAGAATATTTATTTCCCTTCTAATCTTGGTTGAATAGGTTTCCTTTGAAGAAAAGCTTTTAAATTTAATGTAGTTAGAGTTACCTATTTTACATTAGTAGTGTTTTCTCTGTCTTGTTTGGACATAAATCCTTCCTTTATGCAAAATCTGACAGGTAAAATATTCCATAGTCCCCTAGTTTGATTTTGCATCACCCATTATTTTCAAACTATTTATCCATTTGACTATAGATTAGTAGATGATTTGAGGTGTTGTTCTGTGCCAAATTTTTGCCATTCTGTTTGCCAGTTTTCCCAGTTTTTATGAAATAGTGAGTTATTCTTCCAAAAATTTAGATTTCTGGGTCTGTCAAACACTCGATTACTTTAGTTATATACTAATGTGTATTACATATTTAACCTATTCCATTGATTCTCTACTCTTTTTTTTAGCCATTACCAAATTGTTTTGATAGTTGTCACTTTATAGAATTTAAGACCTAGTACAAATAAACCCCCTTCCTCCATATTTTTCATTAATTCTCTTAATATTCTTAGTCTCTTATTCTTCCAGTTGAATTTTACCATTCTATTTCTAGCTCTATGAAATATTTTTTATAGTTTCATTGATTTGGCACTGAACAAGTAAATTAATTTAAGTAGAGTTGTCATTTTTATTATATTGATTTGACCTACCCATAAATAATTAATCTTTTTTCCAATTGTCTTGGTCTGACTTTATTTGTGTGAAAAGTGTTTTGTAGCTGTGATCAGACTTTTTGGATTTTTCTGGTATGTAGACTCCTGAGTGCCTAGATTCCAGATTTATTTTAAATGGCATTTCTCTTTCTATCTCTGTTTTGGTATTTTATCAGTAGTATAGAAATGCAGGTGATTTATGTGTGTTTATTTAATACTCTTCAACTTTGCTAAAGGTGTTTATTGTTTTGATTAATAGTAGGGCTTGTAACCAATTATTTTGGATTGTATTAGAAAGCTCTATTGTGAGTTATTTCCCTCTTTTCTTTCTTTACTTTTTTCTTTTTCCATTGGCATTCAAAATACTCAGGTTCTTCAACATACCAATCTGTGTCTTCCATTGCCATGCAAATGCACATTTCCAGAGCTAAATTCCATTCTTTGTCTATATTGCTGCACAGACAATTGCATATTTGAAGGTGACCCATGTACACAAGTGCACCTATTGATATACACTCAGCTGATAGAATCTAAGTTCAACATTCAATTTGGGGAGGGGCAGCTGGGTTGCTTAGTGAACTAAAAACCAGGGCTAGAGATTGGAGGCCCTTTGTTCAAATCTGGCCTAAGATGCTTCCTAGTTGTATGACCCTGGGCAAATCACTTAATTCTCATTGCCTAGCCCTCATTGCTCTTCTACCTTGGAACTTATACACAGTATTGATTCTAATATGGAAGGTTAGAACTTTTAAATAAAAAAAAAAACCTTAATTTGAAGTAAAGGACATGAAAAGAGGACAAGGCAAAAAAGAATTCATATAAAAAGAAATACAACCAAGACTATTTTGTACTAAGAATCTCTGGTTTTTATAAACATTAGTCTACTAAACACCAATGGTCTTTGAAACTTCAAAAGCTATTTTATTTTAGTCAAGATTTCTGAATTTAATGTACAGGAATTCCTTGATCATTTGCTTTGATTGTCTAATTTCAATTTAAAGGGAATCCTCACATTATTATCTGTACTTTAGATACAATTGTTGGAGTGAGGTAATGTGAGTGCAAAATATGTATAAAGCTCTATAACCTTACAAAACTTGCCAAAGTAATGGAAATTCAATCAGAGAATGCAAGAAGAAAAGACCTTGCATAGTGTCACTGCTGCAAAGCATCATGAATCAAGATATGCCTAAGGTTTATCAAATGATACTCATGAGGAATTCCCCATTGGTACACTGACAAATGGCATTAGAAAACCATTTGTGATGGTGAAGATGAAGATGGTGAAGCATATAGCTGCTTTTCACCTCTGTTTTCCCAGAATGTTTTTGTCAAATAGTCAGTTCTTTCCCTATTTGCTTAGATCTTTAGTTTATCAAATGCATGGTTTCTATAGTCATTATGGTTTGAATTTTTAACCCATTGGTCTAGTACTCTATTTCTTAGCCACTACTAAATACTTTTGATGATAACCTACTTTATATTATTGTTTGAGATCTGACATGGTTATGCCTCCCTCTTTTATGTATTTTTTTTCATCAATGCCCTTTATATGTTTTTTTACCTTTTGTTCTTCCAAATAAGCATTGTCATTATTTTTTCTAATTCTATGAAATAATTTTGAATAGTTTTCATATAGCATTAAATAGATAAATTAATTCATATAAGATTGTCATTTATTATATTTAGTTTATAATGAGCAATTAATATTTTCCCAGTTTTTAAGGTCTAACTTTATTTGTGTGAAAAGTGTTTCATAATTGTGTTTATACAGGTTTGTTTTGTTAATTATACTCCTAGATATTTTACATTGTATATAGTTACTTTGAATGCATTTTCCTTTTAAAATTTGCTATTGAACTTTATTAGAGGTCAATGGAAAAGTGAATGATTTATGTGGCTTATTTTTTTATCCTGTAATTTTGCTAACATTTTTAATTGATGCTCTTAGTATTTTAGTCGATTTTCTGAGAATCTCTAAGTATATCTTCATATCATCTACAGAGTAATAATTTTGTTTTCTCATTGCTTTTTCAATTCCTTAAATTTCTTTTTCTGCCCTTATTACTATAGCTAGTATTTCTGATATAATATTAAATAGTAGTTGTGATAATTGGCATTCTTGCTTCACCTCTGAGCTTATCATAAAGAATTCTATTTTATCTGCATTTCAGATAATGCTTGCTAAGAGTTTTATATAGATGATTTTTTTCACTTTAAGCATGTTTTATTTCAATGTTTTCTAATATATTTATTTATTTATAAGAAGTGGATGTTATATTTTTATAGTTTTTTGCATCTATTAATATAGTCATGTGGTATCTGTGGTTTTACCTTTAATATGATCAATTATGCTTATAGTTTCCAAAATATACTTACATATTGAAGTATTCCTTTATTCTTGTTAAAAAAAAAACCCACCTGGTCTTGCTATATGCTTTTTGTGATATAATGCTATAAATTTCTTGCTAGTATTTAAAATTTTGTATCAATATTTATTAGGGAAATTGGTCTAGAATTTTTTTCTGTTTTAGTACCTTCTCTTTTAGGTAGCTGTAATGTACAAGATGGCAGCATGGAATTCCTGTAAAATACAGGGTCAAGCCTCACCCAGAATTCCACGTGACCTCCCCTGGAGAACTTTGGATGAGGGGCAGTTGGAGAGGGAGTTAAACAGTTGCTTTCTGGGAGTTGAGGTGAGCAGATCTTTCTGCTTGCTGCTCCTAATTTGGGAGTTCTCTTGGGAGACCATTGTGGCAAAAGCCATTGTGGTTTCTATTCAGGAGTTAGCCTGTCTAGTAGGATTAGACATTTCCAGCATCAATATAATAATTATTTAGTTATATAGAGATTAGAAACAATTACTATCAGCACTGAGAGCAATTTAGCTAAGGTCTGCCACTCCCTTCCAGGGTGGGAGGGGCAGCTTCAACCAGACAGTTCAGGGTTTCCCATTTCTTATCCAAATCCTAATTATCCCCTCTTGCCTTCCCCTTTCTTTCTTGATCAATATAAGCTTTATCTTTAATGTCTGTGCCTGGGAATTATTTGAGATTACTCACTGCAGCCATTAAACTTGATTCCTGTCAGTTGCCAGCCTAAGAAGACAAGTCCCATCTCAGTTCTCAACATTTGGATAACTAGCTACTACTCAGTCCTCAATCAGACCTATGGGGAATTTAAGTTAGAGAAAGGGAACATCATTAAAGATTAGTCTCTGCTGAATCTGGCTTGAAGATACTCATCCCTGACTCCATCATCAACTGAAAACCAAATGCTTCTGGGGAGGAGAGATCAAGGAGTACCTAACCCCCTCCCTACTCACACAAGCCTGTCAGTGTGGGAGGAGAGTGTTCTGCAGACATCTGGCCCAGGCCAATCTATCAGCTTCCCTAAAATTTCTGTTATTACAAACATAACAGTAGAAATATATTTTTGTCTTAAAAGGTATTAGGAAAGATTCCTTCTTTCCCTCTCTTTCCAAATAGTTGAGGGAATATTTAAATTAATTATTCCTGGATTGTTTACTAGAATTCACTTGTAAATCTATTTGGTCCTGGGACCTTTTTCTTATAGAATTCCTTGATGGTTTGTTCTATTTATTTTTTCTTTAATGCAGTTATTTAAGTATTATAATTCCTCTTTTGTAAATATTCATCTATTTTACTTTGTCAGATTTAGTAACATGTAATTGAACAAAATAATTTCCAATAATTGCTTTTATTTTTTCTTTGTTGGTTGTGATTTAATCCTTCATTTTTGATACTAGTAAATGTCATTATCACCTTACATTTTTTAATCAAATTAATCAATTACTTTTATCTTTTATGTTTATTCACTTTTTAGGATGACATTATTTAGTTTCCAATTTTTTTATCTTTCTGCTAACCTTTGTTGAATATAATGTTATTGCCTTATGGTCTAAAAAGGATTTACTTAATATTTCTTTTTTTGTCTACATTTGTTTGTGAGGGTTTTTGTTTGCCCTATTATTTGGTTGATTTTTGTAAGGATATCTTCTACTGGTGAGAAAAATGTATATTTCTTTCTATTGTGATTCAATTTTCTCTAGAGTCAATGATATGCAATTTTAAAAGTATTTTTAAAAATATCTTTAACTTCTTACTTATTTATATTTGGTTTATTCTTATGAACTTCTATGAAGAAAAGTTAAGGTTCCCCACTGCTAGTCATTTTATGATCTATTTCATCCACTAACTCATAAATTCTCCTTTAGAAATTCAATTGCATGATAAAAATAAGGCAGGAGTGGCAATTATTATATGTGACAAAGCTAAAGTAAAAATAGATCTGAAATATCAATATTCAACATGTATGCACCAAATGGTATAGCATCCAAATTTTAAAGGAGAATCTGGCATAGCTCAAGGAGAAAATAGATAATAAAACTATACTATTGGGAGACATGAATTTTACTCTATCAGATTTAGATAAATCAAACCAAAAAATAAATAAGAAGGAGGTAAGAGAGGCGAATGAAATCTTAGAAAAATTAGAGTTAATAGACATGTGGAGAAAAATAAATAGGGACAAAAAAAATACACCTTCTTTTTAGCAGCACATGGTACATTCACAAAGATTGGCCATGTACTAGGACACAAAAACAAATGTAAACACATGCAAAAAAAGTAAAAATAATAAATGTAACTTTTTCAGATCATAATGCAATAAAAATAGTTATTAGGAAGGGTACATGGATAGGCAAATAAAAAATTAATTGGAAATTAAATAATATGATTCTCCAAAATCAGTTAATTAAAGAACAAATCATAGAAATAATTAATACTTTCATTGAAGAGAATGACAACGATGAGACATCTTACAGAAATCTATGGGATGCAGTTAGTGCAGTGCTCTGGGGGAAATTTATATCCTTGAGTGCATATATAAAGAAATTGGGGAGGGCAGAGGTCAATGAATTGAGCATTGAAATCCAAAAACTAGAAAGAGAACAAATTAAAAATCATCAGATAAAAACTAAATTAGAGATCCTAAAAATTAAAGGAGAAATTAACAAAATTGAAAGTAAAAGAAATATTTAATTAATAAATAAGACTAAAAGCTGACACTTTGAAAAAAACAGATAAAATAGACAAAGTACTGGTAAATCTAATTAAAAAAGGAAAGAAGAAAACCAAATTGACAGTATCAAAGATGAAAAGGGAGACCTCACCTCTAATGAAGGGGAAATTAAGGCAATCATTAAAAACTATTTTGCCCAACCATATGGCAACTAGGTGATATGGATAAATACTTACAAAAATATAAATTGCCTAGATTAACAGAAGAAGAAATAGAATACTTAAATAATACCATCTCAGAAAAAGAAATTGAACAAGCCATCAAAAACCTCCCTAGGAAAAAATTCCCAGGACCATATGGATTCATAAGAGAATTCTATCAAAATTTCAATGAACAACTTTTATGGAAGTTTATTTACAATTAGGAAGGTTTAAGGTAGGGAAATTGAGAGAGAGAAACTCTGGCCCAGACCAGGTAAGAATTTAGAGGCCCAGCAGAGGGGCACAGAGGTTAATTAAACAAGGCTTCTAGCCACAAGGCCTTCTACAATTAGAGAGGCAAGAGAGGCCTCCCTGAGGGTAGAGCCTCCAGAAACGCCAAGAGAAGAGAACGAGAGTCAGCCTAACTTACCCATGTGACAAATCAAAGGGAAGCAGTCAGAGGTCCCACCAGAATATCAGCATTCCAACATTCCTCCATGAACCAGAAGAGTGACCCCTTTAAAAAGAGAATGTCCTCAGTCAGCTAGGGTCTTTAGGTGGAAGAGGTCACTTATGCATCACTTCCTGTTCCTCCCTCCTACTTTGCACCTCCAATCACAATAGACTCATAGTACTCATAGTATTGCCTAGGAGGACATCAGTTGATTCTGATTCGCCACCCTCTCTAGCACACATGGGTTATGGACCTCCCACAATTAGAGGTGTTCTCACCTTTGGTGATTAAATCTAAAGATGGACAGTGTAGACTTAATCTAATTATCACACAAGCAAATCAACAAAAATCATATGATTATCTCAATTGATGCAGAAAAAGCCTTTGACAAAATACAACACTCATTCCTATTGAAAACACTAATTTAGTTTGAGGTATAGAATAACTTTAGGAAAGACCCTCTTTCCTAAAGTTATTCTATACCTCAAACTAAATTAGATAGTTCTTAGTAAACCAGAATTTAAACATGTTATAAGAGACAAACTAAGATTATATTTCCATTTTCCTCTTGCTAGTCTAATCGCTTCATGAGCTGGGGTCAGGGTCAAGAGGATTCAACTAACTATGTACTCAAATAAAAAAAGTATCTCACATCAAAGTTATATTCACAATGAGGACTTACAAATTTGGGCATTTATCCTAGAACTCAACTCATAGGGCCATATGTGATTCTAGAAAATAGATGGTAGTGTGTGGCAATTTCATGACAGCCATAACTTAAGAAAATTTTTTTAAAATTAAGATATGACAAATGGCAGAAAATTTTTCCATAGTCTCCTCCCATAAATATTTCCTATCTCATCCTTCTAATATTATCTTTCATCCATTCTATGTATATTTTGCATTACATAGTTGCTTGCATACTGTCTCTTCTATTAAACTGTGATTGCTGTCTTGAGAATAAAGATTATAAAATGTTGGTTTACTCTATTGCAATGGAAAGAATCCTACTCCGTCAATCAATAAGTAATCTAAATCAATAAGCTCAAGGACCTCATATAATAATGGGGGACACAAGATATTATTTAAATAGGCACATGTAAGAGACATACCAAATAAAGCAATCTCTTCCCTATTACAGAAGTTACATTCCAGAGACCCCCCCACTATAGGTGAAAATCTGTGAAGTAGTAGTATTCACTGTCAGAAACCTTAGAAGGTACAGAATGTTTGGGTGGCACAGGGCTTGAAATAAATTCAAATTTTCATGAAAACTTCACAAAAACACAGCACCTCAGAGCAACACTATATACAACAATCAGATGTTGATGTGAAGTGGACAAGGAAAGATGTTGAACAGATGGGCCATGTACAATGTCATGTTGGCAAACTTGTGCAAGCAATAGTGATGTACTACATTTTCACTGTCTATAGTATGATATTCATCCACAAAATCCCACAATATAGCAAAAACTCTACAATACAGAATTATATATATATATTTAAAAGCCTGTGATAATCTAGAGCCATGATAACCAAACTGCAATATAGCAAGGGACAACTGTAATTGCATTGTCATTTTAGAAGGAAAGACAGGGCTGGAATGGATTACCCAGGATTACTCTTCTCTTCCTATGGCCCAATTCTAGGTGTTGTTCCACTTATAGGAAGTGACAAAGGATTTAATAATTTCAGAAAGTCAGAAAATCTAAGAGATTAAAATTAGGAAGGAGAGTATTTCAGGAATAGAAAAAGACAAGTGCAAAGAAGATTGATTTGAGAAACAATATGAAAGGAATAATCAGGAACAGTATGTGAGTAGGGCTGAAAATTAAGCTATATCTATTGATGCATGTCAGTACTCAGAAAGTATTAAAATAAAAGCAAGCAAAAATTATCAGAAGATATTCAATGGTTTGGATAGATCATCAATATAAGATTAATGTAAAATATAGGCAAGAATTCTCTCCTTTAAGATGTTATGCTTTAGGGATAGACTTCCTGGTTAAGATGGCAGCAGAGTAAAAAGCAGCTGCTTAACCTCTCCTAACTGAAACATATAGGACTCCTCAAGAAGACATAAAAACAAATCCAGAGGAATGAAGGGACCCCACAACAGGGCGCAGCATTGAAGGTACATGGAATTGGGGCATTTCCATGTTATAAGGGGGTGAAACAGCTCTCACTAAAATGTGAGCTGAGCAACCCCCTTCCCCACACCACACCACCTAAAGTGCCAAAGCCAGCACACAAGAGCTAGAGCAAGCTTGGGGCACCCATTAAGTTCTTGGCAGCTACCTGAGGTCAACAGGGCCTGTTCCTGAGAGCAGCAAGACTTAAGACCCCAAGAGGTTAAAAAATGTGTGGACTATGAACACAGACCCTGAGCACAGACACAAGCTCAGGCTCTTGCATCCATAGATCCTGAGCGCAGGATTGGACTTGGATCCTGAGTTCAGGAGCAGACTCGGATCCTGAGTGCAGGAGCGAACCTTGAGTGAGGACCCAGTGCAGAGGGGTGCACAACTGTGGAAACAGTGTCCTGAAACTGTTAAAGGAGCCTCAGACAGAGGAACAAGCAAGGGGACCACCAGAAGGCTTGGCCCTGAGAACAACTAGATCTGAGACTTCAGGAGCCTAGAGAGTGCAAACTGACCCTGGATGTGAGGATAAACCTCAGAGGGTGCAGGGCCAACAATGGCAAGCCAGAGACAAGAACCCCAAAAACCCATCCTCAAGAAGAAATTTGTAACACTTGACATCTTTTACACAGAGAAAATCCAGACAACAGAGCAAACAGCAGAGGAGAACAAACAAGTAATCACATTGAATCCTTCCCAAAATAATGAAAACTGGTCACAAGCTATTGAAGAGTTCAAATCTGAGATATACATATATGTATATAAACTTGTATACCATACAAATTTAAACTCATTTTGATACTATTACAAATCTATATCTTTAGCCTATATATCTTCTGAAAACATTTGTACATGGTGAGTAGGTATGTGTGTAGGCAATCACCATGTACAAAGGCACTAACATAGACACATGCTTAATATATGTATACACATATAATTGGTCAAAAAGGAGATGGATATAGTTAGATTGGAATTTATTTAAAAATACTATTTTGAGTTGTGATTCAACTAACAAAATTCAAAAGGTGCACCTGTTATAAATATTATGAATGAATGTATTTCCCCAACAGTATTTGATACAAAGTAAAAAAAAATCCCAAAATCTATCTAGAAATTTATTAGACAGTAATACCAATCAAATATAAGATAAGGTAGAATTAATTAGTAAGAGGGCTATTCAGAAATCTATGACCCTTAAATAGATAATATATTTTGAAAGTTTTTTAAACTTAATGAAACAAGAAGGTGATTAGGAGTCTAATTATGAAAGAGTAAACATCCTCAAAATTTACAGTGGAATTTCAGGATTTTCACTGTATATATAAATTTTAAACCTTTATAAGGGCTAGGCAATAGGAGTTAAGTGACTTGCCAAAATTCACACTATTAGGTAGTATCTGCGGTCAGATTCAATCTAAGACTTTCCGTCTCTAGGCCTGGCTCTCAATACACTGAAACACTCAGCTGCCCCCATCTCATTATACATTTTAAATAGCCATTCCAAATATGATATAATGCAATCTTAGAAAGAATTATCTGTCTTATGAAAGTTATACTACTCTTCAAATAGAAGCTAATTACATGAAGACATTGGCATGGTTAAGTTGTAATATTATTAACATTTTTATTTATTTTATTTTTTTAATCCTTTTGATTCTTTTAAAAAATAAACCTACCTTAACACTTGTTTCATTTTTTTCACAGCTGACCATCATTATAACATTGGTATTACTGTGCACAATAATCACCTACTTCTCGCTTCACTTTGCATTAGTTCTTTTTTTTTTAAACCCTTAACTTCTGTGTAGTGGCTCCTTGGTGGAAGAGTGGTAAGGGTTGGCAATGGGGGTCAAGCGACTTGCCCAGGGTCACACAGCTGGGAAGTGTCTGAGGCCGGATTTGAACCTAGGACCTCCTGTCTCTAGGCCTGACTCTCAATCCACTGAGCTACCCAGCTGCCCCCACTTTGCATTAATTCTTAAAGGTCATCATTAATGTTTCTGAAACCACCCCATCATCCTTTCTTGTAGCACATTAGTACTCCCTATCAATCATATGGCAAAATTTATTCAGCCATTCTCCAAATCATGAATCAATTTCCAATTATTTTGTTAAATTATTTTGCCTCTTTACCATTTGGCCAATTAAGATTTTAAGGTATTTTAAAAATTGTACCCCTTTACCAAGTTATTAATCCCTTTTTCATAATTTTCTTGCATTGCTCTCATTTCCTTTGTTATTTTTCCTCCACTACCCTGAGACTTTTCTTTAACTCTTCCAGGAGGCAATATGGAATTATGTGCAAAGGACTTTAAAAGAATACATACTGTTTGATCCAACAATACCACTACTAGGTTTATACCCCAAAGAGATAAGGAAAATACTTCTACAAGAATATTCATAGCCATACTCTTTGTGGTGGCAAAAACACACACAAAAAAACTGGAAAATGAAGGGTTGTCACTCAATTGGGAAATGACTGAACAAATTTTGGTATACGATGGTGATAGAATACTACTGTGCCATAAGAAATGATGATCTGGAGGATTTCTATGTGAACTGCAAGAACCTCAATGAACTTATGCAGAGTGAAATGAGCAGAACCAGGAGAACATTATATACCAAAAGCGAAACATTGTAGAACAATATAATGAACTTTGCTACTAGTAACAAAGCAATAAGCCAGGGCACTCCTGAAGGACTTATGGGAAAGAATGCTATCCATTTTGAGAGAAAGAACTTTGTGAGTAGTGTGATTACATAGAGAGAGGTGTAACACTTGGAACGTGATTGGGACATGTACTCTTTCCTAGGAAGCAGCCAAGGGGAAGGTATGGTGGACTTTTTAATTAGATTTTAGCAAGCATGTGGCATTCTTAATTATCAATATGGATTACAATAAACCCTTAACATTTTACTATATACCCTTCTATATTAATTTTATTTGTAACAGTAGAAATACAAAAGAAAAACATATGACATCATTTATCACATGTATATATGGGTATGTGATTTGGGGTTTAGACTTTTAAAAATCCCTCTCTAGCAAAAATGAATAATATGGAAATAGGTACCAAGTGATAACATTTGTACAACCCAGGGGAATTGCTTATCAGTTCAGGGAGGGGGAAGGGAAGAGGGAAGGAAAAGGAAATGAATCATGTAAACATGGAAAAATATTTAAAGATAAAAAAAATTTAGAAATAAAATGAAATAATTTAAACAACAACAAAAAATATTCCAGAAGCTTTGGTCCAATTAGAATATTCCTCTAAAAACTTTTGGAACTTTGGTCCAATTAAAATATTTCTCTAAAGCGTTGTTTGTCTTTGTTTTCACTTTATTTTCTTCTGTTTCTGTCTTGGACTTCCTTGCCACAATAATAGCCTTTTATAATCAGTTTTTAAAATGATTTGGTCATTTTTACAGCCTATTCATTGCATTTGAACTTTATGTTAAAGTTGGACTCTGCTCACCTGAAATTAGGGAGGTATTGTCCCAAGCTTTAGCCTTTATTTTGTGCTACTGTTTTCAAAACCAGTTCTATTATTGTACAAATTTGCAATGTTTCCAAGGTCGTATGACTTGGAGAGAGGTAACATAACTGCTCTCCTGGTCTATCCTCTAGTCTTTACCCAGAAAGGACATTGCTACCCTGAAGCCACAAATTCTAGCATCTCTTGGTCCTGGATCTTTGAACAAGGGCCCTGGTTTCTTGTGTCCTACCACAAGAATTCCTCTATGCCCTGAAATTGTAATCCAGAACTCTATATAGACAATGAAGTTGCCAACAGTATCTGCTGTACCTACCACCAGTAAAGGATTCCTTGTAATCTCATTGTGAGAAGTTGTCCAATGCCCTTATAATTATCTCTAGGATGAGAACCTCCAAAGGAAAAGAAATGAGAGAAGAAGAAATCAAGAAAATTTTGAAAAGAGAATTAATAGAATGGCAAAAAAGACACAAAATATTTAAGAAAACACCTTAAAAATAGAATTGATCAAATGATAAAAAGGCACAATAATTTAATGAAAGAATTAGAGATTGAGAGGATATTCATAGTGTAGAGGAGGGCAAATTAATGTAACATATGCTGCTTCCCCTTTTTCAGTTGTCTCCAAAGCATATTGCTACTGCTAGTTGTTCTCACCACCCCATGTACTCCAAGCTAAACCTCAATATCACATATTTCTCATGCTTACCCTCTATATTAGGCTAGAAAAAATGTCTTACTCTGACCTATTGCTGTCTATGCCACTCCAAAATATGAATTAATAAGTTATTTTAATGTTGTTTGGAGAAGAATGTTGTAAGAGTTAATCTGGGTTGCTGCCTGGACCTCTTTGTTCCATTTCCTGGAATTTGAACTCAATCAATGGTATCTCTACATTCCAACAACTCAAGATTGCAGTGTCTTTTTTAGGCTTTCACATGTACTATAGCAATCTCAGATAATTTTTCTGCCTGCCATTTCCTTACTTTGATATAACATATTCTCTCTAAAACAGAGGATAGGTGTTGAAGGAATAATAATGGAAATCATCAATTATTTACTTTAACTATTATTAATTTATTATTTTCATATTTAATATTAAATAATTGAGTCATGCTTCTGTTCAGTGACAACTTTATAGCTTTTGGTTTTAATTATTACAAAAATGTCATTTTTTGTACAAAAGTCTATCAACTTACTGTTCATTAGAAATATATTTTAATGAAATGTTCACTGTTAAAATAATATTTATAAATGGACTGAGATATTTCTCCATTTTACCTTATTCCAACACTTTCTTTGAAAATGCACTGAAGACTACATGGAACTGAAGAGCACTTTGTATTCTTTTTATTTTTGTCAAAGATTACCATGGATAAAACTTTCATTAAATAGTGGCTACTCAGCTAGTGATAAGTCTCTCTATACTTAGAAAAAATGATAGTTAATATTTATAATAGGTAATATTTATTTAGAATAATGCTCCAGGAATTGTGCCAAGTGCTTTACAATTATCTCATTTGATCCTCACAACAACCCTGGCAGGAAGGTTCTATTATTATATCCATTTAACAGATGGAGGAAATGAGGCAAACTGAGATTGAACAACATGCCCAGGGTGACATAGTTACTAAATTTCTGTGATATGATCTGAATCCTGGTCAATCTGACTCCAGAAATAATATTCTATCCACTGTGCCACCTCGCTAGCTGAAGAGGTAGTTTGGTCTTAGGCAACAAATTCAATTTGTTTCTATTCTCAATATCATAATTTTTCTATCTTGTTTAAAAAACAAAAGTAAAAGCCTACCAGAAATTATAGTCTTCTATAAACTCAGTTTCTTATTATCCTCCAGTAGAACATAAAAGTACCACCTCATGGAGGTATTTGCATAGTATTTTAAAACTTGTAAGAGGACTGATTGTCATGATATAGTTATTGTTTCAATTTTATCAATAAAGTTAATGTAATATAAATAAAGTATCAGACTCAGCAAAATGATATATTGCTAATATACTATATCACACTAGATACAAAGAGTAACAGCCAAGATAATCAGCCTTGGATTCCCAATATCCTGGATGGGATACATAGCAGAACCAATGTTAAAAATGTTTAAAGAGATTGTGACAGTATCCTGAGACAACACAACAATACATATTGGTGTGGTTTTAATGTATAACCCAAATGTTGACTATGAGCCAATACAAATACTTTAGTTAGTAGAACCATCAGGGAATAGATGAGTAAGGATGAATCATTAGGCAAATGTCTAGACACAATTAATTGTAGCATGAAATCAAGTCCTATTATACATGTGTCATGGAAGCAATTCTGGAGATACAAATTGAGGCAAGAAGCAAAATAAATTCAAAACTGGAATCAAAGTCTAGATATACAGTTCACACAGTCCTCCAAAGTATGCAAATGAAATCCTCTACAAAGGCATACACTTCCACAATTATTCTTTTCAACAACCCTGTTAGGTGAATAGCAGGAAAGTCTTTATGTCATATATTGACTTAATGTTACTGAAGACAAAACAGGTCCTAGCAAGCTGAATAACTTGTACAAGGTCACACAGCTAAGATGTAAATAAACTTTCTAGCTGTAAGACTAGCCCTTTGTTTACCACATGTAATTTCCTTCTTTTGGTTTGGTTTCATAGTCTTATTATCAAGGCTTTTGTAGTAGCGCTTATACCATTTGGTAAAAAAGGGGAGTTTGTATTTTCCAAGTCTTATTTTTCATATACCAGGAGTCAGGTCCAGTAAATTTATTTTTTATGTATTTGCTGTAAATTTATACACCATGACATTTATTTACACAGGACATCCATTTTTCTGTGTTACATATTCTTTAGAAGAATGTCATTTTGTTCTCTTAGGGCTTATGCCTTGGGGTAAGTTGCAAGCTTAGTGTCAGGATATATCACCATTTACTTAAAGAAATCTCAGAGTAGTCGTTTGGTAAAAGACACTTGCTTCACTGGAGATAAGTTGCCAGATAAGTTGCTACCAGTTAAATTTTCCTGAGGGAAAAAAGGGGAATCATTTAATCAAGAAAGAGTTTTAATTCTAATGATAGAATATCATGAGTTTCAATGAGACAAATTTTTATTAGAGCAGCAGGCTGAGATTCCTTTAGAGTGCTAGACAAGGATTCTAGGGAGTCAGGAGAGAGTTGTATCCTAAGTGATAAAAAACACATCAATGCCGCACCATCATCTCTTCCAAGACACAAGTTCTAAGCTATAGGGATACTAGATGTAAGTGCCTTTCAGTTTCATCAAGCCATTCATACCTCATACTCCTTTGAGTAATTTTTCGCAAAATGCAATCTCATTCCCACATATAACTAGCTATATCCAAGAAGCCACGATCTCCTTCCCATTGACCAGATCCTTAAATAACACACTGAATATAATGTGGTATGAGAAGTATAATAATAATGAGAGCCAGTACCCAAATGTTAATGATAGAAGGGAGAAAGAAAGAGTCTATGAGGGTAGGCTCTCTTCTAGCTCTCCCCTCTTACCAAATATACACTCTGAGAATTCCAGGGGGTGTCACCCCAAAACTGGGTGACCTGGATATTCATGCCACCCCACATTTAGGGGCAAGGCTTCCCTGTAAGAGAAGGCATGGGGGACCCCAATCCGATTCTAAATGAGGGCGGGGTTCATGCAAGCCTTCTCTGAGGTAAGCCAACTTCATAGCGAGTGGTCTGGCTCCAAGATGGAGGCAGTTAGACCAAGCTGTGATTCCCCTCCCCCTCTTCTCTCAGGCACTCTGGAATGCTATCTGACTAATGAATGGATTTTATTAATCACAGTATAGAGATTGGGAAAGGGGGTGAAGGGCAGAGGGATTTTGGGGTGCCCTCTTCTCTATTTCTATGGGGTTCATCACTAGGGCAGGAACCTTTGGGGTTTGGATTCCTAATTGTCTCCCCCTTTTGTTCTTTCTCCTTCTGTTTCTTTTTCTATCCTTTTCTATAATTGTAAGTGAGACCTGAAAGGGTCTCTCAGCAAGGTTGGATAATGGGGGAAGGAGCTTAAGAGATCACTCCCAAAACGGAGTCCCAAAACACTTAGCTTACTCGACAGTTGAAGTCTTGTTGGTTGAGAAGCGATTGGGATGCTGTTGACCAGGGAATCGGGGTATCATGTCCCAAGAAAGATCCTTAGGAAGCCCTCAGGACTGGATTTGAGCTGAGATGTTCTCCTTTTCCCTCAGTCCTCTGCCGGAAGTCTTTTTCTCCCTTCCTCCTCTGGAGAATCATCCAGAATCCCCTCTGGTTTCAACTGTCACCAACTGTCACCAATGGCCTTCTGGCTCTTTTTGTTCCATCCCCCATCCTTACAGAAGAAGGTATTCAATTCATGTTTTAGCCAAAATCCTTTCATTGTAGGAAGGGTTCCAGAGGAATCATATATACATAACCCAAAGTACAGCCTGTATTCACTTCTGCCTCTCAGTACACTATTCTTGAATAACAACAATAACAATTAGGAAAATAGCTATGGCAACAATTATAATGAAAGGATATTTATATATACATATATAATGCTTTAAAGTTTGCAAAACAATATATTTGTGTAAAACATATAAAACCATGAATATATTATAATATAATCACATTTTATTTTCACAAAATCCATTAAGAAAGGTAATATTTTATCACCATTTTACAGATGAGGAAAAAGGCTGTAAGGCTGTGACTTGTTCGATGTCATTCAGCCAGTAAGAGACTGAGGTAGAATGTGAACTGGAGTCTTTGCATCTCTCAGCTCTTTATTCACTGTCCCAAGTGAAGACCTCAGAATATTTTTGTTGAACCATTGTAATCACAGGTGTCCAGATTTCATTGAGATGTGTGCTCAGGTAACTTTCTAAGGTGAACATTTATTAAATCTCTGTTTACGATTCATTGAATGAATGAAACTGCAACCTAACTGGAAATTTTTTAAAATCAATAACTAAACTTTATTTTTTAAATGTCAACTTAAAAAACTGAACTTTAAATTTCAAAAAGTACTTTAAGACATGAAAATACATTCCAGCACACCTGGAGCAGTACTGATGTCTGTTTCACAAAGGTCAGATTAATGTTCGGAAATTCTGGATAATAGTGATTACCAAGGAAGAAACTAGGTCTGAACATTTTCTCTTGATATATTAGAGTATTCACAGCTATTTACTTTTTAAATAAATTTTATTTAGAATGTTTTTCCATAGTTACATGATTCATAATCCCCCCTTCCCCGCTCTCTTCTCCCCCCTCCAAAAGCCAACAAGCAGTTCCACTGGGTTATATATCTATCATTGTTCAAAACATATTTCTATGTTATTCTTATTTTCAGTAAAGCAATTCTTTAACATCAAAATCCTAATCACATCACTATCCCACTATGTGATTGAATGTATATTTTTCTAATGCATTTCTGTTTCCATAGTTCTTTCTCAAAAGTTCCTCTGGATTGTTCTGGGTTATTGCATTGATGCTGGTAGAAAAGTCTATTACATTCAATTGTGCCATAATATATCAGTCTCTTTGTACAATTTTCTTATGGTTCTGCTCCCTTTGCTTTGCATCAGTTCCTGGAGGTCACTCCAGTTCACATGGAATTCTTCCATTTCTTTATTCTTTTCAGCACAATAATATTCCATCACCAACATATACCACAGTTTATTCACCTATTCCCCAATCTATGGACACCCCCTCATTTTCCAATTTTTTTGCCACGACAAAGAGCATGGCTATGAATAATTTTGCACAAGTCTTTTCCTTGTTATGTCTTTGGAATACAAACCCAGCAGTGGTATGGCTGGGTCAAAGGGTAAGCATTCATTTAAAAGCCTTTTTGCAAAGTTCTAAATTGCCCTCCAGAATGGTTCGGCCAATTCACAACTCTGCCAGCAGTATATTAATGTCCCAATTTTGCCACATCCCTCCCATATTTATCACTTTCCTTTGCTGTCATATTGGCCAATCTGCTAGGTGTGAGGTGGTACCTCAGAGTTGTTTTAATTTGCATTTCTCTAATCAGGAGGGATTTAAAACACTTTTTTCATGTGTTTATTGATAGTTTTGATTTCATCATGTGAAAACTACCTATTCCTGTGCCCTGATCATTTATTAATTGGATAATGGCTTGATTTTTTGTAAATTTGACTTAGTTCCTATATGTTTGGGAAATTAAACCTTTGTCAGAGAGTTTTGTTATAAAAATGTTCTCCCAATTTGTTGCTTTCCTTCTAATTTTGGTTGCGCTGGTTTTGTTTGTTCAAAACCATTTTACTTTTATATAATCATTGTCACTCATTTTACATTTGCAATGTTCTCTCTCTCTTGCTTGGTCTTAAATTCCTTCCTTTCCCACAGATCTGAAAGGTATAAAATTCTATGTTCACCTAATTTATTTATGATTTTCCTCTTTATAATTTACCCATTCCAAGTTTATCTTGGTATAGGGTGTGAGATGTTGATCTAAACCTAATGTCTCCCATACTGTTTTCCAATTTTTTTCAGCAGTTTTTGTCAAATAGTGTGTTCTTGACCCCAAAGCTGCAGTCTTTGGATTTGTCATACAGTAGCTTGCTGAAATCATTTACCCTAAGTATATTTATTCCATGGATTTACCCTTCAGTCCCTTAGCCAGTACCATATTGTTTTGATGACCACTGCTTGTTAGTACAGCTAAAGATCTATTATTGCTAGACCCCTATCCTTCGCGTTTTTATTTTCATTATTTTCTTTGATATTCTTTTGTGGGGGAAGAGAGTAGTAAGTAGAACTTTTATTCCCAATTCTTCACTTGCTTTCCTTGGGAAAACAATCTTATATTCCCAGTCTAAGGAATCTAATTACTGCAAGAAGTTAATAAAACCAATAGTAATACTTTTCAGAGAGGGAAAGAGGGAGAGGGAGAAAGGGCTGAGAATTTATTTGATCAAGTAAACACAGAAAAACTCAGAGCAGCCATCAACATGTCTGTTCCTGAGTCCTATGTTCATTTCCATCTGTGACTTGAGAGGGAATAGCCATGTGACAGGCCGGAGCCACTGGACCAAAACAAGCAGCAATGGAGACTTCAATATTGTCCCAACCTTCCTGGGGAGCACCTTTGAATCTGTTCCTGAGCCCTTTCCACTCAGTGGTTAGGGTCTCCTGGGGTTCTCTCTTCCACCCTGACCTCCACTTACATGCCAATGCCCTGAAGCCTGGGGGCCTTGCCTCTTCAGTTGAGGGGTATGTGGAGGGGTTCAGGGCAAAGGCTGTCCCAGACCAGGAGGTGCACCTGGGGTCCGGTAGCCACCTTCATTAGGATCCAGAAGTCCTTGCTGAACAAAAGCCACACAGCTGGCATATGTCGTCATACAGTAAGTGGACCCAGACCAACCTCAGGCACTTGAGGGACCCAGGTATACTCTATCTGATGGAAGTACAGGTTGGTGAGCTGGCCAGGCCAGGAAGCCAGCACTTCAGAATCTCTGCACAGGTCACAGCTTTACCTGTGGCATGTCCTGCAGCAGTAAAGACTATTTACTGGGTAGATTCACTTTCCATCAGGCCCAATGCAAAGTCCAGGAGGTTGCAGATCTTGTTGTCATTCCAGATCTACATTTCTAAGGTATCTGGAGGCAGTCCTGGCACTGTAGGAGCCAGTGATTTCTCTACAGAACTTGCCTTCTGGTAATTCTCCATAGCTGGTCCAGGAATCTTCACTTGACTCAGTCTCCAACTGCCGCCAGGGACCTCTCACAATGGGGAATCAAGATGGCTGAGTCTCTCTTGATATTCTTGATGTTTTGTTCTTTATCCCCATTGCAAATGATGCTTACTGATGGTTTTTAATATATATCATTTATTATTTTGAGAAATGGCCCTTCTATTCCTATGCTTTCTAGTGTTTTCAATAGGAATGGGTGGTGTATTTTGTCAAAGGCTTTTTCAGAATTTATTGAGATAATCACGTGATTTCTGTTGGTTTGATTATTGATGTGGTCAATTATGTGGATGGTTTTCCTAATATTAAAATGTCCTTGCATTCCTGGTATGAATCCCACCTGAGCATAGTGGATAATTCTCATGATCACTAGTTGGAGTCCTTTTGCTAGTATTTTATTTAAGATTTTTGCATCTATATTCATTAAGGAAATTGGTCTATAGTTTTCTTTCTGTTTTTGGTCTGCCTGGCTTTAGAATCAGTACCAAATTTGTGTCATAAAAATAAAAAAAAATTAAAAAGACTCTTCTTTGCTTATTTTGTCAACTAATTTGTATAGTATTGGGATTAGTTGATCTTTAAATGTTTGATAGAATTCACTTGTGAAGTCATCTGGCCCTGGGGATTTTTTCTTAAGGAGTTCCCTGATGGCTTGTTCAATTTCTTTATCTGAGATGGGATTGTTTAAGAATTTTATTTTCTCTTTTGTTTACCTGGGCAATTTGTATATTTGTAAATATTTACCCATTTCACCTAGATTGTCATATTTATTTCCATATAATTGAATAAAGTAGTTCATAATAATTGCCTTAATTTCCTCTTCATTAGAGGTGAGATTACCCCTTTATCTTTGACATTGTTACCTTGATTTTCTTCTTTTTTCTTATTAAAATTTTTCTTATTAATAATTTTCTTATTAAATTGACTAGTACTTTATCTATTTTATTTGTTTTTTCAAAGTACCAGCTCCTAATCTTATTTATTAGTTCAATAGTTCTTTTACTTTCAATTTGATTAATTTCTTCTTTAATTTTTAGAATTTCCAATTTAGTTTTTATCTGAAGATTTTTAATTTTTCTTTTTCTAATGTTTTAAGTTGCAAAGTCAATTCATTGATCTCTGCGCTCTCTATTTTCTTGGTATAGACACTCAGTGATATAAATTTTCCCCTGAATACTGCTTTGTCTGTATCCCATGGTTTTGGTATGATGTCTCCTCATTGTTATTCTCTTTAGTGAAGTCTGAAATTGTTTCTATGATTTCTTCTTTGACCCATTTGTTTTGAAGAATTAGATTATTTAGTTTCCAATTAATTTTAAATTTGCCTTTCCATGGACCCTTGTTAATTATAATTTTTACATTTTGTGATCTGAAAAAATGGCATTTATTATTTCTGCTTTTCTGCATTTGTATGCAATAATTCTATGCCCTAGTACATGGCCAATCTTTGTATATGTACCATGTACTGTTGAGAAGAAGGCATATTCCTTTTTATCCCTGTTTAGTTTTCTCCAGATATCTATTAACTAATTTTTCTAACATTTCATTTACTTCCCTTACTTCTTTCTTATATTTTTTTTGTTTCTATTTATCTAGTTCTGAAAGGGGAGGGTTAAAATCCTCTCCTAGTATGGTCTTACTATCTATTTCTTCCTTGAGCTCCTTCAATTTTCCCTTTAGAAATCTAGATACTATATAATATGGTGCATAAATGTTTAGTAATGATATTACTTCATTGTTTATGGTACCTTTTAGCAAAATGTTATTTCCTTCTTTGTCTCTTTTAATCAGATCAATTTCTACTTTGGCTTTGTCTGATATCATAATTGATACTCCTGATTTTTTTTTACTTTAGAAGATGCATAATATATTCTGCTCTAGCCTTTACCTTGAAACTGTTTATGTCACTGTGCCTCAAATGTGTTTCTTGTAAATGACATATAGTAAGATTCTGGTTTTTAATCCACTCTGCTATGTACTTTCATTTAATGGGTGGCTATTTACATTTAATAGACTACTTATTTTGGACCAGAACCATTCTATTACTCCTACTATTGTGGTTATGTCTACACTAGTGAAATACATTTATTGCTCTTCTTCCTTCTATTCACTAGCTTAGAAATGTGACCTCTTTAATTGATTATTTTTTTTTTGTTTTGTTTTTGGTCTCTCTACATCTAGTGCTTGGCATTTAGTAGGCCCTTAATGAGTGATTGTTAGATCTGGTTAGATTTTGAGTAGCATGAGATAATTTTATTTTCTGGTTTAAATAATGTGACTAACCAAATAAAAATTGATAGTTTTGTGTCTTACGGATGATAGAGCACTTAAAAATAATTGACCTTAGTAGATGGATGCTGGTCAAAGTTTGGTCAAATTTTCTTTTTAATTCTGGTCTTTTCTTCAGAAATGCTTGGAAATCTTCTCTTTTATTAAATTCTCTTACTTTCCCCTAAAAATATATAGTCAGTTTTGACAGGTAGGTGGTTTTTGGTTATAGACACAGTTTTCTTAACTTCTGGAATATCATATTCTAAGTCTTGAGGTCCTTCAGTGTGTAGGCTGCCAGGTCCTTTGTAATCTTGATTAGGGCTACGTGATATCTGAATTGTTTCTTCATGGACATTTGCAGTATTTTCTCCTTGGCCTAGAAGCTCTGGATCTTGACTATAACATTCCTGGAAATTATCATTTCAGGATTTATTGCATGAGGTGATCTGAGGATTCTTTCAATATCTTTTATATTCTTATTGAAGAATATCAGGGCAGTTTTTGGGATAATTTCTCATAATATGATGTCTAGGCTATATTTTTTTTGGTCATGGCTTTCAGGTGGTCCAATAATTCTTACATTGTCTCTCTTTGTTTTATTTTCTATGTCAATTATTTCTTTAATGAGAAATTTCATGTTTTGTTGTATTTTTTCTTTCTTTTGATTTTATTTTATTATTTCCTTATATCTTATAAAATCATTAGCTTCTAATTACCCAATTATAGTCTTTAAAGACTGAATTTCATCAATGATCTTTTGATTCTCCTTTTTGATTTGGTCTATTCTGCTTTTCAAGGCAATCTTTTCATTACTGGATTTCTTTGCCTGTTCTAGCAGCTGAATACTGGTTTTTAATCTGCTTATTACTTCATTTGATATCTGTTTCTTTCCTTTAATTTGGTCAATTTTGCCTGTTAGGTTGTTATTTTCTTCTTGCATTACTTTAATTTATTTTTCCCCACCTTTCTTCCCATTTTTCTTCTGTATCTCTTACTTGGTTCTTGGACTCCTTTTTGAGTTCCTGTAGACCTTGTGACCAGTTCCCTCTTCTTTTTTTGAGTTTACATGTGTTTGCTTGTTTCTCACACTCTCTTTCTTCTGTTTTTGCCCTTTTTCTCTGTCAAAAATTTCAGTGTCAAAAGTTTTCTTTGCTACTGTTCTTATTTTCTAGCTAAAGGACAGGGAGTCCTGCATGTTGTTTGTCATTTCTTTTGGCTTCTGTCTCACTAGTCTTTGCTTTGGGGATATCTTCCCTTTCCTGTCAGAAGGCTAAGTGAGCCCAGTACTATAGAGCATTGACCCTCACCTTCTGAAACTTGGATTTCCAGGGATACCAGGTCTGTAGTGCTTTTTTTGTGTGTAGCCCACCTCCTAGAATTCAGAGGGTGCCCAGCTCCTGGCTCTGTGTATGGTGCATAGATGGGGCGTGGGAGGGTAGTGGGTCTACACTTTTCCTTGTGGAGTTTTGCCCCCTTTATTACATGGAAATCCCCTTTCTCTATCTACCTTTCATACTGTATTCAGTGGGGAGAGCCCCTTTGCTCATCCTGTTTTGACTTCTGTCCTTTTGAATTTTTTTTTCTTTCTTTATTTAAAATTTTATTTTATAGGAAAAATGTTTTCCATGGTTATAGGATTTATGTTCTTACTCTTCCCTCCACCCCCTACCCCTCATAGCTAATGCTCATTGCCACTGCTTTCCTCATGTGTCATCCATCAATACCTATTTCCACAATATTGATAATTGCACTAGGGCAGTGATGGGCAAACTTTTTAAAGAGGGGGCTAAAGAAAAGGAAATGGTCATCTGTCAGTCTGTTTCTAAGGCAACTCTTTTGAAGTTTCATTTCATTTCAACATCCTACTCGTTGTATTGCTCAAATAAGGAATAATGTCGTGAGCTGGATAAAACATTTCAGGGGCTGCATCTGGCCCATGGGCCATAATTTGCCCATCACTGCACACTGTGCACTACCACAATTTGTTCAGCAATACCCAAATCAAAGGACATACTCTCGTTTTCCAGTTTTTTGCCACCACAAAGAACATAGCTATAAATATTTTTGTACATGTCTTTTTCCCTATGATCTCTTTGGGGGTACAAACCCAGTAATGGTATGGTTGGATCAAAGGATAGGCAATTTTTTGGTGCTCTTTGGGCATAGTTCCAAATTGCCATTTAGAATGGTTGAATCAGTTCACAACTCCACCAGCAATGTATTAATGTCCCAATTTTGCCACATCCCTCCAACATTCATTACACTTCCCTACAGTCATTTTAGCCAGTCTGCTAGGTGTGAGATGATACCTCAGAGTTGTTTTGATTTGTATTTCTCTAATTATTAGAGACTTATAACACTTTCCCATGTGCTTATTGATAGTTTTGATTTCTTTATCTGAAAATTGCCTATTCATGTCCCTTCACCATTTATCAATTGGGAGATGGCTTGATTTTTTGTACAGTTGATTTAGCTCCTTGTATATTTGAGTAATTAAACCTTATACAAAGAGAGAGGACACAAACAATTCAGAAATTTATTTTGCCTGACTACTTAGATAGGGTAGGAGGGATTTTTTTCCAGGTTTTTTATTATTAAATTTGTGGGATCAAAAGTGGATAGAAAATACAGACTTGTAAATTTAATTATTTTTAAAAATATAAATAACAATAATTCAGCTAGTACATTTGTATCAGTAGTGACCAGGAACTTTATTTCCCATATAGAATGGCGAATTATGTTGCCAAATTCACTGAGAACTCATATATTTCCTCATGAACAGAAGACCTTCATGATTTCATTATGAAATAGTAGTCTGATTTTTTTCAGAAAATCAACCCTTCTAAGTATTGAAGGCAGCTCCTCAATTTCCCCCTTGGCTCCTAACTGTCAAATTCTAATTACTAAGCCAAAGGAAAGTATTTTTTCCAGACTGTACTATAATGACTTTCTTTGTGAAACTGCCTGAGTAAGCAGTGCTATAATCAATTGTCTGCTTCCTACTGGGTTAAATGTCCTTGATCCTTTAATGGAAAAACACTATTCTCCATGGATCAGACCTTTCTGATCTTTTGTACAGCCTTTCTGCCATGCACACAATCCATTGGTTCAACTATCTGAGCCCTCAAAACAGCTATACTGTTTTCCTGCAAGATGACTCTGTAATGTTTTGCCCCTCTTTGGAGGTGATCCATGGCCTCATATTATACTCCAGAGGGGAAACCCTTGCCTATTTGCCCATATCCCTCTACTTTGAATCAATATATAAATTAGAATATGAGTTGGTCAGATCCCTCAACTTGCCCATTCCTTTAATAATGGACAACTGCAAATCTATCATCTAGGATGCTAAAAGTACAGAGTAAAACTCTTCATTATATTGGGATTCCTGTTTAAAACAAATGCTGTGCTGAATATTAATTGAAATATGCTTTCGTTGTGCATTTCCAAAGCTGTTTATCAGAGGCAATCACTAATTTTAAATAACTAACAAGAATATAGAGCTTCTTTAAGATGGTAATTGTTTCTTCATATACTTGGACCTTGGCATGGTGTAGGTTGGTTACATAACAAGCATTTAATAAATGTTTATTAACTATTGACTCTTGAAATGAAAAGTATCCAGAAAAGGTTTAAGAGGAACAACCTAGCTAAAGAAATGCAAGGAACCAAAGCTACTAAGATGAATGTGAGACAATGAGTAGATTAATGGCCGGTCTTTTTAGAAGAAAGATTTCATTATTCAGGATACTCAAATTTCCTGAAATGGACTTAGGTAAAAAAATAGCCCTGAAAACTCCTTTGCTTCAGTCTCAAACCCCTAGTTTTGTGTGAAATGTCAAACTCTTAAAATAGTCTTGCAGACAAGTTTGAGCATGTGTTCTATTCTGAAAAAATCAGGGGTTGTTCAATATATTTAAACCTGGAAGAAAAAATACAATTTATTTTCCTAGAGATAATAAACAGAGGGAGCATAATTGACTGTGATATAAAAGATAAAGAGTGAAAAAATGGAAGGGGTCATGGGCAAAGTAGGTCTGTGGCATCATGCTGATATAGTAAGGAAAAGCAACATGAAAAATCAAATATTGGGATAGAAGAAATATGCGACAGAATGGTTCAAACTAATTACTAACTGAGACCTAAAAAAGATAATAACATTTTACCTTATCCTAATAAGGTAGGAAAAATAGCAATTGTCATCTACTTATCCAAGTTCTGTTACTTATTACATATGAAACCTTAAGTAGCCAAATCCTCTTTAGAGACTGCATTCTCAAATATTAATTTATATAGGATTTTCACTTTTAATATATTGGCCTAGCCTACCCATGAGCAACTAATATTTTTCCAGTTGCTTAGATCTGACTTATATCTTATTTTTCCATGGTTACATGATTCATGATTCTCTTCCCTTTCCATTCCTCTCCACTCCTGGAATTGACAAACAATTCCACTGGGTTTTAAATGTGCCATTGTTCAAAACCTATTTCCATGTTATTCATATTTGCAGTAAATTGATATTTTAAGACCAACACCCTAATCATATCCCTATCAAACTATGTGATTTATCACATGTTTTTCTTATACGTTTCTGTTTCTACAATTCTTTCTCTGGATGTGGATAGTGTTCTTTCTCAAAAGTTCCTCTGGATTGTCCTGGATCATTGTATTGCTGTTAGTAGAAAAGTCCATTATATTTGATTGTGCCATAATGTATCAGTCTCTGTGTACAATTTTATAGTTCTGCTCCCTTTGTTCTTCATTAATTCCTAGAAGTCTTTCCAGTTGACATGGATTTCCTTTCAGAACAATAATATTTCATCATCATCAGATACCACAATTTGTTCATCCATTCCCCAAATTATGGACACCTGCTTATTTTCCAATTTTTTCACACTACAAAGAATGTGGGTATAAATATTATCATGCAAGTCTTTTTCCTTTTCATCTCTTTGGGGTACAAAGCCAGCAGTGGTATGGCTGGGTCAATGGGTAGTCATTCTTCTAAAGCCCTTTGCACACAGTTCCAAATTGTCCTCCAGAATGTTTGTACCAATTCACAACTCAATCAGCAGCCTAATAGTGTTCCAATATTGCCACTTCCCCTCCAACATTTGTCACTTTCCTTTGTTGCCACATTAGCCAGTCTGCTAGGGGTACGGTTGTAACTCAGAGTTTGTATTTGCATTTTTCTAATCAGGAGGGATTTAGAACACTTTTTTCATGTGCTTATTGATAGTTTTGATTTCATCATGTGAAAATTGCCTATTCATGTCCCTTGACCATTTGTCACTTGGAGAATGACTTGATTTTTTTTGTAAATTTGACTTAGTTTCTTATATATTGGGAAAGTTATAACTTTGTCAGAGAGTTTTGCTATAAAAATGTTCTTCCAGTTTGTTGCTTTCCTTCTAATTTTGGTTGTATTGGTTTTGTTAGTATAAAACCTTTTTAATTTGATATAATCAAAGTCATTCATTTTGTATTTTGGAATGTCTCTATCTCTTACTTGGTCTTAAATTCCTTCCTTTCCCTCAGATTTGACAGGTATACTATTCTATGTTCACCTAATTTACTTACAATTTCATTCTTTATATTTGTCACTTGCCCATTCTGAATTTATCTTGGTGTGAGATGTTGATCTAAACCTAATGTCTTCCATACTATTTTCCAAATTTTTCAGCAGTTTTTGTCCCAAAATATTAAATCTTTGGGTTTATCGAATACTAGCTTGCTTAGGTCATTTACCCCTAGTCTATTCCATTGATCTACCTTTTGGTCTCTTAACCAGTATGATATTGTTTTGATGACCACTGCTTTATAGTACAGTTTAAGATCTGGTACTGCTAGGCCCCCATCCTTTACATTTCTTTCATTATTTCTTTTGATATTCTTAATATCTTGCTCATAAAGATGAACTTTGCTATGGTTTTTCTAATTCTATAAAAAAGTTTGGTTATTTGATGGGTATGGTACTGAATAAGGAGATTAATTTGGGAAAGATTGTCATTTGTATTATATTAGTTCATTCTACCCATGAACAATTAATGCTTTTCCAATTATTTAGACCTAATTTTAATTGTGTGAAAAGTGTTTTGTAATTGTGTTTATATAAATATTGTATTCGGTTTGGCAGAAAAATTCCTAAATATTTTATATTGTCTAGATAAATGGAGTCTCTCTTTCTAACTCCTGCTGCTGAATTTTGTTGCAAATATATAGAAATGTTGATGACTTGTGTGGGTTTGTTTTGTGCCCTACAACTTTGCTATAGCTGTTAGTTATTTCTATTAGTCTTTTAGTTGATTTTATAAGATTCTTCAAGTACACCATCATATCATCTGCAGTGTTTTTGTTTAATTTCCTTATTGCCTACATTAATCCTATGAATCTATTTTGATAACTATCGATTGGGGAATGGCTCAATAAATTGTGGTATATATGGTGATGGAATAGTCTTATGCTGAAAGGAAAAAAGAACTGTAGGAATTCCATGTGAACAAGAATGACCTCTGGGAATGGAATTGATGCAGAGCAAAAGGATCAGAACCAGCAGAACACTGTACATTTAGACACTAACTTTTCTGCTGCCAGCAATGAAATGACTCTGGAAATTCTAGAAGAATTTAGAAAAAAGAATGCTATCCACATCCGGAGAAAGAACTGTGGAAATAAAAATGCATTAGAAAAACATATGATTTCTCACATAGCTTGATAAGGATATGATTAGGGTTTTGATGTTAAAGGTTCACTCTACTGCAAATATGATTAACAGGGAAATATGAAGATGGAATTAACTCTCCCCTGCCCATTTTTAGATTTAATCCCCAGAAGTGTATACACCCCACTTATCCTTAAGTATGGGGAGTTCTGTGACCCACATGGGCTATAGTGAGTAACGAATCAAAATCAACTGATTACTTCCTGGGCAGTCCTAAGCAAAGCTATAGCTGCAGTTGGTCCACATAAAGTGGAAGGAAGGCACAGGAAGTGATGAAAGGAATGGTCTTTAAAAGTGATGAGAACTTCCTTTGACCAGCTCTTTCTCCTTCGAAATTGACCTTGAAGGAGCTCTGGCTTGGGGCCTTAAACTACTCTTCTATTTTCCCTGAGAATTACCACATTGGTGAGTAAAAAAAGGCTGACTCCCTTTCCTGGCTTTTTTTGCATCTACTAGCCTCCAGAGAGGCCCCTCTTCTTGGAGGAGACCTTGTGGCTAAAACCCTTGTTTAATTTACCTCTGGGCCCCCTTTGCTGGGAAGCATTGCTTGGTTTGGACAGGGACAGAGTAATTATCTACTCTCTTTACTTTCACTCTTTCTCCTTTTATAAAAAAATTACCATAAAAAGTCATTCCAACTTCGGTAATAATTTCAGTGACCACCTTTTTCTATATTTAATCATTTAATTTTTAACATTTATGGAAATAGGTTTTGAACAATGATATATGTATAACCCAGTGGAACTACTTGTTGGCTTCAGGATTGGGAAAGAAAGAGCTGGGGAGGGGAAGGGATCACGAATCATGAGTAAACATGGAAAAATATTCTAAAGAAAGAAAGGAAAAAATAATTGGGAAGTTCTATTAAATAGAATGGATTGGTAAAGAAAACTAAATTGTAGGTAGAGAAAGTTATGAAGAGAGACAGAGGAAAAGAATTTTGCTTTTATCCCATCACATTTTGTCTTGATGCCTGTCTCATATATATATATATATCATATATCTCATAGGAATATGAATATGAATATACATACACACATATATACATAAATGTTATATTTACACTTTATGTTGTGAGTTTCTTAAGGATATGGAGTACATTGTTTTCATTTCAATAAATGCTTATTAGTTTGAATTGTATTTAAAAAAACTGCCTCAAAATAACAGGACTCAAAGACAAATAGCAAGATGTTGTGAGGGTTTTCTCAGACTGAATGCAACTTGAAAGCTAGGCCAAGAGATTTTATGGGATAAGGGGGAACCAGAAACAAAACTGCACACAGAGGAGTGCTGGTTGACAAACTACTGCACCAGGTTATATGATTTGGCATAGGCTAAATTTGGGAGATGTGGACATGGGCTAACCAGCAATAGAACATCTCAAACTTACCCCTTGAAGTCCTAGGCCCTGGCACTAACCCCCAGTGAGGGATAGAAATCCATAAAGTTTGGCCCTTTCAAGCCTCCACAGCTGTGCTGACGTAACCCCAGGTAAAATGCTATAAGCCAGCAGAGGAAACAGAATCAGCAAGTAGTTTTCAGAATTCCCAGTCCACAAGCAAAAAGAAAAAGTACTGAAAATAAGGAAACAATAATAAAAATAAGTAACCCTCAAAAATATCAATGGGAGCAAAGAGCAAAGCAGACAACCAAGGGGAGATGGTGAGATGCAAGCAATCACATGCAAAACTTCAAAAAAACAGGCGGAGTAATTTGCCATACATTTCAGAAGAAAGTAAGAGGAATTCAAATATCAAAAACTAGAGGTCATAGAAAAAAGGTGGAAGAAATGAAAGTAATCCAAAAAGAATATAGAAGCTTATAAAGCAAAATTAGTCAACTGGAAAAAGAGGCGAAAAAATTCAGTGAAGAAAAGAATGAAATTAAAATTAGAATGGACCAAATGGAAAAGGAGTATCAAAAGGTCACAGTATAAATTCAGTCTTTAAAAATGAGAATTGGACAAAAAGAAGCTTATAACCTCATAAGACAATAAGAAACAATAAAACAAAATCAAAAGAATGAAAAAAGAAGAAAATATGAAATATCCCATTGAAAAAAACAACCAACCTGGAAAATAGAACCAGGGGAGACGATTTAATAATTATTGGACTACCTAAAAATCATGATGTAAAAAAAAGTCAAAGTATTATATTATAAGAAATTATCTGAGAAAGAGGCCCTCATAATATTTAAGACAGTAAAAGAGAAATTGAAAGAATCCACACATCACATCCTGCAATAAATCCCCAAATGACAACTGTTAGAAATCTTATAGCCAACTTCAAGGGTTCTTGGTCAAGAAGAAAATACTGCAAGAAGCCAGAAAGAAATAATTAAAATATCATGGAGTTCAAGCCAGGATTACATGGGATCTGGAAGTTTCCACATTGAAGAAACAAAAGGAATGAAGTTTGATATTCTATAAGGCAAGGGAACTGGGTTTACAACCAAGAATCCCAAACCCATCAGAACTGACTATAAACATAAAGTAGAGAGAAAACCATTATAGTTGAGGGGAAGATGAGGTTGGTGACAGGTAATACTTAAACCTTACTCTCGAATGAATTTGCTCAGAGAGGGAAGAAAAGCCAGATTAATTTGGATATAGAATCCTATATTACACTATAGATAGGTAGAAGGGGAATAAGAAAAGGGATTTTGGGGAGGGGAATAATATAAGGGAGGGAGAAGTTGGGTGAGTTATTAAAAGACCCAATACAGAAATACCAGGGGAAAAAAAGTGATGGTGAGAAAGGGAGTAATGTAAGGGTGGGGGAAGTAGGGGAGTGAATAAAAGCAAAATACTGTTGTGGAGTGAAAGGGTGAAAGGAGAAATGACAGAATTAAAAAAGGAAATCAAGATGAAGGAGAATACACAGATGATAATCATAACAGTGAATATAAATTGGATGAACTCACCCATAAAATGGACTTCAATAGCAGAATGAATTGAAAACCAAAATCCTATCATATGTTGTTTGCACAAAGTACATTTGAGGCAGGTAGACACACACAGAATGAAGGTAAGAGGCTGGAGTAGAATCTATTGGGCTTCAACTGAGACAAAATAAAGCAGGAGAAGCAATCCTGATCTCAGACAAAGCTATAAAAATAGTTCTCATTAAAAGAAACAAATAAGGTAAATTAAATGTAGTATAGACAATGAATAAACATATATACAACAAACAGTATAGCATCCAGATTTTAAATGAGAAACTAAAGGAGCTTAAGGAGGAAATAATTAGTAAAACTATAGTAGAGGGGGATCTCAATATTCTAGTATCAGAGCTATATGAATCTAAAATAAATCAATAAGAAAGATGTAAGAGAAGTGAACACAATTTTAGAAAAGTTTGATTTAGTAGATATTGGAGAAAATTGAATAGGGATAAAAGGGAATAGACCTTATTATCAGCAGCACATGGTATACATACTAAGATTGTAAATAGTTTTTTCAAGAAGCTATCTTGGGCATACTGTTGCCATTTGAGGTTTCAGATTTTGGAATTCCCAGAGCTGGCATGAGCTGGCATGAGACTGGAAAAGACTACCTATAAATAGGAGCTCAGCCCTATTTACAAGATTGACCATGTACTAGGGCATAAAACTTCACAACAAAAGGCATAAAAGCAGAAATAATAAATGCAATTTTCCAAGATCATAATGTAATAAATTTATGATCATTTGGTGTTTATGGAGAGCCAAATTAAAAATTAATTGGAAACTAAATACTTTAATTCTTTTTAACACTTCAGTCAAAAAACAGATCATAGAAACAATCACTCATTTCATTGAAAAGAATGACAATGATGAGAAAATAAATCAAAATATATGGGATACAGCCAAAGCAGTACTCAAGAAAATTTATATCCCTGAATGCTTACATCAGTAAAGTAGAGAAAAATCAGATCAATGAATTGACCATGCAACTAAAAAAACTTGAAAAAGAAAAATCTTCATTTGAATACTAATTTGGAAATCCTAAAGTTAAAGTAGAAATTAATGAAATTGAAAATAAGAAAACTATTAAACTCAAAACAAGATAAAGAATTGGTTTATAAAAAATAAAAGAAAGCTTTGGTTATTTTGATCAAATAAAGGAAAGAAGAATATCAAATAATCAGTATCAGAAATGAAAAGGGTGAACTCACCACTAATGAAGAGGAAATTAAAGTAATAATTAGTAGATTGTGTGCAATTATATGCCAATAAGTCTGACAACCTGAGTGAAATGGATGAATATTTTAAAATATACAAATCATGCAATTTAAAAAAGGAAATACAATTCATAAATAATTCCATATCAGGAAAATAAATTAAACAAGCCATACCTGAATTCCCTAAAAATATCTCTAGGCTTTGATTTACAAGTGAATTCTATCACACTTTTAAAAGAACAATTAATTCTAATACTGCATAAACTATCTTTGGAAAATAAGCAGAGAAGGAATCCTACCAAATTCTTTTTATGAAACAAATTTGGTATTGTTACATAAGCCAGGAAGAACAAAACCAGAGAAAGGAAATTATAGGCCAATTTCATTGATGAATATAGATGCAAAAATTTTAAAGATAATATCAAGGAAACCACAGTAATGTATTATGAGGAGTATTCACTCTGACTAGGTAGGATTCATACCAGAAATGCAAAACTGATTTAATATTAGGAGATCTTCAATATAATTGACTATATCATAACCAAACTGACAAAAATTCACAATTGTCACAATAGATGCAGAAAATGCCTTTGACAAAATACAACACCCATTCCTATTAGAAACATTAGAAATCAAAGGAATGAAAGGTTCATTCCTTAAAATGGTAATTAGTATCTACCTAAAGCCTTCAGCAAGTATCATCTGCAATATGGATAAATTAGAAGCCTTCACAATAAGATCAGAGTTGAAGCAAAGATGTCCATTATCACCAGTGTTTCTTAATATTGTATTAGAAATGTTAGCTTTAGCAATAAGGAAAGGAAAAGAAATCAAAAGAATTAAAGTTGGCAACTAGGACATTAAACTATCACTCTTTTCAGATGAGATGGCACTACGTTTAGAGAATTCTAGAGAATCTACTAAAAATCAAGTTGAAATAATTTTAATACACATACATCATCAGCATTTCTATATATTACCAACAATATCAAGCAACAAGAGTTAGACAGAGAAATTCCATTCAAAATTCTTAAAAACAATATAAAGTATATGGAAATACTATCCAAAGCAACCATAAGAATTATATGAACAAAATTTTAAAAAAGACTTTTCTAACCAGATCTAAACAATTAAAATATTAATTGTTCCTGGGTAGGCCAAGCTAATATAATAAAAAATGACAATTCTATCTAAGTAATTCATCCAATGCCATAACAATAAAAGAACCAAATAAACATTTTATAATACTAGAAAAATAATAAAATTCATCTATAAGAACAAAAGGTCAAGAATATCAAGGAACTAAGGAAAAAATTGTTAAGGAAGATGACCTAGTAGTACCAGATCTCAAACTATATTATAAAGCAACATTCAACAAAACAATCTGGTACTGGATAAAAAATAGAATGGTAGATCAATGGAGTAAATTAGTCATACAGGGATAAATGACCTTAGCAACTTAGTTTCTGATAAACCCAAAGATCCAACTTTTTGAATAAGAACTCAATATTTGACAAAAACTGCGGGGAAAATTGGAAAACAGTATGGCAGAAGGTAGGTATAGACCAATGATTCCCAAAGTGGGCACCACCGCCCCCTGGTGGGTTCTGCAGCAATCCAGGGATGTGGTGATGGCCACAGGTGCATTTGGATGTGGTGATAGTATGTGACAGGAGCCACTAAGTAATAATTTTTCTGGAAAGGGGGTGGTAGGCCAAAAACATTTGGGAACCACTGGTATAGACCAATATCTCACATCCTATACCAAGATAAGGTCAAAATGGACATATGATTTAGAAATAGTTGTACTATAAATTAGGGGAACACAGAATAGTTTACCTGGTAGATCTTCTGAGAAGGGACAAATTTATGAACAAACAAGAGAAAGTGTATTATAATATGTAAAATGAGTAATTTTGATTGTGATAAATTAAAAATCTTTTGTATAAATAAAATTAATGTCACCAAGTTTAGAAGGGAAGAAACAAACTGGAAAATTTTTTTATAAAAATGTCTCTGATAAAATTCTAATTTTTCAAATTTATAGAGAACTAAGTCAAATTTACAAGAATAAAAGGCATTCCCCAGTTGACAAATTGTCAAAGAATATGAACAAGCAATTTTTAAATAAAGAAATTAAATCCATCAATAATCATATGGAAAAATTGTCTAAATCACTCTTGATTAGAAAAATGCAAATTAAAATATTACTGAGGTACCACCTCACACCTATCAGAATGGTCAGTATTGGAATAAAGGAAAGAATAAATGTTGGAGGGAAAGTGACAAATATGAGACATGAATGCACTGTTCACCATTCATTTTGGAAGGGAATTTGGAACTACACCCAAAGGCCCCTTGATCTAGTAATACCACTACTGGGTCTGCATTCCAAAAAGATAATAAAAAAGGAGAAAGGACATACTTGTATAAAAGTATTTATAGCAACTTTTCATGTAGTGGTAAAGAATTAGAAATTGAGAGGATGTCCATCAGTTGGGGAATGGCTGAACAAATTGTGGCACATGTTGGTGATGGAATACTATTGTACTATATATAATGATAAGTAATGATTTAATAAAAATCTGGAAAGATCTGCAGGAACTGATACAGAGTGAAATAAACAGAACTAGGAAAGCATTGTACATAATAACATCAGTATTGGATGATGATTACCTGTGAAAACTTGGCTACTCTCAGCATGCAATGATCTGGGCAAATTCTGAAAGTCTTATGAAGGGGAATTCTATTCCCCTTAAGAGAAGAAACTGTTGGAGTAATCTCTCACATTAGTGTGTTTATAGTTTTAATTTGGGCTTTTGGTTATGTGTGACTTTGCTCTTACAACAATGACCAATATGGACATGTTTTTTGCATGACATTAAAAATTTTAAAAATAAAAAATAAATAAAACAAACTCCCACAAAATATGTATTGAATTGAGTGCAATAATATGAGATGGAATAATTTTCATCGAGCAAGTGAATTTTGAGGTTGGGACATCTGCTACTCAGTCTGCTATTTTCATATAACATTTGAATTTAGATTGCATTTTATTCTAATTATTAATGATTAAACAAGTCATCAAACATGAAAATAATGGGATACTATTTTACTGTAAGAAATTAAGAGAAACACAGCTTTAAAGAGAACATAAAATATTTATATGAACAGAGTGAAATGAATAGACTCAAAAGAATAATATGTATTATAACATCAGTATTGTAAGACCAAACTATTGTGAAGGATTTAAAAACTTTAATAAACTATACAATGCATTGTGATTCAAAAAGATAAATAAGAACACTGGAATCCTCATGATATGGATACAATCCAATCCCATGCAGATTAAGAAAAAATATTTTAGATATGACTAATATGAGAATTTGCTTTGCTTTCCCCTTCTTTTCTTTCTCTTTTCATTCCTTCTTTCTTCCTTATTTATCCCTTCTTTTTTCTTTCCCTCCTTCTTTCCTTCCTTCCTCCTTCCTTTTCCCTCCATCCTTCTTTCCTTCTGTACTTTCTTTCTATCTAAAATCTTTCTTTCCATCTTTTCTTTTTTTATTATCTTTTCTTTATTTTTCCTTCTTTCGTACCTTCATTTTCACAGTGATAGCAGTAGGTAGAAGAATTAAAAATAAATGTTTTATAATTTAAATTAAAAAATCATCAAGAGGAATTCTCCAAGTCATTATAAATATAAAGAATCCAAAATATATAAAAAGTTTTCAACTTATTCCCACTGTATACTCAAAGTTGATACTAAAAATTCCAGTTACAATTATGCTTTTATGTATGTATACATATTTTAGACACCTACTCCAACACCTACCAAAAGTAGCATATTATATTATTTCATAATGTCATTGTTTGCACTTTAGTTTTATATTATGTGTACTACAAATACCAAGTAATATTTACTTCTTCACAGATTTCTCTTTAGAGTATAACAACATTTGGATGTAAACTCAATCTTGCCAATTTGTTCTAAGGAATTTTGTTGGCCTTTGTTATTTCTTTTCTTTTTTCTTATAGTGAATTCATCACTTTACATGATCTCAGACTATAAGGAAAGGCAGAGATTCCTTCATGCAAAAAAAATGCTTAATGACAATTCTTTTTTTTTTAAACCCTTGTACTTCAGTGTATTGTCTCATAGGTGGAAGATTGGTAAGGGTGGGCAATGGGGGTCAAGTGACTTGCCCAGGGTCACACAGCTGGGAAGTGGCTGAGGCCGGATTTGAACCTAGGACCTCCTGTCTCTAGGCCTGACTCTCACTCCACTGAGCTACCCAGCTGCCCCTTAATGACAATTCTTGCTTATTTTGTGTTGTCATTTTTATTGTAGACTAACCAAACAAACACAAGGTGAGACTGAATCCTATTGTACTTTGACTACAAAATGTTTTGAATCACCAAGAAGGAAAATAGATGGCACAAATGATTTATTGGCATTAGTTATTCTGGATATAAATAAATCAGAGTAGACTAGTATTGAATATGAATAGTGGAGAAAAATCAAGAAAAAAGTACTTTTTTAGTATTCTGTTCTCGAAAGCCAAAATAACAAAGAAAGGCACATACAAAAAATACACAGACACACATAAAGTAAGACTGAAGACACTAAAAAAATTGAAAAAAATACAATGAATTGCCTATAACACCTATCAAGTATTTTTTGATAGACAAAGTGAAGTATGTGGAATTATGCAAAGTAACCAAAATATCCATAAATTTTGACCCAGAAATTCCATTACAAATGTCATATGCCAAGGCAGTCATTGATAAGAAGAAAATCCAAATATACAAAAAAATATTTATATCACTACTTTTTGTAATAGTAAAGGATCAGAAATAAAGCAAATGCACATCAGTTTTGAAATGGCTAAACAAACAGAGGTATACAAAAATAATAAGACATTTCCATGCTGGAAAAATTATGTTTGTGATGAATACAGGAAATACATGGAAAGATTTATAGAAACTGATGCATAGTAAAGAAAGCAGTCAATAAATATTTTAAGACTATACTATGCATTAGAAGCTATAATAATCACTGAAGTCACAAAGAAAAGTATTTAGACTCCAATGGAAGAGATGAATACAAACTACTATATATAAACAATGAACATAGATGAAAAATTGTGAAGTTAGGAGTGTAGCTTAGACTTGAAAGAAATCAGGGATGCCAACAGATAGAGAGACAAGGTGGTAGACCATTTCAGGTGTAGGGGAGAGTCAGTATAAAAGTTTGTTATTGGAAAAAAAAAGCACATACACATGCATAATAACTACAAGAAGGTAAATAGAATTAAAAATCATTGAAAATTGAAAGTGAATGTTACAAAATTATTTTTAAATGTCTTGAAGGAGGAGATTTAAAAAAAAAAACCCTTCCAACTCTACCCTTTCACAGAGGTGGAAGGTCCATAAGTGTTGCATATTTTCTATAGTCTTCCCCGATCACTTATAATGGTTTCACTGTACTGTGGCTTTATATATATATATATATATATATATATATATATATATATATATATATATATATATATA
>NC_058131.1:109017573-109080050 GCF_016433145.1 Gracilinanus agilis
TATATATATATAGAGAGAGAGAGAGAGAGAGAGAGAGAGAGAGAGAGAGAGTGTTCTCTATATCCCAGGATTTTGCAGATGAATACTGTGCTATATACAACGGAAATATAGTACACCACTACTGGTTGCACAAATTTGCCAACATGAGATTGTACACATAAACTATTAGCTGATGGAATGAAAGGGGACCAACCACAGCATTGTGTTTTGTATCCTGGGTGCTGATTGACTCAGTGACTGTAGCATTGGTCTGTTTGCTCTCCTGCCATGTGCCCATACAGCCTCTCTCCTTGTCCACCTCACATCAACATCTGATCACTGCACATAGTATTGCCCAGCAATGTTGTATTTTTGTGAAGTTTCCGTAATGGTTACAATTTAATTCAAACCCTTTGCCACCCAAATGTTCTGAGCCTTCTAAGGTTTTTGGTAGTGAACCCAAGTGCCAGAGAAAGATGGTTACCATAAAAGAATAATAACATAAATATAATGCTGCTACTTCACAGATTTTCACCTATTGAGATCTCTAGAACATAATTCTCTCAATTGGTGAGGGATCACTGTATTTTAAAAGTTTTTCTTCATATTGATCATGTATCTTTTCCACATTTTGACTTCCCTCATTGAGGTTTTCATATATCACAAGTCGCCTTAAGAAATTAAGTGGGAATTTGGGGGGAGTTTTATGGGAGCCACAGATGGCACACACTAGTACATGACAGAGAAAGTTTTGAAACTATATAGTCTATGAACAAATACTTAATTCAAATTTTATAATAAGCTATAACTATTGGAATAAATTATTATCATCTTCGCATTTCACTGGAGTAAATCTTCACATATGTGGGATTAGACATCCCCCTATCTCAGCAACAAGTTTGTGGCCCATTGGTTGTGCTCTTCTGCCAAGATGGTTTACTGGGTTTTGGCCATTGAATATGCTACAATTTTTTTTAAAGCCAAATGTGAGAGTTGAGTGCCAAGTGAATACTAAAGGCAAATGGAAGCCAGGAAAAGGCTCAGCATGACCTCGCAACAGAGTTATTAGTCCTTCTTGAACATCCATACACCCATACATCCATATACTATGATAAGCTAATAGCATCTTTTAAAAAATACAGGTACCATAGAAAATTTTTCTAAAAATAAAAAATTTCTAATAAATAAATAAATAAATGAAAAATACAGGTATCCACTGCTGGGTTCATACCCCAAAGAGATCATAAGAAAAAAATGTGTCCAAAAACATTTATAGCTACGCTCTAAGTGGTGGCAAAAATTTCGAAAATGAGAGGATGCCCTTTGATTGAAGAATGGCTAAACAAATTATGGTATCTGCTGGTGATGGAATACTATTGTGCAAAAAGGAATAATGAATAGGAGGAATTCCATGTGAACTGGAATGACCACCAGGAATTGATGCAGAGTGAAAAGAGCAGAACTAGGAGAACCATATACGCAGAGACAGATACACGGTGGCACAGACTTCTTTACTAGCAGCAATGCAGTGATCTAAGAAATTTCTGAGGGACTTATGAGAAAGAATGCTATCCACATCCAGAGAAAGAACCGTGTAAGTAGAAACACAGAAGAAAAACAACTGCTTGGCCATATGGGTCACTTGGGGATATGATTGAAGATATAGACTATAAATGATCACCCTCATGCAAATATCAATATGAAAATAGGTCTTGATCAATGACACATGTAAAACCAAGTGGAATTGAACGTCATCTATGGAGGGAGTTTGGAGAAGGGGAAGGAAAGAACATGAATCATATAACCACGGAAACATTTTCTTAATTAATCAATAAAAAAATATACAGGGAAATGAAAAAATACAGGTATCTTTTCTATATTTTGGGTTTTCCTATTGTGGTTTTGATATATCACAAGTAACTTTGAGAAATTAAATAGGAATTTGGGGGGAGTTTTATGGAAGCCACATATGGCACATGAAGGCCAATACATGACTCAGAAAAAATTTTAAAACTATATAGTCTATGACCAAATACTTAACCCACATTTTATAATAATGATACTGTAAATACTCCATCAAAGAAAAGGGAAAATTAATATTTTTCTATTATATTCAGGGAGGGCCAAAAATTTGACCTGGATATACCAGATTGCAGGGTCACCACATCCTAACCCTAACTCTTGCAATTTGGAAAAAAATACCTGTATATTAATGTAATCATTTTTGAAAAAAAATTAGTTTTGAATTCTCTCCCTCACTCTCATTCCTCCCTGACCTTTTAAGAATGCAAGAAATATAATATCAATTATACATGTGAAATATTTTTTTAAAATTCCATATTGGTCAGGCTGCAAAAAAATAAATAAAGTTTAAAAATATTATGCTAAAATCTGCACTTAGACTACATCAATTCTTTTTCTTGAGATAGATGCCATTTTTCATCATAAGTTCTTTGGAATTGTCCTGGAACATTTCATTGATCAGAATAACTCTCATTTAAAGTTGAAAATCAAACAATATTGCTGCAAGTAAACATAATGTTCTCCTGGTTTTGCTCATTGCACTTTGCATCAGTTCATGCAAGCCTTTCAGTTTTTTCTGAAACCATCTGTTTTATTTTCTTATAACAGTAATATTCCATTGTAATCATATGCCACAACTTGTTCATTTGTTACCGAATTGATGAGAATACTCTCAATTTTTAATTCTTACCACTACACAAAGAGCTGATATAAATATTTTTGTACCTATATATCCTTTTATTTTTTTATAAATTTTGGGATACATAACTGAGTGGTATTACTGAGTCAAAGGATGCACACAGTTTTTTAGCCCTTTGAGTATAATTCCAAATCATTCTCTAGCATGGTTGGATCAGTATACAACTCCAACAATGGTGCATTTTGGTCCCAATTTTTCCAGATCTATTCGAAAATTCGCCATTTTTCTTTTCTTTCCAATTAGGTGATCAAATATGTTATGAGGTGGTATATCAAAGTGGTTTCAATTTACATTAACCTAATTAATAGTGATATGGTCATTTTCATATGATTATAGATAGTTTCACTATCCTGTTCTGGAAACTGCCTGTTCATTTCCATGGATATGATCTATCAGTTAGGAAATGACTCATATATTCTTTTTTTTTTTGAGATTTTTTTTTTTTTTTTTAAACCCTTAACTTCTGTGCATTGGCTCCTTGGTGGAAGAGTGGTAAGGGCAGGCAATGGGGGTCAAGTGACTTGCCCAGGGTCACACAGCTGGGAAGTGTCTGAGGCCAGATTTGAACCTAGGACTTCCCGTCTCTAGGCCTGGCTCTCAATCCACTGAGCTACCCAGCTGCCCCCTTGACTCATATATTCTTAAAAGTTTGACTCAATTCTCTTATGATAGAAAAATGAAGCCTTTATCAAAGAATTTTGCTGTAAAATATTTCCTCTAATTCTCCTGCCCTTGTTCTAGTTTTGGTCTCATTTATTCTGTTCGTGCAAAATCTTTTTAATTTGAAATAATTAAAATTATTCATTTTGCTTCTTCTGATTCTCTATATCTCTTTTTTAAAATAATTTCTTCCTTTATTTATAATTATGACATAAAAAGTATTCCTTATTCCCCTCATTTGTTTTTCTCATCAACCTTTATGCTCATTTTAACCTTATCTTGGTTTATATAATGAGATACAAATATAGTTTCTGACAAACTATTTTCCAGTTTTCCTGGTAGTGTTTATCAAATAATGAGTTTTTGTTCCAAAATATAGATATTTGGGTTTTTTAAACACGAGGTTTTTTACTACTATATATTGGACATTTACTAATACATATTGTGACCATAAACTATTCCACTTATCCATGACTTTATTTCTAAGCCAGTACCAGGTTTTCATAATCACCATTTTTAATAGAGTTTGAGATCTGATATAGCTGGACTCCCTTCCTTCATTAGGTTTTAATTTATTCCCTTGATATTCTTGACATTGTATTCTTCTAGATTATTTTTGGAATTTTTTTTATTTCTCTATAAAATGCTAATTGCACCTTGACTAAGTGTCCAGTGAGGGGTATGGCCAAATTATCCCTTCCATAATCTGCTTCCTAATTATATCAAATTCTGAGATTCATTTCCTCCTCTCCTCCTCACTTTCTTCTTTTTATCTTTTCTCTTCTGCCCTTCTTACCAACATATTAAATTTCCTATATATGCCAGGTATTATCCTGGGGATTGAATAGAGTAACAAACATAATTAAGACATGTTCCTTGTCCTAATGGACTTTTCATTCTAGTCTCAGAAAATAGTCTATGAAGTGTTATAGTCTTACAATAACTCTATACTGAAGGGGTTTTATTTTACCAAAAATGGTGAAAGGATATTTTAAATTCTACCTGTTTAGCTCATTTCAAATGGAAATAAAACTTCAAAGGTGCCCAACCTGAAGGAACACTTTGTAAACCGTACTTTTCTGTTAAAAATCATAAGTATTGCCATTTAATGGTACTACCCTGGAGAGAGGATTTCTTTCAACTTTGAGCAGAAATTTAAAAAAAAAAAAACACTATGACTATCGCAGAAACCATACCTAAGGAACTTTGGGAAAGTGGTAAATTTCAGACTGTTACATGACTTTAGGCCAATATATATTGAGAAATTGCATTGTGTGTCTGTGTGTATGTGAGTGTGTGTATCCCAATACTGAAGGTTTCAGTTTTAACACCACAGATTTTCTGTTATAGAATTTGAAAAAAATCAGAAAATAGTAATAAGTAATTCTTTTCATTTGTTTGAAAAGTTAATTTATTGAAGTGATGCAAAATGAATAACAAAACCAGGAGAACATTGCCATTGTACACAGTAAAATTAATAGTGTATAATAATCAACTACGAATGACTTAAATAATTTCAAGCAACTCATGAAAAAAAAAAGAAAAAAAAAGGTATTCACTGCCAGAGAAGTAAGTGATGGAATCTGAATATAGATTGAAGTATAACATTTTCCACCTCCTATCCTTCATGAGTGTTTTATTTTTTATGTAAAAGCGGAATATGTCTTCTTTCACAACATGATGAACATAGAAATAAACCCTCATCATATCACATGTATAACCTACATCGCATTGCCTGAAATCTTGTGGAAGAGGAGAGGGAAGGGATGAAGGGAAAGAATATAAATGAGAAAATTTCAGAAAATGATACTTTTATTTTAATAACAAAATTCCACATACGTTTTTTAAAGTTATATGATCAAAGTTGTCAACCTCCTTTCTTCCCTCCCCCTCCCCAAGATGCCAAGCAATTCAATTTGTGTTAAACATGTATTATCTCCCAAAACATATTTTCATATTATTCACTTAGTGAATAAACTTATAAAACTCAAACCCCCAAAACATATACCCAAATAAAAATGATAATTATATGTTTTCAGCTCCTTTCCCATTTCAACTGTTCCTTCTCTGAAGGTGGATAATATTCTTTTTCATAAATCTCTTGAAATTGTCCTAGATCATTGTATTCCTTTTAGTAGGAAAGTATATCACATTAGATCATTCCACAATATTGCAGTTACTGTGTACAATTTTTTTCCTGGATCTGCTTGTTTTACTCTGCTTCAGTTCATATAAGTCTCTCCAGCTCTTTCTGAAATCTTTCTATACATCATTCCTTAGAGCACCATAGTATTTTATCACCATCATATGCAACAATTTGTTCAGCCTTTTCTCAATTGAGGGACATCCCTTTAGTTTCCAATTCATTACCACCACAAAAAGAACAGCTATAAATATTTTTGTACAAACAAATCCTTTTCAATTTTGAAAATTTCTTTTTTATTAATGAATCAAAGAGTATGCATTCTTTTATATCTCTTTGGGCATAATTCCATATTGCCCACCAGAATAGTTGAATCAGTTCACAACTCTACCAGCAATTCATTAGTGTCCCTATTTTGCAACATTTCCTCCAACACTTATCATTTTCTGTTAGTGTCATATTGACGACTCTGATAGGTATGAGGTGGTACCTCAGAATTGTTTTAATTTGCATTTCTCTAATCAAGAGGGATTTAGAACAGTTTTTCATAAGATTATTGATAGCTTTGATTTCTTCTTCTAAAAACAGCTTTTTTTTATATCAATTGGAAGATGACTTGGATTCTTATAAATTTGACTTAGTTATTTATATATATTTAGAAATGAGACCTTTATCAGAAAAAAATTTGTTTTAAAATTTTCCCCAATTTATGGCTTCTCTTTTAATCTTGGTTGCATTGGAATAATTTCTATAAAAATTATTTGATATAGTCAAAATTATTCATTTTACATCTTGTATTGCTTTCTATCTCTTCTTTGGTCATAAATTTTTTCCCTTCTCCATAGATCTGACAAATAAATGAATCTATATTCCCCTAATTTACTTATTATATTGTTCTTTATATTTAAATCATATACTCATTTCAAACTTACCTTGATATAGGCTATGAGATAATGACCTAAACCTAATTTTTGCCATGCTGTTTTCCAATTTTCCCAGGAGCTTTTGTCAAATAATAAGTTCTTACCCCCAAAGCTAGAATCTTTGGGTTTATCAGACACTAGATTGCTGAGTTCATTTACTCCTAATCAATTCCACTGATCCACCCTCCTATTTCTTAGCCAGTATCAGATTCTTTTCATGATTACTGCTTTATTATATAGTTTATGATCTACTACTGCTAGGCTACCATCCTTTACATTAAAAAAATTAGATCCCTTGATATTCTTGACCTTTTGTTCTTCTAGGTGAATTTTGTTAGTATTTTTTCTTGTTCTATAAAATATTCTTTTGGTAGTTTGCTTGATGTGGCACTGAATAAGTAAGTTAATTTAGAAAAAAATGTCATTTTTATTATATTAGTTGAGCCTACCGAAGAGCAAATAACATTTTATATGTTTAGATCTAACTTTATTTATGTGAAAAGTGTTTTGTAATTCTATTAATATAATTCCTGCATTTCTTTGAGCAAAGAAATTCCCAAATACTTTGTATTGTTTAGAGTGATTTTAAATGGTATTTCTCTTTCTAACTCTTGTGAATTTTGTTGGAAATACATAGAAATTCCAGTGACTCATGTGATCTTATTTTGTACCCTGTCGCTTTGTTAAACTTATTAATTTTTTTCTTTTTGTTTTTTTTTAACTTAGGAACTTCCAGGCTAAGATGACTTAGTGTAGAAGCAACTTCATGACTCTTCCTACTACCAATCACAAAGTTTATCAAAAGGACAAAAATCAAAATTAGAAGAGGAAAGGGTCACATCCTTAAAGGTAGGCAGGATTTGGGAATTTCCATGCTATAAAATTACACCTACAAAAGAGTGAGCTAATCACACATACACACTGCCTGCCACACCAGAGTCAGAAGGAAGGTTGAATCAAATTCTAAATTCTTGAGAGCTGGCTGAGAGCACTACAGTCTTACCCCTGAGGATAGTGCAAAGCCTTGGCAACAAGACTTGGGATCCATGAAAGCATAGTAGCAGAGATAGCACAGAGACTGTCATCCCAAAGCAGATGCCTCTGAGACTTGAAAAATAGTCTCACAGTAAAAAATACTCTGTAGCTCTACACAGAGAGAGCTTCCTCCCTCCTCATTTAGACTTATGACTAAGAAGGGAAGAATAAACTAACACAGTAATGGCTACCAACACCCAAGAACTATAATCTACAAGTACAAAAAAAGTAAGATACAATGGAGAAAGTCTCTGATATTAGATAACTTCTATGAAGAAAAGGAGCAAAATACAGAGGTGACAGCAAAGCGTGACGAACAAGCTAACACATCCAAAATTTTCAAAAATTACAGAAATTGGTCACAAGCTCTTGAGAAACTCAAATTGGAGTTCAAGAACCAAGTAAGAAAGATGGAGGAACAGTGGGAAGAAAAATGGGTGAAAGAAATGCAAGTAATTCAAAAGGAAAATAATAGTTTAAAAGACAGAGTCTCCCACTTGGAAAAAGAGGCACAGAAATCACATAAAATAATAAGGGAGACCAGAATTGACCTGTTAGAAGCTATGAAGAGCAGGTTAGCTAAAACCAAAAAGGAAAATAAAAAGATCATAGCAGAAAACCAGTCTTTAAAGACTAGAATTCAGCAAGTAGAAGTTAATGATCTCACAAGACAGCAAGAATTAATAAAGCAAAGACAAAAGAATAACAAAAAGAATAACAAAAATCACAAAACATCTCATTAAGAAGACAGACCGAGAAAACAGGTCCAGGAGAGGCAATTTGAGAATCATTGGTCTACCCAAAAACTTAGGAAAAAACATAAGCTTTGACATCATATTACAAGAAATTATCCAAGAAAATTACTCTGATATTATTGAACAAGAGATCAAAATAGATATTGAAAGAGTCCATAGATCACCCTCTATATTAAATCCTCAAAAGACAACCCTCAGAAATGAAATTGCCAAAATCAAGAGCATCCAGACTAGGAGGAAAATATTGCAAGAAGCCAGAAAAAGACAATTCAGATATCAAGGAGCACCAATCAGGATTACACAGGATCTGGCAGCTTCCACACTAAAAGACATCAAAGCTTAGAATATGATATTTAGAAAGGCAAGAGAATTTGGTCTACCACCAAGGATCACCTACCCATCAAAACTGATTATATACTTCCAAGGAAAAGTATAGATATTTCACAAAATAGATTTCAAGGTATTTGTAAAAAAAGACCAGAACTATACAGAAAATTTGATTCCCCAATATGAAATTCAAGAGAAACATGAAAAGGTAAACAAGAAAGAGAGAAATTTTTTAAGGCTTTAGTAAAGTCAAATAGTTTATCTTCTTATGTGGAAAAATGATATACTCTCAAAAACAGTTTTCATTATCATAGTATTTAGAAGAATTATTCATAGAGAGGTTGGGGTACTAAGTAGTTTAAGATATGTAAAAAAAGGAGGGGGGAATAGACAATGGCTCCAGGAGAAACTTGAAGGAAAAAGAAAAATAGAATAAATTATACTATATAAAGAGGCACATGGGAGAGGGAGGGAAAGAATACTATTATAAGAAGGAGAATAAGAGAGTTATAATGCATATACTTCAACCTTACTCTCAATGGAATCAATTCTGAGAGGGAAGAGCATATAGATCCACTGGGGTATTGAAATCTATCTAACCCACAGGGAGTTGAGAGGGAAAACCAAAACAGGGAGTAGGGTGGGGAATACCATAAGGGAAGGAAAGAGAGGGGCAGAGGGACTTTAGTAGACGCTAATGAAAAGTCAGAGGGGAATAAGAAGGGAGGGAATGGGAAGGGAATAAAATAAAGGTGGGGATTAGGGGGACTGATTAAAAGCAAAACACAGGTGTAGAAGGAAATAGTGAAAGAAGGAAGGGCAGGACTAGGAGAGGAAATAAAAATATCGGGGAGTACATAGGTGGTAATCATAACTCTGAATATGAATGGGCTGAACTCACCCTTAAAATGGAAGCAAATAGAAGAGTGCATTAGAAACCAAAATCCTACCTTATGTTGTCTACAAGAAACACACATGAGGCTGGTAGACACACAGGGTAAACATAAAAGGCTGGAGCAAAATATATTGGACATCAACTGAGAAAAAGAATGCAGGAGTCTCAATCATGATATCTGACAAAGGCAAAGTAAAAATAGACCTGATTAAAAGAGATAGGGAATGTAATTATATCTTGATAAAAGACTGTATAGACAATGAGGAAATATCAGTACTAAACATGTATGCACCAAATGGTATAGCATCCAGATTTTTAAAGGAGAAAATATATAGTAAAATTCTACTAGTGAGAGACCTGAAACTTCCTCTATCAGATCTAGATACATCAAACCAAAAATAAATAACAAAAAGGTAGTAAAAATATGAATGAAATCTTAGAAAAAATAGAGGTAATAGATATATGGAGAAAAATAAATAGGGAAAAAAGGAATACACCTTCTTTTCAGCACATGGTATATTCACAAAGATTGATCATGTACTAGGGCATGTAAATATTGCAAACAAATGCAAAAAAGGAAAAAGAACACTTTAATAATCTCATATCAGAAATAGAAATTGAACAATCCATCAAAGAATTCCCTAAGAAAAAAACCACAGGGCCAGGTGGATTGACAACTGAATTCTATCAAAAATTTAAAGAATAGGGGCAGCTGGGTAGCTCAGTGGAGTGAGAGTCAGGCCTAGAGACAGGAGGTCCTAGGTTCAAACCCAGCCTCAGCCACTTCCCAGCTGTGTGACCCTGGGCAAGTCACTTGACCCCCATTGCCCACCCTTACCAATCTTCCACCTATGAGACAATACACCGAAGTACAAGGGTTTAAAAAAATTTAAAGAATGACTAATCCCAATACTTTTCAAAGCCAGGCAGAACAAAAACAGAGAATGAAAACTATAGACCTTAATCTCCTTAATGAACATAGAGGCAAAAATCTTCAATAGAATACTAACAAAAAGACTCCAGCAAGTGATCATGATGATTATTTACTATGATCAATGGGATTTATATCAGGAATGCAAGGATGGTTTAATATTAGAAAAAACATCCACATGATTGACCATATCAACAACCAAAGCAACAGAAACCACATGATTGTCTCAAATGCAGAAAAAGCCTTTGACAAAATATAACACTCATTCGAATTGAAAACACTAGAAAGTATAGCAATAGAAGGGCCTTTCCTAAAAATAATAAGCAGTATATATTTAAAACCATTAGCAAGCATCATCTGCAATGGGGATAAATTAGAAGCCTTCCCAATAATATCAGGAATGAAACAAGGATGCCCATTAATGCCTCTATTATTTAACATTGTACAAGAAACACTAGCAATAGCAATTAGAGAAGAAAAAGAATTGATAGATAATGACGTAAAAAAGAAATAATAGGTAATGAGGAGACTAAACTATTACTCTTTGCAGATTATATGATGGTCTACTTAAAGCATCCTAGAGAATCAACTAAAAAGGTAGTGGAAACAATGAACAACTTTAGCAAAGTTGCAGGATACAAAATAAACCCACATAAATCATTAGTATTTCTATATATTTCCAACACAACTGAACAAGAAGAGTTAGAGAAATAAATTTCATTTAAAATTGCTCTAGACAATATAAAATATTTATGTAATGTGGGAATTATATGAATACAACTACAAAATACTTTCCACACAATTAAAACTAGATCTAAACAACTGGAAAAATATTAGTTGCTCAGGGGCAGGATGAGCTAATATAATAAAAATGACAATCCTATCCAAATTAATTTACTTATTCAGTGCCATAACAATCAAACTACCAAGAAACTTTTTTACTGAATTAGAAAAAATTATGACAAAGTTCATTTAGAAGAAGAAAAGTTCAAGAATATCAAGGGAAATAATGAAAAAAAGTCAAGGAAGGGATCCTTGCAGTACCAGATCTTAAACATTACTATAAAGCAGTGGTCCTCAAAACAATATGGTACTGGCTAAGAGACAGAAGGGAGAATCAGTGGAATAGACTTGGCATAAATGACCTAAGCAAGATAGCGTGTGATAAACACAAAAATGCCAGCTTTTTGGGACATTACATTGCTGCTAGTAGAAAGCTCTATTACATATGATTGTACCATAGTGTATCAGTCTCTGTGTACAATGTTCAGCTGGCTCTACTCCTTTTGCTCTGCATCAATTTCTGGAGGTCTTTCCAGTTAACATGGAATTCCTCCAGTTCATTATTCCTTTCAGCACAATAGTATTCCCTCTGATTCCACAATTTGTTCAGCCATACCCCAATTAATGGACAATCACATTCTTATTTTATAATTTTTTCCCACCACAAAGAGCATAGCTATAAATATTTTTGCAGAAGTCATTTTCCTTCTTATTTCTTTGGGGTACAAACCCAGCAGTGGTATGGCTGGATCAAAGGGCAAGATTTCTTTCAAAGCCCTTTGTACATAATTCCAAATAGCCCTGCAGATGGTTGTACCAATTTGCAACTCCACCAGAAGTGTATTAGTGTCCAAATTTTGTTGCATCTCCTCCAACATTTATCAATTTCCTTTAATGCCATATTGGCCAGTCTGCTAGGTGTGAGGCCATATATCAGCATTGTTTTAATTTGTATTTCTCTAATGAGGTGGGATTTAGAACAAAATGTTATTAATTTTTAAAACTAGTTTTTAGTTGATTTTCTGGGGTTCTCTAAGTATACCACCATATTATCCACAAAAAGGGATAAATTCATTTCCTTATTGCCTAATTTAATTCCTTCAATTTATTTTTCTTCACTATTTGCTAAAACTAGCATTTATAATAGAATAATTAAATAAAATAATGGTAACAATGGCATCTCTACTTCACTCCTGATCTTACTGGGAAGTCTTCTAAATTATCCCCATTGCAGATGATACTTGCTGATGGTTTTAAATAAATCCTTTTTTATCCCTATTCTGCATATATCTATTAAATCTAAATTTTTCTGAAATATCATCCATTTCCTTTTCTTCTTTCTTATTTTTTGGTTAGATTCATGTAGTTCTGATAGAGGAATATTGAGGTCCCCCCAGTACTGTTTACTGTCTATTTCCTCCATAAACTTCTTTAGTTTCTCCCTTAGAAATCTGGATGCTATATCATTAATGCTTATATATTAAGTAGTGTTATTACTTCATTATCTACACTACTTTTTATCAAGATATAATTACTCTATTATGACTTTTAATAAAATTTAATTTTCCTTTAGCTTTTTCTGAATTCATGATTGCTACTCAAGCATTTAAAAATTTCTATTGAAGCCAAATAGACTCTGCTTCCGCCCCTTACCTTTATACTGCATGTGTCTACCTGCCTCATATGTGTTTCTTGTAAATGACATATGTATAGAGAGCCAGCCTCTATATGGTTTTGGGGTCCTGAGTGGTGTTTTGGTGGCATCCGATTGTTAAGACAGGAGAAGGAAAATGAGAACAACCAGACTAGTGGTTAGCCCATGCTATCCTGAACTCTGTGGGTTTCGGAGTTTATTATATACTGATTTCAAACAAAGAACACAAAGAAAAAGTCACAGCTGTGAAGGGGTAACAAATCATACATAACCCATTAAAGTCTAAAGAGTAAAGGTATAAGTACAAAGACAATGGCCAAATTCCAACCATCAATTAGTAGGGGATAATTCTGGGAGTGGAAATATTTTATGGAGATACTCATTAATTGAGTTCTGTCTTCCTGGATTATAGGCACCTTGTCAAATAAAGTCCAGACTAAAGACTCCATTCTCATCTAAGTATGCAGTCTTATCTAAGTAGTGTTTGTTAGGGTTCAGGCTTCTTAATTATCAAGGAGATAAATTTTTAACTCAGAAGTTGTTGGTCTGCTAAGGACTCAAAGCTTTTCAATAAGTCTATAATGTTTTTCCAATAAGAAAAGGTATGGATCATAAGAGGTATCAAAAGATGGGTCTCAGATTTTTATCTGTTCCCTTATTGGCTTCCCACACATATGGTAGGATCCTTTTTAAAAATCCACTCTGTTATCCATTTCTATTTTTTGGGTGATTTCAATCCATTTATATTCATACATATATGCATTGTTATGTAGAGGTGGATGCATGGAATCCCTGCAAAGATACAGGGACAGCCTCACCCAGAATTCCAGGGGACCCCACTGGAGAACTTTGGGTGAGGGGGCAGTTGAGAAGAGTTGACAGTTGCTTTGTGGGGGTTGAGGTGAGCAGACAAACTGCTTACTACTCCAGACTTGGGGGGTTCACCTGAGTGGCCATTGTGGCATAAGCCAGTGTGGTTTCTACTCAGGGGTTAGCCTGTTTGTTAGAATTATTCCTTATCAATATCAATATAATAATTATTTAATGATTTAGTAATTAAATATATACATTATCTAACAAGAGAGCCAGTTCAGTTAGGTGACTTCACCCCCTCCTGTGAGGGGGGGGAAGGGTAGCTTCAACCTAATAGATTAGGGTCACCTTTCTTTATCCAAATACCTTTCATTAACTCCTCTAGTTTTCCTTTTTACTTCTTAATATAAGCTTTACCTTCAAATTCTGTGCCTGGAAATTATTTGGGGGAATACTTACAACTCAAGTCTGGTCATCTAGTTTGAATCCTGTCAGCTGCCAGTTTTAAGATCATTTATCTCAGTCCTCAACAGTTAGATAGCTAGCTGCTACTTATTCTTCTATCAGACCTGTGCGGAATATAAATTAAAGAAAGTGAACATCATTGGAGTTCAGCCATAACAGAAACTTACTGGAAGAATCTTAGTCTCCATTTTCCAACTGAAGCATTAACTGTTTAGGGGGGAGGGGTTTGAGATCCAGGAGTGTCTAACCCCCTCCTTTCTCACTGAAGCCTGTCAATCAGTATCTGTGACTTGAAGGTTTACTGGCCCAGGCACAAATATCTGCTTCTCCAAATTATCTCTTATTATCATCATAACATACATCTGTGTATTCCCTTCCATCTTGTTTTCCTCTTTTAATTCTGCCCTTTCTCCTTCCACTCTTTCCCTTCACACCACTGTTTTGATTTTAATTATACTCCCCATTCCCCCTACCTTATATTATCTCCCTTCCCATTAATATCTTTCTTATTTCCCTCCTACTTTTCTGTAAGATTTTTTAATCACCCACCCAAATTGTCCCTCTGTTATACTACTCCCCTCCTCAACTCCTCCTTTCTTGTTCTCCTACTTTTCTCTAAGATAAGATAGGATTCTATACCCAAATGAATCTGGCTGTTTCTCCCTCTCTGAGCCAATTTCAATGACAGTAAGGTTTAGGTATTACCTGTCACCACCCTCATCCACCCCTCCATATCTTTATGTAATAGCTTTCCCCCGCTTTACGCCTCTTTATGTGTTTATAATTTAGTTCATTTCACTTCTCTTTTCCCATTTCTCTTAGTGCAATCTGCCTTTTTATCCCTAGTTGTCTCATGGTTTTTTTGTATATCATTCTAAACAGCTTAATAGCATACCCTCTGTCTATGTATACTTCTTCTTACTACTATAATAATGATATGAATTTTTGTGAGTTACAAATATCTTATTTCCATATAGGAAGATGAACAATTTTATCTTTTTGACACCCTTAATTTTTTCTCTTTGTTATTTACCTTTTGATATTTCTCTTGAATTTTGTACTTGGACATCAAATTTTCTGTTTAAATCTAGTCTTTCCCTAAAGAATGCTTGGAAATATTCTATTTCATTAAATGTCTGTATTTTCTCCAGAAAGAATATAGTCAGTTTTTATGGATAGGTGATTCTTGGTTTTATTATTTTGGAGGTTAGATTGTAGATATAATAGCCTATTTATGAACTATAACAGATTTAGTTGTTGGGTTTGATGGTTGGGTGGGTTGGGTGGATTGGTAGTTGAAGAGACCTGACTGGAGATAAATCTTCTATAAAACCTATTTGTTTATATTGACTTCTATGGGAATAGTAATAGGAAAAGGAAATTGGAGATATTGACATTGGAAAAGTTTAATGTAATTCCCTAATTCTAAATTTTTCTTAACTTAACCCAAAACCCTGTTCTGTCCTGTAAAGAACTTTCTTCTCCCTTGACAAAAGTTAAGGCTAACTTAGCTACTCTTTCTGACTAATCTACTCTGGGGTGGAATTCATCCCTCCCACACTATGCCTGCCCAAAACTTTGAACTATGTACCCTTATGGAGTCATCCACACTGTGCTCAGTGCAGAGCTCAGTTAGAAGAAACTTGAATTGGACCAGAGGTGGATTTTAAAACCTCAGACTGTACAAATCTATTAGAATTGGTGAAGAGTTTTTGCCTGCATTGCTTATAATCTGTTCCTTATATTGTATTTCCTAATTTCTTTAAAGTTTCATTTTTTTTAAGTTTACCTGTATCAGTCTAATTCTATTATCTATACCATTTACCTATAACATCTTAAACAATTTTAAGTTATAAAAAGCCCATAAGCCTTATGTATAGGGGATTTGCCTTCTCAACTATAGGATCACATGCCTTAAGTTTTTATTCTGTCTTGATAATTGCGTACAACCTTGAAGATTTTATTGCCTTGAGAACTTAAATTTAAATTTTATAAGAGATCTTTAGAATTGCCTAGTACCATTATGTACTAATTGTAACAAGTATACAATTTTTTTTTATACATCATAGCAAGTGGTTATAATAATGGGTTTGTTTGCTATTGTCTTCAAATGAGTTATTGTAAATTATGGTACTTTATTTGAATGTGCATTATGAATCTGCTATTTTGTAAAAACCATTTACACTCACAGTTTATGCAAAAGCTTAACAGGAAATGGATCTCATATTGAGGTGAAAAACTTTTCACTAATTCTAAGCTATAGATTTTTGATTTTTAAAATATTCTTTTATTCTTTTTTCCTTCTATGTGCAATACAGCATTTGAGTTTTTTCTCTCTCATTTTTATACTTGAAAACATTGTATTTTTCCCTTAATTTTTAAATTTTCTTATTGCTTTTCCTTTGAACTTTTTAGTAGAATAATTGACTCTTTTCCTTTTTTACTTATTTTTGTACTTCAAGTACATATAATCAATGTTAATCCTCTTTTGATTTTACAGTAATATACGTTTAATATAAATATATATTTGCTATAATATTAATGCATACCCCAAAAGCCTTAGACTATTGTAACCTGCCAATTATTGATAAATATTAGGAGATTGTGATTAATGTCTCTCTGTCTGATTCCATGAGAAGGGAGCAAAAAGAGCCACAAGGTCTTGGAGACTGACTGAGAATCTACAAAGTGCCAAGGAGCAAAAGGTCATGCAGACCATTGATTGAGGAAGTTTTATGCCAATACTGAAGGGCTTGAAACTAGTGTTTGAGGTTCGGGGTTGCAGTTTTTCTAACATGTTAGAGGCCAGACTTCTGCAGAACTCCATTACTAGGCAAGAACCTAAGATTGGCTATCATTATGGCTCATCCCTGAGAAGGTGCAGGCAAATCAGACCAGGGAAAGACACTTCCCTTGCACACATATTTGGTCCTGTTATTTCTCTTATATAGAGAATGACAATTTTCTGTAGTCCTGGCTCCTGAATGGGTAATTGCAAATTGCTTAAATCACTTTAATTGGGTCTTGATTGAAGGACCTGATATAAGTTTATTTTGCCTTACATTTTTTGAACATAAGACTTTGATATTTTACGTTTTCTCACAAGTTAATTTTTCTCTTTTATTTGGATTTTTATTTTATTTTATTTTATTATTTTATTATTTTATTTCTTTGCCAATTGATTTCATACAACCCTGTGACAGCCATGCATCCTTAGCTGACGTGGGGTACCCTTTTCAGGGGAGAATGTGTTATTGATTCTCCTTGGAGGTGGGGTGTAAGTTTTATAATCATAATGTTTGTATTATAATCTGTAATGTAAAATTTTAACTCTTTTGAGAGAAATTTCAGGGGGAATGTATAATTCTCCTCATAAGGTAATGTGTGTTTTATAATCTATAATGTAAAGCTTAAATTCTTTGAGAGTAATTTTAGGATAAGAAATTTGCCATCTCCCCAGAATCCAGACAACAAACCTGTTTAAAAAGGCACCATGAAGATGCCTTAAGAGCCTTCACTGGATCATGAACTGCCCCCAATTGGCTTTTTGTCAATGCGGCTAGTTTTTGTCCTCTTTTCTTTTATCCCCAAATTTCTGTAATTTAAAAGTTATGTTTACAAGAGTGTTCAAGGAGACCAGTCTCTTTCTGCTTTCGGGGGGGTAGGGGGTGGGGAAGTGTTATTTAAATTTGGAGTTCTTTGGAGTTCATTGAGTCTTAATATTAATATTCAGGTCCATGATATAAACTTTTATTGGACATTTAGAGGACTTGAAAACTACATTTCCCATGATTGATCTTGTGTAATACTTGTGGGTAGGAAGTGTGATTATGTAGACAAAGGTATAAAGTTTCAGAACTTGATTGAGATGCTCTCTTTCATATGAAGAAACCAGGTGGGCAGAAGGTAATGGCAGGCAATTTGAATTAGATCTTAGCAGGCACGTGGCCTTCTTAATTACCAATATGGCTTTAAATAAACTATTAAATATTTTAATATATCCATCTATATCAATATTATTCATAACTACATATATATGTATATGTATATATGTAATTCTACCCTTAAGATTGAGACAATGGACAGGAGGACATCATTGTACGGGATCATAGCAAGTTATATTTAAGTCAATTGCTTCCAAGGGATGGTTCTAAGTTTTTAATTTTTAGCCTTAAATATTTGTTTAAATAAGTATAGCATTAGAAAGAACTCTGAGCCCTCATTTATTGCAGAGATATTAATTTTATCTGTGCAGGAAGAAAAAATTTCAAAGGTAAACTGAAATAAAAAATTTAACATTAGAGAGAAATGAACAAAAATTAACAGGACTAGAGAAGCTAAATAACAGGCTAATTAAGGAAAGGAAATGGAAGTATTCTCAAACTCATTAAGCTCAAAACAATATTCATCTTGTCTTCTCTTTCCCCTCACTAATGAGGTTAAAAAGAAAAACCAGAAAAAGAAAAGAAAAGAAAAGAAAAAAGAAAAGGAAAGGAGTAGAGAGGAAAGTAGAGGTGCAAAAATTAGGTAAGGTAAGGATAGAAGTGGATAGGAAAGGAAAGGAAAGGAAGAGAGAGGAGAGGTTAAGAGAGAGGAATGAAGAGTAGTGGGGTAGAGAGGAGAGGAGGGAGAAGAGAAGGAAGGAATGGAAAGGGGGAAGTATGAAGGAATGGAGATAGTAGGAATGGGGAAGAAAAGAGTAAAGAGGAATTTGGAGAGGTAGAGAGGGAAAAAGTGAGGAAAAAAGAAGAAAGGAATGAGGTATAAAGAGAAAGGAAGTGAGGAGAAGAAAGGAGAGAAGAGGGGATGAAAGTACTATTTCCTATTTTTAACTTCTCTGTTTATATTGAGTGCACTATCAACTTTTAATCATTTAAATCTCAACAACAGTGCTATACTTTGCTTTTCTTTGTTTCTTACCACTTCTGCTATCCAACCTGTTGCTAAATCTGACCAATTCAACCACTATAACACTTCTCACATTAGTCTACTTTTTCCACTTATGTGGCCATTAACATAATTTAGTTCCTTGTCATCTCTCTCCAAGATTAGTGAAATAGCTTCCATAATGACTTCAAGTCTTTCATTTCTTGAATTTATCTTGAGATAGAACCCAAAGTGAAGTTCCTAAGCTAAAGTTCTGACCACGTTATAACAATGCCCCAAATGTACTAGTAGTTCCCTGGGATAAAAGACATTCTGACTGAAGTCAATTTTCAAGGAATATTGCTCATTATGCTCCCTTTATGCATTCTACAATCCAGCCAAAGTAACTTACTTGCTGCTTCCCAAAATATTTCATCTATGACTTCATACTTTTGCACAAGTATTTATATAAAATGAACTTCACCAATTATGCTTCTTTGCACAATTTGTCCTTTGAATATGAAATGTGCTTTCTCATTTCTACCTTTTAGAATCCTTAGCTTCCTTCTACTTTCTGCTCCACTCAACATCAGAAATAAAGATTTCCCTATTCAATAGTACCCTTGACACCAAAATTATTTCATATCCTCTTAAAATGAACATCATTTACTGATATGCACATATATTGTTTTCTCCCAATGACATTTTTTTCTTCAGAGCAGCAGTATTTATTTATTTTTGTCTTTGTCTCCCTAGTAACAAGCACAGTACCTAATATACATAAGTGATGCTTAATATATTTTTGTCGAATCAAATCATAATGAGGATCTGGGCATCACAAATTTAGAGCTCGAAGGAATCTTAGAGGCTATCTAGTCCAATCCTTTCATTTTGCAATCCAGGATAATTTATTTCTTTTTAACTGTTACTTTCCATAATGTCTCTGGTAACAATTTACAGTGTAAGTGATTCAAAATCTCTTGATTAAATATTTATGGAAATAATATTTATATTCAAAGACCGAAACTTGTTGCTGGGAGATTTCTGGAGTATGCTGTCATTTCATTGCATAAAAACATTTGATGATAGCTGGCACTTAAAGAATACTTTAAAGTTTACAAGTTGCTTTGTGTACACAATCTCACTTGTTTCTCAATAGGTAAATAATGCAGGCATTATCATCCTCAACAAATAGATGAAGAAGAAAGCCTGAAAGTTTTCATGTCAGCTAACTGGTGTCAGAGGTCCAGTTCAAATGTAGGTGTTTCTGGACTGAAAGTGAGAACTCTTTCCATTATGCCATGACTGCAGATTTTAAAATAGGATGAGATTATTTTGATAAAAATGATTCTTAGAGTGCTAAGTTGCCCCATACTTTTCTTTAAACCTCTTTTTTAAAAGTGAGAATATACTTGGAGTTTTTCTACTTTATTTTAAATTTCCATATGTTTGTACTCATTTGACATTTCAAGAAATAATACTAACTGCCAGTAAACCTTAGTTTGCTCTAGAATTGTGTTGATAAATGGGATAATGAGCCCTATCTAGAAATAATGGGAATATTTGAAAGGTCTTGGTTGGATAAAATTTGGGTGCTAAGAAAATTCTGTACTTTTTTTATATTATATTTCCTTCATGAGTTCAAATCATGACAGGTTTTCTGAATTGTTAGTTGAGATAATCACTCACATTAAAAGAAAATACAGGTAAATTATTATCAGCATTAATGTTTTTAAACCCTTACCTTCTGTCTTGGAATCAATGCTGTGTATTAGTTTCCAAGGTAGAAGAAGGGTAAGGGCTAGGAAATGGGAATTACCCAAGGTCATAGAGTTAGGAAATGTCTGAGGTCAAATTTGAACCCAGGATCTCCTATATATAGGCCTGGCTATCAATCCACTGAGCCAACTAGCTGCCTCTACATTAATTTTTAAGAAACTTAATACACTGGCAAAGAGGAGCGTTAGGGAAGGTATATACAGGAAAAACACAATTAATATAAGTAATAAGGTTTTCCAGATAAATATCTTTTGACACTTAGTTTGGCTTTTACTAAGAAATCTTATAAGAGTCTATCTTTTAGCTCTGTGACTCCCATATCTGTATTTCCTTACCTTCATTCTGAGTTTTGGACACTTATTTATTATCATCTGCTAGACGAAGGTTTAATTTCCCAAATATATAAGGAACTAAGTCAAATTTACAAAAAAAGCAAGCCATTTCCTAATTTACAAATGGTCAAGGGACATGAATAGGCAGTTTTCACGTGAAGAAATCAAAATGATCGATAAGCACATGAAAAAGTGTTCTAAATCCCTCCTGATTAGAGAAAAAGCAAATTAAAATAACTCTGAGGTAACACCTCACACCTAGCAGATTGACCAATATGGCAGCAAAGGAATGTGATAAATGTTGGAGGGTATGTGACAAAATTTGGACACTAACACTGGGAGTGGTGTTGTGAATTGGTCCAACCATTTTGGAGGGAAATTTGGAACTACGCACAAAAGGTTTTGAAAAATACCTACCCTTTGACCCAGCCATACTGCCTCTGGGTTTGTACCCCAAAGAGATAATAAGGAAAAAGACGTACAAAAATATTAAAGTCCTTCTCTTTGAGGTGTCAAAAAACTGGAAAATGAGTGGGTATCCATAGATTAGAGAATGGCTAAAGAAATTGTGGTATCTGATGATGATGGAATATTATTGTGCTGAAAGGAATAATGAACTGGAGAATTCCATGTTAACTGGAAACGCTTCTAGGAATTGATGTTGTAGAGCAAAAGGAGCAGAACTAGGAGAACATTGTACACAGAGACTGATACATTATGGCACAATCAAATGCAATAGACTTTTCTACTAGCAGCAATGCTATGACCCAGGACAACTAGGATGAACTTATGATAAAGAAGGCTGTCCACATCCAGAAAAAAAAACTGTGGGAACAGAAATGCAGAAGAAAAACATATGATTGATAATGTGGTCCAATAAGGATATGATTAGGGTTTTTATGTTAAAAGATCACTCTATTGCAAATATGAATAACATGGAAATATGAACAATGATATATGTATAACCCAGTGAAATTGCTTGTCAGCTCTGAGAGGGGAGGAAGAGAAAGGGTGAATCATGAATCATGTAACCATGGAAAATATTCTAAGTAAAAAAATTAATCTCCTAAACATCTCTACCAGAATACTCCACAAACAAGGTAAATTCAATGTGTAAAAAAATCAACACCCATCTTCCCCTAACAAAATACTAGTAATAATCATTATTTCCTGATTTTTTTAGCCTGCAAGAATAAATTGTTACAACTAATGAAACATTCTGCTATTTTTTCTATTTCTCCTTTTACACTGGCTTCTTCCCTATTGATGTAATCTTCCCTAGAAGTCATACCTGTTGTTCACTGCTCTGCCAACACACGTGTGGTACTGACCCTGTCTCCAGGGGAAATGACCAAGCAGATGCAGTAGTGAAGCTAGACCCTTGGAAGGACCTGAGCTGATTTTGGCACTGACAATCACTGATGATTTGGATCTATCCCTTTCCTATACTGACTAGGAAATGGGACAATGGAAGAAGAAATTTAAAGCCAAACAGATTAATGGAGTATGGTTATTATCAGATGTCAAACCCCTGCTCCCTAGAAATTTCTATACCCAATTTTGTCACTCCATCCATAAACATGGTTATTTTGGCAACCAAGGCTTTCTAGACTCTGTTAAAAGAGTATGAGTAGGGGCAGCTGGGTAGCTCAGTGGATTGAGAGCCAGGCCTAGAGACGGGAGGTCCTAGGTTCAAATCCGGCCTCAGACACTTCCCAGCTGTGTGACCCTAGGCAAGTCACTTGACCCCCATTGCCTACCCTTACCAATCTTCCACCTATAAGTCAATGCACAGAAGTTAAGGGTTTAAAATTAAAAAAAAAAAAAAGAGTATGAGTAGCACCTGGAATAACTACAATTGCCTCCAAAATATGTACAGCTTGCCTTACTTGCCAGGCTTTCAATCAACATGCTTTTCATGGCAAAGACTTTGGTGGATGTCCTCTTGTTTACACATCATTTGAGCACTTACAAACTGATTTTATCTCTACGTTGAAAGGCGGACAGTATAAATTTTGTCTGGTCATAGTTGACCAGGTGGCCAGAAACTTTTTCTACTGCTCAGGCCACAGTGGTTTTTGTTGCCAAAGTCCTTTTGAAAGAGATTATTCCTCATTTTGGCCTGCCAGCACATATGAATTTGGATAGAGGAACCCATTTTACTGATTTGGTCTTATCGCAAATTTACTCATGTTTGGGGATAACTACTAAATTTCATATACCTTGTCATCCCCAGAGCTCTGGCCAAGGTGAAAGAATGAATAATGAACTTAAAACTATGATTGGCAAATTGTGCACAGAGACTCACTAAAATGGCTTCAAATTTTCCCTCAGGCCCTATTTTATCTTAGAAACTGACCAAGAAGTGATTTACACATCTCATCATTTGAGATGCTATTCAGACATCTACCTATTCAGGCTCAACCATTTGCTAACTACCTGTACGTCATTGTTAGGAGGGGATAAAACCATTGCCACATATATCAAAGAATTACCAACAAATTGTGAGAACTCCACAACTCTGGAGCTACTGTTCAGGCAGGCCCCATGGACTTCTCACTTCATGATCTAAACCCAGGTGATAGTGTGTACATAAAGACCTCCAAATGCATTGGGTCAACTGAGCCTTCTTATGATGGACCGTTTCAGGTGCTATTGACTACACCAACAACTATTAAAATTGAAGAGAAGGACTCATGGATTCATTGGAGTCATCTAAAATGAGTACCCTCTGTTGATATTGAATAATTTACTCTACCATCCTGTAATTAACTATTGATTGTATTTAAGACTTCCTTATTGCTAAATCTGTACTGTTTTTTTTGTTGTTGTTTTTGTTGCACTGTATTTTATCAATCCTTATACTTGTCTTTTGTGTATTTGATATTTTCTTTGTGCCTATATTATCTTGAAAAAACCTGTATTAGTGACATATATTGATTTGCATTTTGTGACTTTTTATGAAATTCTTGTATTTTCCTCAATGTATTATTATTGCTATACATCCATTGTTTTATCTACCTACATTTGCACTCATACTGTGGACCATGTCTCAGTGAAGAGGAAAATGTATCTAAAAATGTATCAAAATTCTTGGGTAAGAACTTTTATATTCTATCCCTCCTTTAGTGAACCTAATTGTAAATGTGTGTGTGTGTGTGTATTTTAATTTTTAGCAAAAATTTTTTAATAATTGCTTGTGTAATTTGCATTTTCCCAAGCTCATCTATCTAAATTGAAAGATTTTGGGGGAGCTGGAGGACAGAAAGAAGGTCGGTAATAAGGTCTGCATTGGCAAAACATTTTCTAGCTGATATTAGGAATCCCCTCTGAAGCCATAATATGCCAACAGCATGAAATATGCCAAATGGATAACAGGAGTCCATGTAAATCGTGGCTGTCTTATCCTTCACAATAATACAGGCATGTTTTAAAGCTGTGAGTTCTGTACCTTGTGAGTTTACATTTGAGGGTAAGGAAGCTGACCACAGAGTTCAAAATTCAGTAACTACTGCAGCTCCTATATAGCATATGCAAGCCTCATAAAGGAAGAACCATCTGTAAATAATATTAAATTGAAATTATTCAAAAGAGTATCCAGTAAATCATTATGAGATTTAGCAGCAATGGACACTAAAGAGGTACAATCATGTAAAGGTTCTCCATAAGTTGGCAAATATGGGGAGTAAGGTTGCAGGATTAATAACCTCACAGCATTTTAAAGTGATATGTTCACTTTTTTTTAAGGTGTATCTACCGTTTTATTACAAAACCATTTTGTCATTTAGTCAGTTAAAGCAATAGCAAGATATTACCAGTGCAGCTTCTGTAATAGCTCTAATGTATTGCAGCAATTGTATTCCTTGCTTATAGTCTATATTACCTCCACAATATACAAGTTATCTGTAATCATTACTGCTGCAAATCTGAATTCATATATACTATTTAGGAAGGAGCTGAGTGGTAAGAAATAGGTGAAGAGAACAAACTGTTTAGGGTCTTTAAAAATAAACAAACATGGAATTATTTATTATTCAACAATTCATTTGGGGATTGTTATTTTAAGGAATTATTTTACTTTAAAAAGACAGCCAAATTAATACTTCTAGAGTTAGTCTGAATAGCAGCAGTGCCCAAAGAGTACTTATTTTGCTTAGTGCTTGTTAGGAAGCAATACCTGTGCAATGCACTTGTTGTCACACACCTGCACAGGTAGAAGGAAATGATATCTCTGGTTTTTAGCCATGTCACACTTCCTTGTTCCAAGTTTCTTTTAAAAATAAAACTATTCCATTAGTGTCTTCTGAATGCTGTTATTGCTGCTTATCTGTTGGCAAACTTCCTTCTGTGCTGTGTTTGTTTTGAAGGGATCTTCCAATATATCTCCAATATTCCTTTCTTATAGTGTCTTTTTCTTTAGCTAGAATTTCACATGACTCTAATGCTTTATTAAGTGTATCTTCCTTCTTGTCACATTGGTTTTCTAGCATATCTTCATATATATCCACAAGGAAGGCAATCAGGTAGGGAGAACTGTGACTTGGCTGTAAATCTAACAACTGCTCTAAAAGGTTGGGATACTTGGAAAGGCCACGATCTTGCAAAATCCCTTTTAAATAGTTCCATGCACTTTCATTATGTGGTGCAGTTTTTATCATTTCTAGAGTATACTGGACTTCTCTCTCCAGGATAGCAGGATCATTGTAGCCTGAAGTGTTAGAAATTACAAAGTGTCTTTGGTTCCAGACAGAGTTATTTCTTACATCCTCTTTGAGAAGTTGGTCTACATATTACAGCTCATTATCCCAAAGCTTGAACTCCTGAATGACCCACTGTCGATGGTGCCAAGCATGGTAGTTCTTTGCATCCTGGTTAAGAATATCAACAATAAAATCAAGTTCCTGAGAAGGATCCTTCAGCCACTCCACTAACACTCATCTGTGGTGCCAGACTTGGTAGTTTTTGGGCTGTTCCTCAATTATTGTAGTAATATAGTTCATTTCTTCACTTAGATCCTTTTGTAATGACTTTAAAAGAACTCTCCGAAAATGCCATACAGTATAATTAGCTGCATTTAGCTCAATAGCATCTCCAGTTAATTTAAAAGCTTGTTCACTTCTTTCATCACATTGCAGAACAGCCCGAAAATAATCATAAACATCTCTAAATTTTTCACTATAAATTATCTGGACCCACTGGATTTGGCCCATCATTCTGGGGCACCGGCTCTATATCAGCCCATTCTGGTCTGTCCCTGTACAGGACGTAGGTGGGCGAGTGGAGGCGCATCAGCCTGTAGTCCTCCAGGAATGAGTCGCCTTCCACTTCCTCAGCCTCTGCAGCCCGCTGCAGCAGCGGCTGCCACTGCCGCCTCCACCACCGCCACCGTTTCAGGCTCCGACTTGGGCGGCTTCAGTGGCTTTGATTGCTCTGGCTCTCTGGCTGCCGAGCACTCCCCAGCTATGTTGGCCTCCGCCGCCACCTGGGCAGCCTCCATCTCGCCTCAGTCTGGGCAGCGGCAGCAGCCCTGCTCCCTACTCTCTCCGCTGCCTTCCCTTCTTCCCCTTCTGGTCGCCTCGCCAACCATAGAGACTCGAGTGAGCGGAGCCCAGTTTGATTGATATGTTCACTTTTGAATAGGGTTATCTTGTATCTTGTAATCCTTTGATCAGTAAATCCCTGTGTCCTATGTCTTTATAACAATGCCTGGACCTCATGAGGGCACACTATGGTAAGAGGGCATCCTAATACTAGGTCAGCAGATTTAGTCAGTAATAAAGCCATGGCTGCTACTCTTTAAGATATGGTAGTGCTCCTGAAGTTATTGTGGCCAGCTAGGCTGATTAATAAGCTACTGGGCATTGAGCAGCTCCCAAAAGTTGAGTCAGAACTTCTGAAGCAACCCCTCTCTGTTCATTGGCATATAAGATAAATGGCTTATCATAATTTGGGATGCCTAGAGCAGGGGCAGACAGGATAGCCTGTTTTAAATTTGAAAGAGCTGTCAGGTGTTCTCTTTCCAATTTAAGTGGTTCAGGGACTGAATTTTTTGTGAGTGATACAAGGGGCTTAGTTATTTCCCCATAGCAAGGGATCCATTGCTGACAAAATCCCGTTGCTGTAAGACTTTCCCTCAATTGCTTTTTAGTGATAGGAGCACTTAATTTTTGGATACTTTCAATACATTTAGGAGAAATAAGGCAGGATCCAGCAGTTAAAATGAAACCTAAATATTGGACTTTGGTAAGACAACACTGAACTTTTATCTTTGCAAACTTTGTGACCTCTCTTATGTAGCTCCAAAAGAAGGTGCTTGCTATCCTCCTGACATGCTTCAGCACATGGTGAAGCCAAGAGCAAATCATGCATATATTGGATTAAGCAGCTTTGTTTGAATTTAATGATATCCCTATCTGCAGTCAAGAATTGCATAAATAATGTATGGCTGTCCACAAACCCTTGGGGCCATCGAGTCCACGTCTACTATGAATCTTTCTAGGTGAAAGCAAAGAAAAGCCTGGAATCCTCATGTACAGGTATAGAAAAGAAAGCAGGACAAAAGTCTATGACAGTAAAGTTTGTAGCTGTGTGAGGAATAGAAGAAATAATGGTGTTTAGGTTGGAAACTACGGGGTATCTCTTTTTTATCATATGATTATTCATAGCCTTCAAATTCTGGATGAATTGATAGAGATACTTGCCATTGGGCCCCAGTTTTGGTTTTTTAACAGGCAGGTTGGGAGTATTGTATTCAGATTTCCAAGGAATAATGATACCCTAGTCTTATCAGTGAAGTTATTACTGGTGTAATGCCTTCAGTTGCCTCCTTTGAGAGAGGGTACTGAGAAATGGAAGGAGGTGTGCTAGATTTTGTTTTAATTTGGACAGGGACAGCTGATTAAAAAAGTCAACATCAGAAGATGATGCTTCCCAGAGAGATTCAGGAATATAAGTGGGAATTTGAAAAGAGGTTCCTGTATGTCTGAAAGGAGGACGAAGAACAAAGTTAAGATTTCCTCTGGTAAGTCTAATGAGATAGAGCCATTAGACAAGCAATTTATTGTGGCTCTAAGTTTGCATAATAAATCCTTCCCCAGAAGATGTATAGGGGAGCCAGGCATTAAGAGGAAAGAATGCTCCACTGACAAGGGTTCTAAAGATACCATCCTAGGCAAAAGCTTTGGAACCTTTTGGGGTGTCCTTGATATCCCCATTATATTTATTTTAGCCAATGGAATTGCAAGCTGGATCAGGTGTATTCCTCAATACATACCTGGGAGCTCCAGTGTTCAAAAGACAATCATAATAGGTGTCACCAATTTTTAATATTACATGAGGCTCATCGGTATGGGGGGGGCAGTGGATAGGGATCACAGACAGTAAGACATCAGAATATGGAAAATCAAAAGTTGTATCCTCTGATTCCCATGCCCAAACAACATGTCCCCTGCACTCATTCATAATTGTTTTGTAGTTCCTTAGGTTCCCTTGTGAGGGGCATTAGCACCCTGAGTAGTTCAGGGAAGAGCTCCACATAAAAGATATTGTTGTGGAGTCATTTGTTGTGGGGTCATTTGGTTTGAGTTACTGCCTGACTTATGTTTCTAGAATTATCAGTTCTGAAATTTCAATTCCTGAAAGTATTCCTGTTATTATTCTGATAGTTGTTGTTCCTGAAGTTATTGCTTCTATAGTTGTTGTTTCTAAAATTGTTATTATTGTTCCAATAGGAATTATTCCTGATTGCCTGGAATAGATTTCTACAATTCATCATTAAGTGCCCCTTCTCACAGAAGTGGCAGGTCAAGGATAGATAATTAGATTTTCAGAGAGGGGCAAGTGATATTGATGTAGTATCATGCCTTCTTTCCTGTTTATCTATTTTATCACGTAAAGATTTCAGGTCCCTTTGTATTGTTTCCAATAAATCATTAGTTTCTGCTGTTTTCTCTGCATGTCCTTTTGAGACATATACAGCAGTTCTCCTCAATTCTTCAAGATCCATCTCAGGCCATTTTAGGCAATGTGTTTTAAAATAGTCTTGGACCTCCCTACAAGAATCATTAATGAGTTGATGCCATATTTGTCTGATATCTCTTTAGATAGAAAGATCAAGATCTTGGTACTGACCTCCCAAATCAGTGAGCCTATCCATAAATTGGGAGGGTGTTTCATCATTGGATTGTCTAAGGCAGTCATATTTTTTGTCCAAACATTTGGTCTTTCAGTGCCTTCTTGCATTGCTTTGAGAATGGTAGCCCTAGCATTATTTAATTCCATCAGAAAGGCCTGAAGTAATTTTTTTAACATTCTTATAAGAACGACCATATTGGAAGAATATATCCATCATTTTTGTTTATTATGGCAATGGATTCATCTTCAAAACTATGAATATCCCTTTTGAATTCTTTAATATCATGGAGGGTGAAAGGAGTATAATGTCTTAAGTTTATCACATCCCCAGTTTGTCCTATTGTGGGCACTTAAGGGGAAAAGTCCATCATAGGAATCAGTTTATGATCTTGGTTTCTTTTCAGCCATTTGCATGCTTATCAAGGCAGTATGGGTAGGGACAGGTATGGTCAGAGTATGAGGTTTCATCTGGGCTGGGAGAAGGGACAGGATAGGATGGGGTGTTAGGAGAAGGAGCAGGGGAAGGAGGGTTGGCCAGGAGGTACACAATATGAGAGAGGAGTTTCTTCACAACTGTCTCTCTCTCTCTATTTCAGGAGAGGATTTTCCTCTCTGAGTAGTTTGGGAAATGGCTCACAATAATTTGAATTAGATATTTGAATGGGATCCTCCTTTTCCACTTGATCATGCAAAGTATGTTTGAAATTTTCAAATGAAGTTGTACTGTTGTTTGGATTTTTGCTTGCATTTTGCAATTTGCAGCCTTTTGTGTCTTAATATTAAGGATTAGAAAAAAGATTTCCTAACAGCATTTGGAAAAGGAGGCATTTGGAAAACTTAAAGGTTTCCAATTTGACAAAAGCCAAAATGCTTTCCTGTATAGAAGTGCTCATGTTGTGTGGCTTTCAATTATTTATTTATTTATCTGTTCTTTTTTTTTTTTTTTTTTTTTTTTTTTGGTTTGTTTAGTTGTCTTTAGTTGCAAAAAAAAAAGTTGTTTTTTTTTTGTTGTTTTTTTTTGTTGTTGTTGTTGTTGTTGCTCTCTATATATTAATTATTGGTGCTACCCTCAAGTGGCTGAAAGTTAGCATTGCAGCTCAGCAGAAAAAAGAGTAATATCGAGTACTCAGTGCTGGCCTCTAGTAGCAAAGAGGTAGTACTACAGGGGAAGGAGAAAATTGCTAGTGTGGTGTGGGACTTAGGAAGGGAATTTTGGGTAAGGGAGTAGCGTTAAAGGAACTCAGCACTCCGGGGTGCCAGAAACTAAGGTAAGTTGGGTTTTATTGTGGGGGGTTTATTGTTGTCTCTGTAAAGGCAAAATTGCTACAGAGGGAGAGATTGAAGATTGGCAGGTAAGTTAGGGGGCAGTTGGGGTGTTTTTTGATGTATGCTGGGGTGAGTGGAAGAGAGAGAGGGACCAAGGTTTTTCCCAGACCCCTGCTGGGCTTTTTAGCTAGACCCCTTTGCTGGGTTTTAGCCCAGCAAGGATAAGGAAAGTTAAAGCAAGACCCCTTGGGCTGGGTGTAGGGGGAAGACCTGGAACCTCTGCTGAGGCAGAGGAGCCAGGCAGGGGTTGAAAACTGTCTAGAAGTGGAAGGGATACCCCCCACTGGGTTGGGTTTGGGGGGAGAATTTTTTTTAACTTAATGTAGGCAGTAGGGCAGCAAGCAGGCTGGCAGGTAGGCAGACAGGCAGGTTCAGAGTCTAATCTGGGTCACCAGAATGTAGTTTTGATGAAAAGGGAGGAATGAATAAAGATGATGGCAGAAAGGAAGGGAAAAGGAAGGGAAGGAAGTTAGTCAGTGTAGTCCCAGCCCTGGAGGGGAAATTAATCCAAGCCCTTTGGAACAGAACAGAATTAGACTAGACTGTAGGGTTTATTAAGGTGGGTTTATTTAGATTAGGAAAGGTAAGGTTTGGGAAGGCTATGAGTTAGATCTCCAGCAGTTAGCTGGGACCAAAGCTCTTGGGGGCAAAGGGCTCTCCTCAGTTCCTGAGGAAAAGGAGCCAGAACCCATGCCTCATTCTTCCTTTTATAACTTTCTCAGATACCTCCCTCAAAGGAAGTGGGATGTGTCTGATGAAGTTGTGATAGAGAATCCTGGGAGATGTAGAACTATTCCAAAATGCACATAACAATGCAATTGCAAAGATGGAATTAACTCTACCCTGCCCATTTTTAGATTTAATCATTAGAAGCCTATTCATCCCACTTATCTTTAAGTATGGGGAAGTCTGTGACCCACGTGTACAATAGTGGGTGATAATCAACTGACTGCCCCTTGGGCAGTCCTAAGCAAAGCTATAGCTGCAATTGGTACACATAAAGTGGAAGGAAGGTGCAGGAAGAGACAATAAGGAATGGTCTTTAAAAGTGTCAAGAATTTCCTGTGGCCAGCCCTTTCACCTTTGAACTTGACCTTGAAGGAGGTCTGGCTTGGGCCTTTGGACTGCTCTTGGATTTTCCTTTAGAACTACCGTGTGGGTGAGTGAAAAAGGTTGATTCCCTTTCTCTGGAGGTACTAGGCTTCAGAGTCCCCTTGTTTTGGAGGAGGCCTTGTAGCTAAAATCCTTGTTTAATTTACCTCTGGACCTCCTTTGCTGGGACCTCTGAAGTTCTACCTGGTTCAGAATGAGCCAGACTGATTATCTACTCTCTGATTTCCTTCCTTTCACTCTTTCTCCTTTTGTAAATAAACTACCATAAAAACTCATCCTTGATTTGAATAATATATTTTTGGCAACCACATTTTTTATACATTTAGTACAACCTTTAATTTTTAACCCTTACACAATCCATTACATTCAAATATCATGGTCTATTCAACCATTATACCCATTCACCGAATTTGAGTTATTTACAGTTATTTTGTCATTACAAAGCTTCCATGAATATTTTTACACATACACAGCTTTTAGTACTCTCAATGATGCCCTTGGGGCCTAACCCTTTAATGACATTTCTGCATCAATGAGCACAAATAGCTTTATAACTTTTAATGTATATTTACATCTTGTTTTCTAAGAAAAATTCACAGCTGCTCTAGCAATGTAGTATTGGGCCTATTTCTAAGCATTTAATTTGAACACTTTATCCATATTTAGCTACATTGGTCCATAGGCAACAGACCCAATCTGTGCCCAGGACCCTAATATTTCCAAAACAAGTCTTTACAAATTGTGTCTTAACCAGTAGAACTTTTGTTCCAGGGCCTTAAGCTCTCAGGGAAGCATGGTTATTCCATACTATGATGACTATTAAAGTATTACTTCTGTAGACATTTATGGTCTCTAAGCCAATGTTATCCCACCAGAAACTACATTTGAATCATATGTATCCTCAGGCAAAGATCTACTAAAAACATCATGCAGGTGTCTGGGAGTTTTCCAGATATCTATCTTATTTGACTTATCTAATATTCTATTCCTTTCCTTAATTTTTTTTTTTGTTGTTATTAGATTTATCTAGTTCTGAAAGAGGAAAATTAAAGTCTCTTGCTATTATTATTTTATCTATTTTTGTCTGTATTTCATTTAATTTTTCCTTTAAAAATGCGTATTATAACACTTGATGAATAGAGGCCTAATGTTGATAGTGCTTCATTATCCATAGTACCCACCAATAAAATATAATTACCCTGTTCATTGCTTCCAATTATATCTATTTTAGCCAAACTCCATTAGAGATCATGACTGCCAACTCTGCCTTCTCCAGATCAGCTGACTCAGTATATTTTGCTCTAGTCCCTCAATTTGACTCTATGTGTGTCTTTCATTTTCCATGTGCTTCTTGCCACAATGCATTGTCATGTCCTAAAAACTTTATTCAATCTTCAAGACAGCTCAAAATATTAATTCCTTCTAATTTAAGGAAGATTTAATCCCCCTATATAACCCTGAAAAGGAAGATTAGTATTCCCTATTACTTGGAAACTGAATTGATAGATTTTCAGTTCCATGATAGTAAGAACTATAAATGATTTCATGAAACTATGTATATTCCCAAGAGTTTGGTGTAGTATTCTTCTCATAGGAAATAGATAAATGATTATCATTCCTCATTCCCTAAAATATCTTGTTCCTGTCTTCCTTTTTAGTTTTCCATTATCATCACTCTAGTTCCATTAAAAATTTTGTCTAGCTTGAAATACTCTAATGTTCTCTTTTATTTGAGTCATTTACTTTTAATATAAATTAATATGTAACATAACAACAATATAATACATAATATTTGTTATAAATATGTAATAAATGTTTTTATCCAAGGGAAAAATTTCTTACATTGGCTATGTCCAAAAATCTATGTCTCATTCATTCTTCCCTCCCTCCCACCATTACCCCCTCTCCAAAAAGACAGATATATAATATAGATTGTAAATATAGTATTATATAATATATATTTCTCTATTCATTTTGTTATGAAACAAGACAAATATATCCTCTCTGAATTTTTCTCTTAATTATTTTTTTAACCCTTAACTTCTGTGTATTGGCTCTTAGGTGAAAGAGTGGTAAGGTTGGGCAATGGGGGTCAAATGACTTGCCCATGGTCACACAGCTGGGAAGTGTCTGAGGCCAGATTTGAACCTAGGACCTCCCGCCTCTAGGCCTGACTCTCAATCCACTGAGCTATCCAGCTGTGCCCCTCTTAATTATTTTTTAAACGTAAGCATATGTGTTTTGGTTCATACCAATGAACAGGGAAATATGTAACTCTGTTTCTTCTATGCCGGTAGAGATCCTTTTTTGTCAAGAATCCCTTATAGTTTTCCTGGATCCTTGACTTGTTAATAATATTGGTCATTCACAGATGACCATCATTGTTGTAATATTCTTATTTTTAATAGATCTTCCTACTTAATTCTCTCCCTTTTCCAATCCAATTTATACACTATAATGAGATCATTATTTCCAAATCATAATTCCTTGTATGTTCCTTCCCTGCTTAGAAATAATTTTAAAAGCCCCTTTGTATTGTATATAGAATAACATCTGAACTCTTTACTCTGATTTTCAAGGCATTCTATGCTTTAAGTAGCTGGGTGGTTGTCATTTGATCAAATGATATAATGTAACTAAATTTGTTCATCTTAGAACACTATGTAAATATTAATTCTTGCAGCCTTTTATTATGCAGGATATTACATCAATTTTTGAACTTTTTAAAACCATATTTGGACATATCAGCCCTTTGAGGGTTGTTAGCATGTTTGACTCATATTTGTACTACCATAAAATACCTACCATTGTCACATAGAAAAGGAGCCTAATAAACACTTTTAATACAATATATCAAATTAGTTGACAATCATGTGCTTAGGTTATCTTCAAGGAACTTAAACAGATTTGAAAGTTTGAAATCTATATTTATATAGATAAAATTTTAGCAAGAAATTGAAAATGGAGAAACTAAGAGAGCCAGATAGGTGGAAGAGAGGATACAGAACTAGATTTTAAGTAAAGAGACCTGGGTTCAAATCCAATTCTATACACTTCCTAGATGTTTTATTCAAGACAATTCATTTAACCACTTCCTAGCTCAGTTTACTTACCTTTACTACTTCTCTGGGTTGGCATGAGAATCAAATTAGATTACAGTTGTAAAGTACATTGCAAAACTTAAAGGACTATATAAAACCTTAATGGCAGTAATAGTAGTAGTAGTAGTAGTAGTAGTAGTAGTAGTAGTAGTAGTAGTAGTAGTAGTAGTAGTAGTAGTAGTAGTAGTAGTAGTAGTAGTAGTACCAGGAACTTATGTATGGCATGAAGGATTTCAGGCACACCTTTGAGAATTTCAATTGGCAGATTCTCTGGTTAGTTAAGCTGTGACTGAAATTATTACATGTAAATTTTACCCTAACTAAATAATTACCCAGTCTAATTTAAGCTGGCTAAAAATGGGAAAGACTTTTTTTTTTGTTCTTTTCTATTTACGGTTGAATTACAACTTGAAATGATGGATTAGATTCCCACTCACTTTTAATGACTTTCCTGCTACTGAAGTTAATAATGATATATTTGCATGTTACTTCAAAAATTAATACTTCCCATAAATTTAAATGGTATTTTAGACTCATTATCTAATTAAATCTTCATACTTCTCTGAGATAGTAAAGATAGTCTATCTCCTTTGAACAGAGAACACGGAAAAGCAAAACTATATGGTAACTTAGCCATATAACCCACAAGCACTTCTGACTTGCTATTAATCATGCTCTCATATGGGTTTTAGGAACATTGCTCTCACAAAGCACTGATCTTTACCTTATGAAAATACTTGGGCTCAGAAATGTACCCATCATAAATACTGACATTTCCCAGAGCTTGTCATCCCAATTTCAAAAACATTCTGATGTTACTCTCTAACCAATTTCTAAGAGATCTTAGATCTCACTTCCAATCAACCTGACACATTGTTTCAGACAAACTTCCTCACCCTCTTTGAAAACAGAATCATCTCCAAGGGTTCCATGCCAATAGTTTTACTTCTTTACTCCCGATTCCCCTTACTCTTATTCTCCAACACTCATCCTATACATATTGAATAATCAACAAACAATTCAAAAATATTAGTTATTTGTTCTGTTTCAGGCATTATTCTAGACTTTAGAATTCCAAATAAAAATTAATGAAAAAGTCCTACTAGCAACAAATCAGTTTCTCTGTCTCCCTCTGTCTCTCTCTGTGTCTTTTGTCTGTCTGTCTCTCTGTAATTTCCCTTCTCTTTCCATCTCCCTTTCTCTCTCTGTCTGTCTCTCCTCACATACACATATGCACACAAACGCTCTTCAGGTTTACTCATTCACTTATTCCTCATATCACAAATATATGCAGAGTATCCTTTTTCATTAAATAACTATTTCATTGTCTACCATAGAGATCTGGGAACTACCTAATAATCCATGTTAAAAGATCTTGGTGGTACTGTACAAAAATCTTGAAAAATAATTCATGTTAATAGACAATTGTAAGAATAAATTATTTTTCCTTGTACAGCTATCTTCCTCTATTCCAGAAATCTCAACCTTAACACAAAGAGGTTAATGGATTAACTCAATGGTACATGACTGCTAAGTGAAAAAACCATGATTAGATTTTTAGATCTACATATATTTAAGGGAACAATAATTCCTTCTCCTCCATTAGAACTTGTTGATTGAACCAAATGAGTAATCACAGGACTCTTTTCACTATATGGTTTATATTTTGATTTCTATGTCAAGAACAGAAATCTGTCACTGATAAGATGCTACTATACCTAATTTGGATTATTAGCCAAACAATAAGTATCCATTAATTGCTTATTATATACAAAGAAGCATAATTTTCTCAGGGATAAAAAATGAACAATTCTAACTAGACATGTCATTCCACTTTCCATAATCCATGAGTGAAAATATTAACTAATGAAATCTGACCAGAGAAATGATTTTAAATTGATTTATAATGTTTTCTAGGAATCAGAGACAAAAAAGACAACTCTTTTGTTTTGACTTGTTTTGTTTTGTTTTATTTTGTTAGAAATAGCCATTTTGGAAGATTACATCTATTCTAACTTTCTTTTGAACACTCTAATCACATTAAAGATTCATGTGAATTTATTTTGTGCTTTCTGACCTAAGGAAAAGTCTCAAGATGTAATCATTTACAAATTGGGCCCTTTTTTGTAAATAATGCAATTTTAGAGCAAAATAACATTGCAGGTAACTTGGAGGCAGGAAGAAGAAAAAATTAAACCAAAATGACGTAATTGGAAAATTAATAATAAGATAAAATAATAAATTATTTATTTATATATAATTAAACCATTTTACAGGAGCAACAGTTTAATCCAAATATAGCTTTTGCATGAAGGAGCTTGGTAAAGTGAAAAAAAAAAAACCATTACTTTTGAAAGTGAAATAACCTAGATTCTTCAGCTTTCCTAATTACTATCTATTTAATCTGAGACTGATTCAGTTAACCTTCTGATCTTGAATTTCCTCCTCTGGAAAAAAGAGAGAACTGATCAAGATAAACTCTAAAGTCCCCTTCAGCATTAAATTACATAACTTCTATGATTTTCATTGGTAGCATTATTTTAGATTATTTAAAAAAACTTTACAGTGAAATAATTTTTCTGTTCCAGTTAAAGCTATTTAGGACACCTAGTAATAGGGGGAAAATTGAATCCAGAATATTGAATGCTGATAAATAAATCAGTGTTCAAATATGTTACAACAAACTTATGCATCTGGCATATTATTTTACTGACTTAAAAATAAGATTCATGATGAAAAAATACTGTTGAGAAAATTTGTCTGTAATTTTTTCTTTGAGATTGACATCCATTAATATATATTTCTATAAGTGAAAAGGTGAAAAATATATATTTGGGGAGAGAGAGACACACACTCAGAGACAGAGACAGAGACACAAAGACAGAGACATAGACAGAGAGGTTGTGGGAGAAGAGGAGAGTAGGAGAGTAGGAGAGATTTCTCATGATGCAGATAACTTCTCCATTCTTGCCCATCCTAAGTGACTCTTGACTATATTGTTCCATGAATTATCTTTAGTAGGTCCATCCAGTATCCTGAAAGCTTTTTGTAGATCTTATGACCTATCTTGGTAGTGGTGGAGCTTGTAACTTTTTAGTAGTTGTCATGCTAACTGCAACTGTAAGATACTATCCTTAAACCTTGCCCAGTCACCACAATATTCCTAAATAGTATAGGGGGTAACATCATACTCCAGATCTTCAGGCTTGCAACCTGGATGTTATCCTTAACTCCTCACTGTCTCTCACACACCACCAAATACCAGTTGTTGCCAGGCCATGATGATTTTACCTTTGCAGCATCTCTAGTCTACACCCCCTTCTCTCCTCTGACACTGGCAGCACTCTAAATGCAGGTATTTATCACCATATGCCTGGACCAAAATATAACCTGATGGTGGGTCTACCTGCTTTAAGGCTCTTCCCCACTCAAATCTATATACTACTCAGGTACTAAAGTGGTTTATTCTAGAGTGTATATATGAACATATCATCAAAACAATCTGGTATAGACTAAGAAATAAAAGGGTAGATTAATGGAATAGATTAAGGAAAAATGACCTTTGCAATCTAGTGCTGGATAAGCCCAAAGAACACAGATTTTTAGGATAAGAATTCATTACTTGACAAAAAAGCTGGAAATTTGTAAAATACTATGGCAAAAATTAGGTTTAAATGAGTATTTCACACCCTATACCAAGATAAAGTCAAAATAGGTATCTGATTTAGATATAAAAGGTAAATAAGGTAAATAAGGGTAACAAAGGATAGACTACCTGTCAGATCTATGGAGAAGGGAAGAACTTATGACAAACAAGTGATAGAGAAATTGCAAGATGTAAACTGAATAATTCTGATTATATTAAATTAAAAATATTTTGTGCAAACAAAACCAATGTATCCAAGATTAGAAGGGAAAAAACAAACTTGGGAAAATTTTCATAATAAATTTAATAAAGGTCTAATTTCTCCAATATATAAAGAATTAAGTCAAATTAATAAGAATACAATTCATTCACCAATTGATAAATGGTCAAAGGACATGAATAGGCAGTTTTCAGATGAAGAAATCAAATCTTATTAAAAATATTCTAAATCTCTCTTAATTAAAGAAATGCAAATCAATGGAAAGATAGAAAGAGGAAGAAGGAGAATTGGTTTTACTGGATAATTCCTCCTACTTTGGTCAACCCTCTTTTTGGTCATCATATGCAGCAAGGATCCAACTTTGATTCTTTCTTCACTTATACTCTTCAGTAAAGGAGCACCAATGTCACTGGAAATAGTTATGGCACAGCATTGACACCATGAAAATTGTCCCTATTCCAAAAGAACAGCAAGAGATCAGCAGCATTCCTCTACTACCATTACAATTTATTTTCTCTCCTACTATTGATATTATTATTGTTTTTCATTACTCTCCTTTTGTTGATTCTATGAGAGTGTTCAATACATGTACTAATTCATTGATTGATTTAATGAGGTATCCTTAACTGGAATAACTTAAGAAATTTATGTCAGGAAATATTCTTAAGCACTAGATGAATACCAAACATTATGTTGGTTACAGGGAGAGAGGACAGGGAAGAGAGGAGGAAAAAAAAAGTAAAAGATGTAATCACTGCTCTTAGAAAAATTATACATATTTAAGAAAGAGTGAAACAAACTATCAAAACAATAAACTAATTTTAACAATCATAAAAATTCCTTTAAGTCATCTCTGAATATTTTGGTGTTTTGAAATCTTAAGTTTCCTGCCAGAGGCAATATGTTGCAGTGAAATTTATGGAACAATTTTTAAAAATATATGATTTCTTCTCCCTCTGTACTTAAAGGAAATTAATATGAAAAACAAACACTGTTCAACTGAATTTATTTCAAAATTTCTGATTTTAATTTCTATTCCTCATTTCCTGTATTTGCTTTGCATTTCCTTAATGTTTCTTCAGGGATGAGCGTGGTATAGATGTTTCCCAGTAAAAGAATCCTTTTTGTAGCATTTCAGTAGGAGTTTGGGCTTACTTTTCAGTCTCTGACTGCAAAAAGGCAGGCCACCACACTACTGAATATCTCTCAGACATCTAAGCTCTAAGACATTTCTGGCATCAAAGATGAATGTCCCTTTTGCCTTCTTTCCTTTCACCTTGCAAAGGCTTTATATTTATTGAGTTTAGAGGAAATAGTGAAATCTTGGAAAGGATGAGAGAGAAAGATCAAGATAGGATATGTATCCATCACAGGAATTTTACCCCATTAGGAAATCCAACACACACAAAGACATCATTAAAATTCTATATACTCTTGAAAAAGGAAGGAATTTGGGAAATGACAGATTTATTTCCAGATTTGCTCATGTTATTATTTTATTTTTACTGTTGCACTAACCTGAGGAATAACTGACATTACTACATCTGGACAATTTGAATTCATAGCTGTTCTCAGTTCTGCAAATTCCTGAGGCGCTAAGAAAGATTGAGTTTGGGCACAAAATCCTGGAACACTATGATTAGTATGTTATTAATTTTTCCCAAACAGTTTCCCTTCACTGATATGACTTCAGATTTTACAATTAGCCATGGTTACTTTGTGAACTATAATTAAGTGAAGAATGAGTTTTGAGAATATACTTACTTTAGCATACAGAAACTCACAAAAATCAGAGATCTGATTCAACTTTCATAAATACTAGACCTACTTTATAAATAATAATAGGATATCCTAATATAAGTCATTCAGTGACTATATTTAACTATTCATTTGATGACAGTCACAACTTAAACTATTACATCTTCGATGATTATAAGACTCTGTGTTGCAATGAAGGAATATGGAATATTTAGGAAGAAGACCCATCTTTGAATACCAGTTCTAATATTTATTAACTGTGGGACATAGAAAAAGTAATTTAGCTATTTAGACCATAATTTTACTTATCTGGAACAAATTACCTCTATGATTCTAACTCTAAATATATGATCTCATGATTCCTATATCTTAACTCCAATTGATCTAAATCAACTTGTCCCTTTTCAAAACTATGATGTGCAAAAGTAGATAGATTACTTTAGTTAGAGAGTCATCACACTGGAATAATACAGCAACTAACTGACTTCTTCCAAGTTCTGCTCCAAACTATGAAAAAAAATTTAAAAATAAATTGTGAAACAGAAGAACCAATAAAAGGATGGAGTGAAATAATTTCCCATCCAAGACAATGTAAATTTGGGGAAGAAAATTTAGTCTCACTGGGATAACAGGGGGCCACAATAAAGCATAGGTAATGTCCAGGCAAGTCATTAGCAGGCTATTCCCCAGAAAACCAGAAACTAGGGCTTCAGCAGAAACCTATAGGCAGCTAGTCCCCTGAGAATCCAAAAGAGTGAGATGTTTGTGACAATGTCCCTTCTAGCTCAGAAGCAGAGCTCAACTTTAGGATAAAGTTCAAGATCATGAAACAGGTTAGAATAATTAATAACAAAAAATAAACACACATGTCTATAAAAAGATCCTATTGTAAGAGGGCAGAAAAAAATAAAAAGTCAGAAAACATGAATGTCAATATAGCTATATGCAAAGTCGCAAAGAAAATTTTTGTGAAACCCAAAAGGAATTCCTTTTTTAATTTTAATCCTAATTTTGAATATTTTCCTATAGTTTCATGTTTCATGTTCTTTCCCTCTCCCCCAAACTCCCACCCCCTATACCCAATGCACTGTTCCACTGGTTTTTATATGTATCATTGATTAAGTCCTAATTCCATATTATTGATAGTTGGACTAGAGTTATTGTTTAGTGTCTACATCCCCAATAATATCCCCATCAGCTCATGTGTTCAAGCAGTTGTTTTTCTTCTCTGTTTCTCCTCCCACAGTTCTTCCTCTGAATGTGGCTAGTTTTCTTTCTCATAAGTCCCTCAGCCTTGCTCTGGATCCTTACATTGCTGCTAGTAGAGGAGTCCATTATGTTTGATTTTACCACAGTGTTTCAGTCTCTGTGTACAATGTTCTTCTGGATCTTCTCCCCAAAAGGAATTCCTAAAAGAGCTGAAAAGGACTAAAAAAAACAAATAATAGTGGCAGAAGAAAAATTGGGAAAATAAACAAGAATGATTTAAGAGAAACATGAAAAAAGAGCCAACAAATTGGTTAAGGAAGCACGATAATGGAAAAAATATGGGGAAATTGTCTCAAGAAAACCTCGTAAAAATTAAAATTGGTCAAAAAGAAAAGGAGGCATAAAAATTCACTTACAAAAGCAATTCCATAAAAAGTAGAATTAAATTGACAGCTAGATAGCACAGCAGATAGAGTGGTAGGCTTGAAATTAAAGAATCCACTGATAACTTCCTGAAAGGGACCGCCAAAAGAAAACTGCCAGAGCTTAGTCCATGGAGAAAATATTGCATTCATCAAGAAAAAAATTCAAATACCATGGACCTACAGCCAATAATTCTTAATAGGAATTAACAATATTTACATTGAAGTGTCAAAGTGTTTGGAATATTATATGCTGGAAGGAAAAGAAACTATGATTACAACCAAGAAACATTTATCCAGAGAAATTGAGCATAATCTTTCCTTCCAGTGGTAAAATAGATGTTTAATAAAATAAGGTACTTTCAAGCATTATTGATGAAAAGAACAGAGCTGAATGGTAAATACAATTTTCAAATGCAACACTTAAAAAAAGTATAAAAAGATAAACAACAAAGAGAAAATAAAAAGAATTCAATAAAGTTAAATTCTTTACATTTCTACACAGGAAGATGATTCTTGTGATTCCTAAGATTTTTATCAATATAAGGATAGATATTAGGAATATACATAAACAGAGAGCCTGGGAATAAGTTGAATATGATGGATTGATGTAAAAAAAGAAGGGGAAACAGGATGGTACTTGGAGAAGACGTAAGGAATGGTTAGAAGGGGATAAATGCACTTACTTGAAAGAGCAAAAAAAGAAGTTATTACAGTGTAGGGGAAGATGGAGTGGTAGTGGGAAATGCTTGAATAATACTTATATTAGAATTAGTACAAAGAGGGAATAACACTCAAACTAAGTTGCATAAAGAAATATATTTTCCCCTTTAGGGAAGTAGGAGTGGAGAGAATAAAAGAAGAGGGACTGATAGAAATAAGGGCAAAGTGGGAGAGATGGCAGTCAGAAGTAAAATACTCAGAATGAGGAACAGAGGGGAGAGAAAGGGAAGAGGAGAGACAGAGAGAGGGAGAGACAGAAAGAAATAGGAAAATGGGATAAATAGGATAGTAGGATGGAGGAAAATGAACAGTAATCATAATTATGAAGGTGAATGAGATGAACTCCCCCTAAAAATAGAAAAGGATAGCAGAGTGCACTAAAAATCAGAAACCTACAATATGGTCTTTATAAGAAATACATTTGAATGAGGAAGAAACATACAGAGTAAAGGTAAGGGGTTTCACAGAAATTACTATGCTTCATCTGAAATTTTAAAATTCAAGGGTGCCAATTATGATCTAAGTCAAAGCAAAAACAAAAATAGATCTAATTAAAACAGATAAGGCAATTTCAGTGTGATTATAATGGAATACTATTGTGTTAAAAGAAATTACAAGCAGGATGTTTAAAAAAAAAACAAATCTGGAAAGGCTTTCAAGAATTGATTCAAAGTGAAGTGAGCAGAACCAAGAGAACACTCTTCATAATTATAGCAATATTATACAATCATCAATTTTGTATTACTTTGCTAATCTCAGCAACACATTGTTCCAAGACAATTCCAAAAGACTCACGGTAAAGAATTCTATCCACATCCAGAGAAATAATTGATTAAGTCTGAATACATACAGAAGTGGCTATTTTCACTACATTTTCCTCATGTTTCTTTAATATGTGTATTCTTCCACAGCATAATCAATGTGGAAATATATTTTGCATGATATCATATGTATGACCTATATAATTAATTGTTTACCATCTCACAGATGGGGTCTAGGAGGGAGGGAGAGAATTTAGAACTCAATTTCTTAAAATTGTTTTTACATGTATTTAAAAAATATAATATTGTTTTTTAAAAGAAAGAGATGAATGTCATTTTAATGTTAAATAATGAAAAGTTGACTTTCCATGATTTAGAAAGTGCTTATCACATAGTTGACACAATAAGTAAATCAATCTAGGATGGTATATTTAAATGAAGAAGGACCTCAAATAAGCTAGGCAACTACTTTTATTTTAATGATAAAGAAACTGAAAGACTTGGAAATTAATTGATTTAACTGAGGTAACATGATTAGACAATAAATTTGAACCCAAGTCCTCTATCACAGAATAAATATATTTTCCCTTAGGGCCCACTGTCTCCTTTACGGATTGTTACAATTAAAAATAATAAAGACTGATATAAATATATAAATTAGTATTTTAATTAAAGCCATGCTGATAGAGATAAATCATTAGACCACAGGCCAGTAAGAATTCAAAACTGCCACCTCCTCCATTATTATTACCTCTCCTCTCTTCCCTGCCTACTAGCCAAAGAGGGAGAGACTACTTTCAATTCTCTCATTTAAACTGTCCTCTGCGTGGTGATGCAAGCATTCCCACGCCCAAAGACCCGGAAACAGAAACCCATTGGACCATGGGAAATGTAGTTTGATAATTCCCACGTGTCCATAGAAAATATATATATATATATATATATATATATATATATATATATTTTTAGAGGGCATTTCCCAAATTCCAATTAACAGGATTGATACAAGGGAAGAATATTAAATCTATAACCTCTCACACATCAGTTCCTGCCTTTCTATTTTGACTATTTTCTGATAGTTACAGAACATAATTCATGTCTCATGGTCTATTATATTAATCTCATAAGTAAACTTATCTCCATTTTCTCTCCTCTGAAGTCTGTTCTTCAGATGGATCCCTCAGTAATATTTCTAATGTATCACTCTTTTTTCATCCATTACCTGTTTGGAAAATATTAGTTGTTCCAATTTATTTACCTGTCATCATTTCCCTGTCTTTTGCTAAGATCAAGTACATTTTATTTAATTAAGTGTTCAGTTATTTTTCAGTCATATCTGATTCTTCATAAGCCTAATTAAGGTTTTCTTGGGAAATAGAATAGAATGGTTTGTAATTTCCTTCTCCATCTCATTTTACAGGTGAGGAACTGAGGCAACTAGGGTTAAATGATTTGCCCAGGATCACACAGATAATAAGTGTTGGAGGTCAGATTTAAATTCAGGAAGATGAGTCTTTCTGACTTCATGCCAGGAAATCTACTTACTGTGTCTCTTAGTTGCCCCCTTTTTAACCTGAGTCGTATAAATGATTATGAAGACATTTTCAAATCATCACAAACCGACTCATGTACTATTTTAGTTTAATAATTAGTTTAATTAACTACTCTTCTTTCCATATCCCATGGTGTAAAGGGTTAAATTTTGGAGTACAGGAGTTTGATCAAAAACCAGTGCACAGTTTATTAAATGCAAAACACTTAGTTTATTATTAGGAAATACAGATAAGAAATAGGAAGGAGGAAAGTGAAAGTAATCTTTTATATTGTTTATCACTATACCCCAATCCTAATCCTAACAAAATTTTTCTAAAAAAACCCTAATTCTAGCTGCCTTAGAGGGCAGTATCTTCTGCTAGGTTGAAGCCCTCCCCTACTCTCACTATTTTATCTGATAATATTACCTCTATCTATCTACGTTATCTACCCAAGTTAGTTTATAATCAGTAAGACTATTAAGTCCTTAATTCAGTTCTCTGTATCCAACCAGAGAGATTGCTAGCAGTACAACCTCTCCACAGGAGACTCAGAAACAAAAAGCCCTTTCCAATGATCTGCAACTTACAAACCACACTCAGCCACCCCCTTCTAACCATCACCATCTGCCAAGCAGCATAGCAGGGTGTCTCTAACTGCCAAACTGCACAGCTGGAAGTCTCTTACTAAAAAATTATTAGTGTTACTTTTCTTCTGAAACATAAAAAAGGAGAAATTAATAAAAATTCTCTTAGCACATGGTCCAATTAATTATTTTCTTTATGTATAAGTAGCTCTACATTTCAGTGTGTCTAGAATATACCTGCTACATCTCTTCAATTCTGGGGAAATATTTTCCCTTTTTAAAGCTCTAATGAACTTCTTTAATTATTTTTCCACTAAGTTTTGGTCATTTGAATGTTTATAATATGAATTCTTAAGAATGTTTTCTTCTTATGTATAAATATATTTCCAGAAATAAGACCATATTTTTCCAGACATGCAATTCCTTGGTGTTGTAACTAAAGTAAATAGGAAAACAGAATTCGTAATTGATAAATGTATTTTTCAGTATTTTTTTCAAGAATTAATCTTTTATTTTTGTAACTGGCTCCAGAAAATCAAGAAGGCATTATGGTTGATAGAGGAATTTGAATAATAAATCTATTTAAAATGTAATGGTATGCTATAGGAAACAGTAGCTTCTCCCTCAATAATAGTTATTCATCAAAGTATTGATAACAAATTGTTAAGTATGTTATAAAGGATATTATTTGCAAGGGGGATATGGGTCAAATGTGTGGGCATTTCAAACTTTGAAATATGACCAAACCATCTGTCAAGCCACATAGTAGGAAAAAAAAAGGTTTGTCTTTGATTCTGACTATTATTATTTCATATTTTCTGAGAGCTGGCAATTCAGAATCTATTATTGACAAAACATAAAAGAAATTATCAGATAGCAAATAATGATTTAATCATCTCCCACTTTAAAAAATCAGGAATAAAAAAGTTGATTCCTTTACATAAATATTTGTTAAAATATTTTAATATAATTTAAAGTTTAGTTCTATCTAAAGCACAAACTCAAACCTGAGAAATGTCATTGAATATATTTTCTGGGCCTGGAATAAGAAAATTTTCACTTGAACTCCCTATTCAAAAAACATAATTAGGTACTAGATTACCAAAATCTCAGATCTTATTAATTATCATTGGGAATATTGAGAACAGCTGTTATTTTTATTGTTAAGAAATACAGTACCATAAAAGAGAAAATGTTCTAACCAACATATATATATATATGTAAATATATATATATAAATCAAGCATATATATATATATATATATATATATATATATATATAAATCAAGATATCCAATAGAGGAACATGCTTGATTCAAGGGTTATTTGATAAAGACCCTTTGTGGTGTTGAAACACACATAGTGTTGGATTTTGGAAAATGTAGTTAGTCAGCACAAAAAACTATTCTTCATCTTTACTTCTCTATATAATTTGTATGGGAAATGAAGTTTCCATTTAGTCACAGGGAACACATTGTTCCAAACAAATATGTTATTGTGTATAGCCACCCTCACTTGTTACGACTAACTTTAATTAAAAAAAATAAGTTCAATGAATTGAGAGTATAAATAGCATGTTTTGACATAGAGGCAGTGAAAAGCCATGCTTTTCTCAGCACCTATTAAACTCTCCTTGGAATAGCATTTATATAAAAGACTAGGGAAACAATTATATTAATGACTGTGAACAAAAAACAATACAAGATATATAAAGCCGAAAATAAGGAAACATAAACTATCTATTTCAGTAGTAACAAAGATTACATGGTTTGATCCAACCAGAAAAGGCAAAAGTTGATAGAGAACACTCATTACCAATGACTCGGGCAAAAAATTAAAAACAAAAACTTCTTTAAGATCATAAATGACATTACATAAACTCTCCACAATTAACATAAGAGATAGGAATTACTGCTAGAACTATATTCAGCATGAACACGTATTTATCTAAATGTCAAATTAAAATTAACAAAAGTAATTTAATCAGCACCTTAAAGGATCTAATATTCTCTTAAAAGCAGTGGAGATAGATTTTCTTCTCCTGTTTTGTATTTGCTGTTCGAAAAAAGTATTGCTACCAGAGACTTTAATATGCTTTGTAGTTTAATTTTACAATGTTTAAAATAAGTATTAAAGGTAGGCAGATCCAGAATTTTTGAAGTGATTAATATATGCTTTAAGCTATCATGGCTATCTATACAGATTGTTTTCAAATTAAAGTTCAGAAATACAAATAGAAAGGCAAAAGAATAGTGCTTTACAATTGAAATTCCCTGTCTTACATATAGGTCTTTTAATTGTTCCCTGTCTCCATCTCTATCATTGATATAAAATTAACTACTACTACTATTTTTAAAACAATTCATATAATTTGTGGTAAAATATCAGAAAATGTGTTCTATGATTCTCTGTCTCTCTCTCTCTGTCTCTGCTTCTCTTTGTCTCTGTCTCTGTGTCTGTCTCTCTGTCTCTCTGTAGCTCTCTCTCTCACTCCCTACATTTTGGGAAAATATCACTTAGGTTTTTTTCTCTTTTTGATATGCAAAATTAACATTAGTTATTTGAATTTAGGATGGATTTAGATATTATTTTTTTCTGTCTTAGAATCAATACTATGTATTGGTTCCAAGACAGAAGAATGGTGAGGGCTAGGCAATGGGGGTTAAATGACTTGCCCAGGGTCACACAGATAGGCAGTGTCTGAGGCCATATTTGAACTCAGGACCTCCCATCTCTAAGACTGACTCTCAATCCACTGAACCACTCAGTTGTCCCCTGGATTTAGATATTATAAACAACCTCCCAAAACAGCAAAAAGTTAGAGTAGGTAGATAGAGCAGTAGATACAATATTGAAATTGGAATCAGGGAAACATGAGTATGGATTCTTATCTAAGACATATTCTAGCTTTGTAACTTTGGATAACTCATTTAAGGACTCTCAATCTCAGTATCTCAGTTTCTTCTTGTGTAAAATGTGAATAATAATAGCATCTACTATAGAATTATTGTAAATTTTAAATAAAATAGCACATCTAAACACATCATTTATAGAATTTTAAATATTATACTAATGTTAACTATAGTGGTAGCTATTCATTTTGCAATAATGAAATATGAGATATGAAATCATGAGACACTATTGAAATCATTCCTATGCTTTCATTCTTCTTTAAAGTGCAATGGAAATGGAGTGGTTATTCTTAATGGATACTTGTTTTTTTCTCTAAATATTTCATTATTTTTCATGTGTTCTTTCCCAGCTTGACTTCAAACATCTTGAATTTGTGCCTCTTTTCTTTTGTGTTCCATACTTTATTGAACATACAATATTATCATAATTTATGTTGAATTGAATTAAATTCCCTGTTACTGCAGGCAAAATGACTAAAGAGGCATCTCACTCTCCACAAGTAACTGTACAATCAAAAGAACCTGGAAAGAATAACTAACTCACCACCACAAGGCCAATTTTCAGATAAGATATGTATATAATTTAGAAGTACAATTGTGAGAAAAATCCTTATAATCAATCATTAGATCAGGCTGGATTTCTGGTCAATGTAACCTAGGACCTTAGTTAAAGGTCCCTAATTAATAAATGCTACCTAGCTTCCCAGTTCCATAGTATGAGGTATGAACAATGCAATAACATAGTAGATATCATGGAAAATTCAAATGTTACTTTGAAAACTGAATGATACCTAGACCTATGGGGGCCAAAAATTGCTGAAATTGGTGCCTAACCATACTACCAGTGAGGTACCTTAGGTTAAAGTTAACCCTTTTTTCACCTCTTGCAATTTAATAAACTAATCAGTTTGGCTTTCTGAAAGGTTGGAGAGAAGTGGTTTACTGATAGGATCTCATATCAAAAATGGTCTAAGGAAAGATCTCCTAGAGAATTATGGCTAGCCAAATATTGTTACTTAAATCAGGATGTTAGAAGGGAATGGGAAGGTATTTTTGCTCCCTGATATTTAAACCGATTTTGTAAAGTGGTATTTAGATACCTGCATTATATTTCTGGTCTGTCATGGTTTAAATCTCTTTAAATCTACAGTCACATGTTACTAAGGGTCTTTGAAAGTAAGAGATATTTCCTTCCTATGTAAATATCCTAACTTACACAATTATACAATCTTCAATAGAGTCTGTACTAGCATGTGTGTGTGTGTGTGTGTGTGTGTGTGTGTGTGTGTGAGTGAGTGAGTGTGAGGATGAACATAATAATATGAGATAGACAAGAAATATAAAACAAGAAAGATGATGAAGAAAAGAACTTCTAAGAAGCTGAATAAGAAAAAGTAGAAAAATAATTGTTTTTAAAAGTTTATCCAACTAAAGACAGGTAGGTGTAAAAGTGGAGAGATTCTTTTACTGGGAAAAAAAAGTTCAAATCTTCCCTCAGACAGTTGTTTGTTATATGACCATGATCAATTCATTTTACCTCTAGCAAAATTAGTTTCCTCAACTATAAAAAGTTGATAAGAGTATATGCTTCACAGGATTGTTGTGAATATCAAGTGAGGTAATATATGTAAAGACCATTACAAATCTTAAAGAACTACATAAAACTTATTATTGTTTTATTTCCAATAATATATCCATAAAAAGTTCAGGTTATACAAGACAAGCTTTTGAATATAATCCTATTGTATATATTCTATATTTGTTTTTTTCTTACCAGTGGCCAACACTGAAGAAGTCAATTCCAAACTCATGTTTAAAAATGAATAACATTGTTTTAGAAGAGATGTATCACACTGTGGTGAAGGTCAAAGGTGAAATCAAAACATCCTATAAGGAGCTTTGCAGGAGAGTCAGATTTCCCTGTATTCTGACCTTTGCCTACCAGCATTTTCCTTGTTTAGGGTGATCTCAAGTTCTTTTGCCTACAGTGGGAGCTCAGAGAAAGGAAACTTTCTTAAAGGATTTGAAAGGCTGTCATGTGGAAGATGAAATTGATTTGTTCTGCATAGCCCCAAAGGCCAAAACCTGGAGCATTGGATGAATGTTGCAGAGAAACAAAGTGCATGTAAGGAGAAATAATTCCTAACAACTTAAGCTAACTAGAAGTAAGGAAAGAGCTAGGTAGAACAGTAAATAGAACTCTATGCCTAGAGAAGACCTGAATTCAAATCTCATCACAAATTTGAAGAAATCATATAACTTTTCTCTACCAGCTATAGAATAGGAATAAAAATAGTACCTACTTTCCAAGATTGGTATGAGGATCAAATTAGATATTTGTAAAGCAGATGGTAGACATAATATTAAATTTAGCTATTATTATTGTTATATTATTGAGGATTGATTGACTTGTGCATTTGTGGTCTTCCCCATTCTGTCCATTTGTTAAATATGTTAAAGAGTATATTTGTGCTAAGGATCAGGTATTGGATGGATTAAATGGTCTATAAGATCCATTCCTATTCTGAACTCCTTTAATTCTCTATTACTATTATATTTATGATGCAAAACTTCATCATTTACAGTAGATGGCACCTAGATATAAATGTGACCTCTAAGTTAAAGTTTTTCATTATTTTGGTAAATCAACATTTTTACATGTGATTATTTGGCTGAGTAACATGTTCAATTATATGAGAAAATTATACTGGAGAAGGAAAGGAGGAAGAAAAGAAGAAAGGAATTATTAAGCACTTGTTATGTCCCAAGTACTGCAAAAATGCTTTACAAGTATTATCTCATTTGATCTACACAACCACCCCAGGAATAGATCCTACTATATTCCTATTTTATAGCTGAGGAAACAGAGAAAGAAGTTAAGTAACTTGCCTAGGATCACAAAGATATTAAATATTAAAGGCTATATTCATAATATGGTCTTTCTTACTCTAGGCCCAGCATTCTATCCACTTTGCCACCAAGTTGCCTAGTTCAGCAATTAAGGACTTGAGATTGAATCCTGGCTCTGTCTTGTCTATGCTACTGTAGAAAAGGCACATAATACCACCTGGATTTTGGTTTCCCTATCTGGAAAATGAGAGAGTTGAATTAAGTAGCATCTAAGGTCCTTTCGCCTCAAACCAATGACCATTTGTAGCAAATAGGGACCAGGTAAAGAAGCAGGATGTAGAAAGAGCTTATTTTATTTTTTGTTTAGCTCATCATTGAATATTTATTTTCATTCATATTATGGTAAAAATTATTTAACTCTATTTGTTCTCATCCCCTTTCCAGAGTATAAATTACATTAAGGATAGAGAGTAGGATCAATTTGTCAAAGTGCTAGCAATGTTAGAGTGTGTTATAAACAATAGGTGTTTAATAACTAGATACATTTTACACTAAATTTTATTAGAGCTCTAATATTTCTGGCTTTTACTAGATCTACTTCTTGGGAAGGCATTTGGATTTCATCACAAAAACAAGCCTGGAGGAATTACCTCTGTTGATTTAGATAGAAATCATGTGTTCCAAGAAGGCAAAGATGTATGGCTTGAAATAATTCCTGGAGGCCTTCTTAAGATAGATTTGTTCATTAACAAATAAGCTCCTTATATTCTTCCCTGACTTTTAATGCATGTATTGCTCTGGGAAAAAAGCTACTCTACTGACACAGGGAAAAATGAAGGTAACATGCAAGATATTATTTCCCTTTTCTAGTTGATATTTCAAATTCTGAATCATTTTGGGGGATGGTACCTTTTATAGCATTGTGTTCTGCATTACTTTCACAAGGAGGTATACCAAAAGAGACTGGGTTACATTCTATATTGAGACTATTTTCTGATGAAGCTTCTTAGAGAAACTCCCTGGCTCTTTTAGCTGTTATAAAACTTGCTTTCTAGTAAGGTAGAGTGGAATAGCAGCAAGCATGCCAAAGCAGGAGACAGAAAGTCCTGAGATCAAATGCTACCCCAGACAATTAGCTAAATGGGGATTTAAAAAAAGCAACTACCTCATAGTGTTGTGAAGATCAAATGAGATAATGTGTTTAAAGCAACTATAAAATCTTAAAGTGCTTTATAAACACTAATTAGGTGTTGGCACAGTAGATAGAGCACCAGATTTGAACCCAGAATATATGAGTTCAAATCCAATCTCAGAAACTTACTAGCTCTATAAACCTAGAGAGGTCACTTGACTCTGTTTGCCTCAGTTTCCTCATCTTCAAAATGAGTTAGAGAAGGAAGTAGCAAAACCATCCATTACTTTTGCCATGAAAACTTTAAATGGTGTCTTAAAGAGTAAGATAGAATGAAAACTACTGAACAAGTCATATTATTTTGTTCCCTAGCTTTAAAATATAATTTTTTACTTTCCATCCTCGAGAGCCTTTGAATTTCCTTTAGCCATGATATTTACTTTCTGGAATGTCACCCTCCCTACTCTTATCACTTTCTATCTGATCTATCTTGTATAAAATTATTTATAATAAAGTATAACTATTGATCCATTTAGTCCCAAGAAGGCACATATTTCTTTTAAGGCATCCATTTGTTTTTGTTGTTTTCAAATATATTTTATTTTATCAATTCCATGTAATAATTTTCTACATAAGTTTTGTGAAGTTATAAGATCTAAATTGTCCTTCCTTCCTTTCCCCTTCCCAGAAATATTAAGCAATTTGATCTGGGTTATATATGTATTATCAAGCAAAACCTATTTACATATTGTCCATTGTCATAAAGGAATACTCATAGAAAATCAAAGCCCCCAAATAAACTAAAATGAAAAACAGTATGTTTTGATCTGCATTTCAACTAAAACAGTTCTTTCTCTGGAGGCTGATAGCATTCTTTGTCATAAGTGCTTCAGAATTGTCCTGGATCATTATTGCTGAGAGTTGCTAATTCTTTCACAGTTGATCATCCCACAATATTGCAGTTTATGGTGTCCATTGTTCTTCTACTTCTGTTTTTCTTACTCTGTGTCAGTTCATGTAGATCTTTCCAGCTCTTTCTGAAATTATTCCGTTTATCATTTCTTAGAGCACAACAATATTCCATCACAATCATATACCAAAGTTTGTTTGGCCATTCCTCAAACAATGGACACCACCTCAATTTCCAATTCTTTGAAGAACATCCATTTGTTATGACATATCTTAGATTCATACCACTTTGGCAAAATTATAAGGAATGGACGTGTTCTAACTTTTAGAAAGAGATGGGGCATTGGATTAACTCATTCTTTCCTCATTTAACTAAGTGGATAGAGTCTTTTAAATTTTTTCCAGATTACATATTGATACAATTTTTAAAATTCCTTTTCTAATATTTTGTAATCCATGTTCAATCCCTTCCTCCCCACCCTCCACCTTCCTCAAACATAAAGGTAAAATTATATATTTTGTCATATGATACGCATTACCTTGTTCCTTGCATTGTGAAACAAGACACATATTGCTTACATTAGAGGAAAAATTATAGAAAAATTGGAGAATGATACATTCTTTTAAAAATTTATATTAATATACTTTATTTACAAGTGTCTCAGCCACACCTTCCTTTACTTGCATCATAGACGGCATCATCTGGGAGTGAAGTATATAGATATAAATTATGTCTTTCATGTTCCATTTTTCAGTTTATTCCTTGGAGGTAACATTCACAAATTATCCTTCAAGTATTAAATTTGAAGCTGATTATGATGCTCTCTTGATTCTATTCATTTCACTTTTCATTATCCCCTGTATTTCTTCCAAAGTATTTTTAAACTAGTCCACTAATCATTTTTATATATTAATAGTATACTATCACAATCATATACCAAAATTTGTTTAACCATTCCTCAATTGATGGGCATCCCCTTAATTTCCAATTGTTTTCACCACAAGGAAAACTGCTATTAATACTTTATAACATGTGTATTCATTTCCTTTTCCCCTAATCTCCCTGGGAAATAAACCTAGCAATATTATTAATGAGTCTAAGCGAATACAGTTGTATAGGTCTTTGCTTGTAATTCCAAATTTCTCTCCAAAATTATTAGATCAGTTCACAACTCCTTCAATAATTTATTAGTGCCTCCATTTCCCCCATTTCCTCCAATATTTGTTATTTAGCCCTTTTGTCATTTTGGCCAGTCTGATGGGTGTGAGAAGATTTCAAAACTGTTTTGGTTTGAATTTCTGTAATCAGTAGTGATTTAGAGGATTTTTTCATTCATATATTTATAGCTTTGAATTCTTCATGAGAAATTGTCTGTTCATGTCCTTTGCCTATTTATCAATTTAGGGATGGCTCTTATACTTATGAATTTGGCAATGTTCTCTATATGTTGTAGACCTAAGATTGCTATCTCAGAAGCTATCTACAAAAGTTTTTTTCCCAATTTTCTTCTTTCCTTCTAATATTGGCAGCATTGGTTTATTGTACAAAAACCTTTCAATCTAATGTATAAAAATTTAAAAAATTTTCATCTCACAAATCTCTGTATCTCTTCTTGTCTCATAAATTCCTCTCCTATCCATAAATCATATAGGTAATATGTTCCCTATTCTTCAACTTATTATATCTCCTTTTATGTCTAGGTCATGTATCTATTTTGACGTTATCTTAGTCAACAGTGCATGATATTGGCCCAAAATTAGTTTCTGTCAAACAACTTTCCAGTTGTCCCAACAATTTTTACCAAATAGTAATTCCATTGCCAAAATCTAGATTTTTGCTTTTATCACATTCAAGGTTATTATAATATTTTGCTACTCTTTGTTGTATGTCTGTCCTGTTTCACTGATCTATCTCTTTAATTCTGAACCAGTATCAGATAATTTTGAAAATTATTGCTTCATAATTCGGTTTTAAATCTTATACCATTAGACTTCAATCCTTTATATATTTTATTAATTCTTTTGTATTTTTAGTCTTTTGTTCTTCCAAATGTATTTTGTTATTATTTTCCAGCTCAATTTAAATGGTATTGGATAAATAGATTATATTAGGTAGGATTGTCATTTTAATTATATAGGTTCTGTCTGTCTATGAACAAACAGGACAGGGGTATATCCTCCCCAGACATTCAGTTCTCATCTCCTTTCAGTGATGGGGGAAGGCCAATGATTGCACTAAGATAACAACACAATCCTATCACAGCAGTTATGATCCAAAGACCCCCAAGATAGATGAAAATCCATGAAGTAGCCATGTTATATTTATTTTATTAGTTATACATATTTTAAGAGTTTATAAACCCTTCCCACTCTCCTATGAACATTTTCCACAGCCTTATTAACCTACTATCACTGAACCAATTAGCATACAGGATACAGAACACAGCACTGTGTCTGGTTGCCTTTCATTCCATCAGCCAATAGTGTGCCATGATAAGTGTAATTCTGTGATACAAAATTAGATTAAAAAAAGCAAAAACAAAAACAAAAACCAGGATACAGTGAAGCCTTGATAAGTGAACCATGATACAGTGAGGGATGACTGTATCTTAATCTTACTCAGAGAGTTGTTCAGTTATTGGATTATCATATTGTGTTCTTTTGGACCAAACCTCTTGTATTTAGAGTTGATCATTATTTGTGATTGTTTGTTTTCTTCAATTGTTTTCTCCCTGGCATTCCAAGTGGGAAGGAAATAAGGACCTCCAAGAAAACAGCCTCTTGTATTTTATGCATTATAATTTTCAACTTGTATTGATATAATCTTCATATAAGTCACAAGATGTTTGGGTTTTTTTTTTGGGGGGGTGGCTATCTCCTGCCAATAGTGAGCCTGGGGCAAAGGCCAGCAGAAGTAATGATTAGACTGAAGGAACCAGGAGAAATGAACTGAAGGACATGGACCATCAGTGACTGGCCAGCAACTTTTACTAAGAGGCTAATCATGTCAAAAAGTCTAATCTTACACCTTGAAGAAAAAGGAATACAAGTGGTATTTTGAAACTTTATTGAGGAATCTGATGAGGAGTCACAGGAATCTTGACAAATTACTCTACTGCCCTTTGACATTATCTGAACAAAAATCTTTAGCAATATGACCAGAGAAACTAAGGCACCTCATAGATCTATCTTTACTATTTTTTCTTTTAAAAATATTTTGTTGGAAAGCTTTTTAATACATCATTGTCAGTACCCAGTGATTTTTTGGCCTCACTACAGTAGAGATATTCTTAAAGTACTCAAGCAAAAAGTTGATTTGTAATCAACGTGTTGGCTGTCTGGAAATTTATGTATTTCTCTTTTGAGAGGCAAGAAATATATTTTAAAATTAATTTCCTCAGGACACAATTGGACACAGCCTCATTGATTAGAGTTCTTTAAATCTTTTGGTTTTGTTTTCCTTTAGTTTGTAACCACCCTCTATAGTATTTCTAATTCTGCTGATTTCACTTTCATAAGTTCGTGCAAGTTTTCAAGATCTCCCTTAAAACATTTCCCTTTACCTGCACAATTACTTCTTCTCCCCTGCCTTTCATCTTTATCCTACAATAAATACTTTCTTAGTAAAAACATATCTATTTATTATTTTTATTTTTCAAGTATTCTCATTTGTTTTAATTTATTATTTTTAATTTAAAGACATTTTATTTTCCCAATCTGCTCACTTAAATTCTTTTCTTTCCTGGTAGCAAGTGAGGGGAAAGCAAGTTTCCCTCACTGGGCCAGTAGCACACAAACCTTCTAGAGACAATATTATAGGGAGAAACAGTATCTATTTTATGGTAGATCAAGGTTAGGAAGTGAGGATTAGGAAAGAGGGTTTCCCTAGCTCTAATTGTTTTAACTCATACCCACCAAAACTAAGTTCATTGCAAGATGAACACTTCTGGTCTTCAGGTTCCCTGTCAGCTCCCTATTTCTGGATAAATGTCCCCCAAATCTGACTATCTACCTGGCTATAATCCTCAGACTCTGATTCCAGTATTTCTCCCAGAGTTGTTTCCAAATTGTGCTAAGAGTGGACCCAAGATGACTGAGTCCACCCAGTTGTGTCTGAACATTGAGAAAAATCCTCAGAGCCCAAGAGTCAGGATTTCAAGGTAAAATTGCCAGGCAAGTTGACACACATGGCCTGGATAACTAATTCTTCTCCAGAATGTTCACCAGCTAAACAGGAACTTCAGGAAAATGGTTTGAAGGTTTCCCTTCATCCACCAAAGGCTTGAGGTAGGAAAGCTCACAGAAGCAGATCTTCCTCTCCTAGCTTGGAGAGGAAGTGCCAGTTGTTCCTTCCAAACTCTTTCTCCTCTGCCCCCTGCATTCCAGAATCCTCTCTCTAGAGTTCCTAGCATGCGCCCATACTAGTACCTTTAATACAACCTTCAACTTCTCTTAAAACTTACTCTTATCTCTTATAATTCAACTATTACACAAGTAAGTAGAACTTCTTTTAACTGCTGATTGTGATCACAATCAGTAGTGAGGTTATCTGCATCTTAGAATTAATTTGACTTTGACATATTTTTATAGGGATGTACTCTCTCAGAGAAGACCTTTACTACTTTAGGGTTTGTTTGTTTTTTTTTAAATAGAGTGGCTTCAGAAACTTGAAAATTGCTTCATGATGCCTTATTTCTTTGGAGGTAGAACTATTTTCATCATTCATAGCAGTCTTGGTCAGTATTTACCCTTTCTTTGACCTTTGCTTGCTTTTGGTGCCATATTCCCCAGGGTACCTTTTCATATGGAATAAACTGATATTAAATTCATTGATATCTACATTCATTTAGGATGTTAATATTAAAACATTTCTTATGGATAAAGAAATAACTCCAATTTTTGTGTCTTTACAGAAAGCCTTCTAAATGTTCTGGATCATTGAAGTTCTGAAATTATATTTAATAATTTCCCAGAAAGTTGATAATGTGATTTCTATATGATCCTTTATATTTTATTGGTTTTATTTCTTTGCAGTAAATTTTATTAATGTCCATTAACTACTGGTTGTCCTTTGTCATGTAAAGTGTCCTGTGAAAACATAATTTGCTATTATAAATTAAGTTCTTCATTTATATCATTGTGTTTAAAAGATGCAAATGTATCAACCTCACTTTTAAGGCCTCTATAATATGATTCCAACTTTTCTGCAATTTAGGTGCCACTACTGCCCCATGTGAACCCTTGGTTTCAGATAAATTGGTCTCCCATACACATCTATGTAGATCTCCTCCTCTGATTATTATTTCACACCATCCATTCCTCTTCCTGGAATACCTTTCATTCTCCCCTTTGCTTATCTGAAGCCTCCAAATTTCAGTTTAATTTCCTCTAATTCCCTAAATCCTTTCTGAGTTCCCAAGCCTTAGTGTTTTGTTCCTTCTCTAAACCCCTCTTGTCATATGTATTTTTCACTTAGTCATACACTACCTTATTATAAGAGTTGAATAATTTTAATATTAACATCAGAAGAACCAAGATATGAATTAACAGTAAAATGTGCTTATTCTTTTGAGATAATCTTAAATTTAATTCCTTTAGGCAATCCTTTGACAAAGAAAAAAGGACTAAAATGTATAGTTTATATTGACGTTAAAAATTAGAGGTGATATCAAAATAATGCATTGAGCATGTCCTCTACATGCGTAAAATAGAGTAATTTACTTTTTATGCATTTCTCACATTCTAGAATAGAAGGCAAGGTACTTAAGGGTTATAATATTTTTTTATTTTTATACTTTTTTCTTCACATACTCCTTCCTTATTGCATACAAGTAGTATGCATTCAATATTTATTGAATAAACGGATACTTTAATGGTTTTTTTTCTGTCCATAAATAGTTTACACAATATAACATTAAAATAAGATAAAGTAATGAGTACCCAAGTAAATGAAATTCACAAGCAATTGTTTAAAAACTTCCCATTTTGTTAGATCTCCAAAATAGTTTTAAGAGAAATTCATTAAATATTGATTGACTTTTAGATTTATTAATTCTCTACAGTTTAGATTCTGTTGTAAGTTCCCTGAGGCCAGGGATTGTCCTGAGTTGTTTTCTTTTTTTTATTACCAGCACTTAGTCCACTGCTTAGCACATAGCAGATACTTAACAAATGTTCATTGATTTTTTATTTATTGATAGCTGTTTACCATCTAATGAGCAGCCAGATGAATAAAAACTATAAATGATGAATGAGATAAAGTCCTGAATTACAGTAATTCTGAATCATCAATTCCTAAGTAATTGAGAGTCAGTCATAACCATTGTTCTTTTTTTAATCAGACAGGAATTTTCCATTTCCTAATAAAGACAAATCATTGTGCCAAAGTCCATATTCTTCTTCTTAATAATTGAGTGACTCTTTAATTACTCAATGTGCAAATGTCAACAGTTACCATGTAAAAGGCAAGGTACTAAGTGTTGTGTGGGATCCAAGAAAGAAAAATGTCTCCCTTTAAAGCACTTATTTGTTTTGCATATAAATAATGATCACAAAATACTCAGATTTCAGACTTGAACTTTACTCCATTCTACAACACAGTGACTCCCCATCACAACATACTCAACAAATAAGAAGAATAGAAATATATCCAGAATCATCCCAATTTACTTTCAGATAATTCTAATTATTTGCAGGATCTTCCTAATATTTAATTTTTATCAATTTATTCTAGTTCTGTCTAAAGCCAAACAACAATTCAAATTTATTTACATATTACCTATTGACTATTTTCAATATTCAACTATTTTGACAACTCTTATGCCACCTCTCCTAAAAAGTAAAGAAAAATAATTATTTTATTAGTTTTTTCCCCCTATGTCAGAGTCTCAAAGCTCTTCACCTTTCAAATTTCTCATTTGGATACTTTCTAGTGTACTCATATTCTTCCTAAAATAGTAGGCATGTAACTGAACCCAGTGCTTCATATGTGATCTAACTATGGAAGATCATAAAAAATATTTACTCCATATGGCTGGAAGCTACATTTTCTGTAAGGCAACATATTATTAGGTTTTTCGGTTGTCCATATGACATTGTTGAGTCGGATGTCAACTAAATCTCTTGCGTCTTTTCCTCCAACAAACTGCAATATATCTATACCTTACCACATTTTATTTTAGAAGTTGATTTCTATAGTGAGGCACTATATTTATCCTTATTAAATACCCACAGATTCATGTCTGATAAATTTAATAGCTTGTCAATTTTGAACCCACATTGTCAACAGCAATGTTTTCCAGTCTTATGCAATTTGAACATTTTAGGAAAATACTATAGCTATCTAAGAAATTGACAATAATGTTAAATCCAAGAAAGGTAGGTAATCCAATAAGGTTTTATTTTCAAGTTGACACTGAACTAAAAAAGAACAATTTGTCTAGTCATTCATCTGCTTCTGAAATGCTAACATTTTGCTAGGGAACATTCCTCCATTTTGTCAACATAATAGCTGGTGAAGTGATTTTCTTACTCTCTCCCTCTGTCTCCTTAAGAGGCTAGAGATGAGGGTTTCTAAGTATATCAGAACTGACAGGAGTCAGTGAGCCAGAGCTGAAGATTCCATTGCCAGGGAGACCAGGGCTGAGGAGAGGAAGTAGCTGGCCCTCTGACAGGAAGTTAGGGGGACAGTTAGTGAGTGAGGAGAAAAGGGAAACAGCCACTGACAGCTGAAGCAGGAGGTCTATCTCTGAGGCAAGGATCTGCTGGCAGTTGGCTACTGACAGGTGGACTTCTATAGAAAGCCTGATTGAAGGAGTGAGTGAGTGGTGGCTGTCTATTATTTTAGGGAGTTAGGTAGTTAGTGAATAATTTATAAATAGAGTAGAGTAGATTAGGCCTGGTGTGCCATGCAGAAGAACCCGTCCTCAGAAGACAGACAGAAATACTTTAGGAAATTTTAAGTAGTATTAGGAATTTTAGGTATATTTATAGGATAAAAGATTAATAATCTCTTTCCTCTTTTCTATCTTTCTATCTGTACTTCTTTTTTTAAAATCATTTATTAATATTCATTTTTAACATGGTTACATGATTCAAGCTCCTACTTTCCCCTCCAACCCCACTGGCCCCCACCCATAGCCAACGCATATTTCCACTGGTTTTAACATGTGTCCTTCTTCAAGACCTATTTCCAAATTGTTGATATTTGCATTGCTGTGGTAGTTTCGACTCTACATTCCCAATCATGTCCTCCTCAGCTCATGCATTCAAGCATTTGCTTTTCTTATATATTTCCTCTCCTGTAGTTCTTCCTCTGAATGTGGGTAGCATCTTTACCATAAATCCCTCAGAGCTGTCCTGTGTCATTGCTTTCTGCTGGTACAGAAGTCCATTGTATTCGAATTTTACCATAGTATATCAGTCTCTGTGTACAATGTTCTTCTGGCTCTGCTCCTATTGCTCTGCATCAGTTCCTGGAGGTCTTTCCAGTTCACACAGAATTCCTCCAGTTTATTATTCCTTTGAGCTCAATAGTATTCCATCACCAGCATATACCACAATTTGTTCAGCCATTGCCCAATTGAAGGACATACCCTCCTTTTCCAGTTCTTTGCCACCACAAAAAGCACAGCTATAAATATTTTCATACAAGTCTCTTTATCTATGATCTCTTTGGAGTACAAACCCAACAATGGTATGGCTGGATCAAAGGGCAGGCATACTTTTATAGTCTTTTGAGCATAGTTCCAAATTGCCAGCCAGAATGGTTGGATCAGTTCACAGCTCCACCAGCAATGCATTAATGTCCCAATTTTGCCACATCCCCTCCAGCATTCATTACTCTCCCCTTCTTTCATTTTAGCCAATCTGCTAGGTGAGAGGTGATACCTCAGAGTTGTTTTGATTTACATTTCTCTAATTATTAGAGATTTAGAACACTTTCTCATGTGCTTATTCATACTTTTGATTTCTTTACCTGAAAATTGCCTATTCATGACTCTTGCCCATTTATCAATTGGGGAATGGCTTGATTTTTTATACAATTGCTTTAACTCCTTGTATATTTGAGTAATTAGACCC
>NC_058131.1:109090050-109102200 GCF_016433145.1 Gracilinanus agilis
ATATATATATATAATTATTTATTTATTTGTTTATTCATTCATTCATTCATTTATTTATTTATTTGCTTGCTTATTTATTTATTTATTTGTTTATTTGTTTGTTTATTTATTTATTTGTAGAGTGGCTGCTATGGCAAGAAGTACTGTGAAGTTGAGATTAGTTTGTAAATTAGATCTAATCTAGTCATCAAACTTTATGCCTCACAAAGGGAGTAACAGAAAATTTCATGACAATTCTACTGTTACTTGTAAGAAAGTGTCATTCCACCATTATCAGTGTATCCACCATGACAAATCCAGTTGAGGTAAAAGGAAAATTCTAAGAACACTTAGAGATGCTCATCATAAATATAACAAAAGAAGAAAAACTTGTAATTCTTGGTAAGTTTAATACCAGACTAGTCATAGATGAGTGATGGTTAACCTTTTAGAGAACTAGTGCCAGACCCCACCCCCTAAACCAAATGCTTTGCCTGCCACTTCTCAGAGTGTCCCTCATCCCAATTGAGTGTTGGGTGTGCCCTGCCAGTACCCTTACCCCACACAGGGGAGGGAGGAAACACTTTCAGCTGCTAGGAGGGGTGGGTGAGGCAAGGAATGTCCTCTCTAAGTATAGGGAGTGGCCTAAGCACTCCACTACAATTTCTTCCAGCTCTGCCACTTGTGAGCCAACTGCCTTACCCTCTGTGCAGTCCCATTGGGCTGCTGGGCAGAGGGTGATGATGTGAAAAAATGTCATCAGGCATTATGGAGAGGGGGAAAGGATCAGCTCTGCCCAAGTCCCTCTGCCTTTCTAGTAAGTAATTGGGGAGGAAGGTGGCTATATGTACACAGAGAGTACTCTATATGCCATCTTTGGCACCAATACCATAGGTTCATGATTGCTTGCAGCGACTATCAAACATGGAAGGGAATCCTTAGGAGGAAGTGTAATAAGAAACTTCTGGGACAAGATGGAGGGTATCTTGAGTAAAAGGAACATTGGTTAAAGACTTTGGAATGTGTCCATGTGTGATGATCCAGGGCCAAAGGACAGTTGGAACCACCCCTATAAATACCCTGGAACTGCAGCATACTTGGTTGCATTTTTGAGAATCTTGGGAAGAGGGTGAATTGAAGGGAGGGAGGCTTTGGACCTATAATCCAGCATCCATACCTGAGTGTCATAGGAAGTTATGCTACCTGCTACTAATAGGGCTGAGAGAGACAACATCACAGCCAACAAAAATACCACTAGCCCTCCTTATCCTTTGGCTGGTACCACCTGGTCAAGCCAGAGATTGAGAGAGGGAGAAGAAAAGGTCCGCCCTATTATCAAACTCATCATCCTTTGACTTAGATCACCTTTATTCATTTAGATTAGTTTAGCATTCCCCAAACCTCTATCCTAATTTCCTTGTTCGTAACCCTATAGACAAGCAAATAAATCCTTTTATAGTTCAATCCAAAGAAGATTGGTGTTCTTTTCCTAATTGGTGAACATCTACAGCTAATTAGAGGAAGGGATTTATCAAACTGCAGTCAGAACAGTTTATCCATTGAGCACACCTACACCAGCCCAAACCCACCATAACCAACAAATCCAACCTCAAACCAAGGGCTGAAGGAGTAGTTAACCACACATACAACTCCTACTTGTTTCTTGGCTTGGGCACTGTTGTAGAGGCAGAGGCTTGGCTAGGCTGAATTTCATAAATCCTGTGGTTACTAGCAAATTGAGTAATCAGCTAGGCAAACACATCACTCACTAGCTGGGATCTATCCATCATCTGTGAATTCAGAGCCAGCTTGGCAGACTCAGGCAACAGAGCCTGTCAGGCCCAAGTAAGGCTTAGCAGCCCCTTCATATTACCAATATGCCTCCTATTTATGCACAACAGAAATCAGAAATAGCAACAGCAATAGTCACTTATTACTGAAAGCATGTGCATCTCATGACCTTGTAATTACCTATTTTGTCTTCCACTTACCTAACCAGAAAAAAAATGTTATGCATGGACCCTCACAACAAGCATTGGTATTTCATAAACTACATCAGTGTTAGGAGGAAAGACAAGAAGGATGTAAGAATGATGAAGACAATGTTTGTTGCAGAGTGCTAGATGAATCCTGGGCTCATCCTCTCTAAACTAAATATTTGCATTCAATAAAAGTAGGAACCCCAAGGCAAAATGAATGGAAGGAGATTTAAGATCCACAGATTAGAGTGCTTCTTCATATGTGAACAATCCATTGCTGACTGAAAGCGAAAGCTGAGTTAGCACATAGCAACAGTGGAGCAGAAAATGAATGGGCATCTTTCAGAGACTTGCTCTACAACACTGCATTTGGTTATCTGGGCCAGAACACTAGCAAATATCAGTATTGTTTGGAAAAAATGAGGGGGAAATTCAGAAGGCAGTAAGTGGAAAATGAGAATTCCACAGGGTTTACCAGCAGGACAGCTCATCCTTCTCCAAGAAGGCAGAGTTTAAATCCATTAAAAGTAAAGTACACATGACCTGCAAGAGATGCAGGATTCTTGGCTTACAAAGAAGGCAGATGAAATTCAATTTTAATCCAACAGAAACAGTCTAAAGTGTTTCTATGGTGCTTTGAAGAATATTTAATGGCCAACTATTGGTGCATTGCAACTATTCAGCTAATGGAGGCATACCAATCAGTGATAGGTACATGATCCTGAAGAGATAGACTCGACACTTTCAGAGTGTTTTCAACAGGCTGTCATCAATCAGCATTGAAGCTATTGACCATATGTCTCATGTTGTAGTCATTCTCTCTCTTGCTGAACTTTCAACTGAAAGAGAGGTTTTGAATTCCAGTAGATCCTCTTGAGTAGCAAAGCAGCTGGCACTGATTTCATCCTCTCAGATATCTATAAGGAAGGGTATCTACAGGTCCTAAAGAAACTAATTGAAAGTGGTAGTGGTAGGGGCAACAGCAGCAGCAGCTCCAACAGCAACAGAACCACAGAACCAACAGAACAAGGATTTAAACAGTACTCTGTACCATAACAACTAGGTAAGACAGCAAGGAAGATTCATCTCAATGGAGTATGAAGAGAGAGCATAGAACAAGCCTTTGCTCAATTGGAGCACAATATAGCACAAACAGCAAGGAAAAGAACACAGCTGGCTTGGTCCAGCCTCAACAGAATGAATGGAAACCAATGCAATACAGAACTAAATAGCAGTGGGAAGAAAACAGCTCTCCACAATACAGCCTGAACAGAAGCTAAGTGTTATTTAACACAAGCAACACTGAGAGGAACACGACCCACAAAGTACGGTCTCTATGGGAATGGACAGAACCTAACTTGAGCCAAATTAACATAATAGTTACAAACCTCCACACAACAGGCCAGAGGGCCCAGATTAACAGAGGAGGAAATAAAATAGTACTTAAACAGACCAATCTTAGAAAAAAAAATAAATTGAACAAGCCATCAATGAACTCCCTAAGAAAAAAGTATGAGGGCCAGAGGGATTCACAAATGCATTTTACCTGACATTGAAAGAATGAATTACAAATTTATATAAACAATTCAGAGAAATAGTTATAGAAGGAATTCTACCAAATTCCTTTCATGACAAAAATATGTCATTGATACCTAACAGAACAAAAAAACAGAGAAATAAAACTACAGACCCATGTCCCTAATGAATATTGATGAAATAATTTTAAACAAAATACTAGCAAGAGGACTACAGTAATATATCACAAGATCATATACTATGACCAGGTAAATTTTATACAGGAATGGAGGGATGTCTCAGTATTGGAAAAACTGTCAAAATAATTGACCATATTATTATCAATACCAACAGAAACCAAATGATTATTAGAAACTCAGAAAAAGCCTTTGATAAAATACAGCAAACATACCTAATAAAAATCACTAATAAAAATTTGGAACAAATGAAACACTCCTCAAAATTATAATTAGCATCTCTCTAAAACCATCAGCAAAAGTTTTCTGTAATAGGGATAAGCTAAAATCCTTCTTAATAGGAAAAAGAATGAAACAAGAATTATCACCACTACTATTCAGTATTGTGCTAGGGGTGCTGGCTGTAAAATAAGAGAAGATATTGAAACAATTAGGATAGGCAATGAGGAAATTAAGTTATAACTCTGAAGATGATATGATGGTATACCTAGAAAATTCTAGAGAATCAACCAAAAACTATTAGAAACAATAAATTTAACAGAGTTGCAAGATATAAAATAAATACAAGAAACCCATCAACATTTCTCTATGCTACCAATAAATCCCAACAGCAAGAGATGGAAAGAGAAACCTCATTTAAAATGAATATAGATAATATAAAATGTCTGAGAATCTCCCTGTCAGGACAATCCCAGGAACTAACTATATGATCACCACTACAAAACATTTTTCACATAAAGTCAGATCTAAACAACTGGAAAAAAATAATTGCTCATGGGATGGCTGAGCCATTATAATAAAGATGGAAATTCTTTCTAAATTTATTTATTTATTCAGTGCCATACCAGTAAAACTACTCACAAATTTCCTCATAGAGCTAGGAAAAAAGTTCATCTGGAGGTATAATAGACATAGAATATAAAGGGGATTAATGAAAAAATATGAATGAAGGTGGCTTAGCTCTATTTAATCTCAAGGTATTTTATAAAACACAACAATCAAAATATTCTGGTAGTAAGAAATACAGTGGAGGACCAATGGAATAGATTAGGTACTCAACACATGATGGTAAGTCACCAAAATAATAGCATCTCACAAACCCAAAGATCCAATCTTTTAGAACTTCCTCTCTTACAAAAACTGCTGGGGAAACTGGAAACTGAAAATGTCATTCTTTATTTTATCCATGAATTTTAACTCTAGTTAAAGCAATATGTATCATCTTTCACAAGAGAATGGACATGGAAATTTGTTTTATATGATAATACATGTTCAACCTATATCTTATTACCTGTTTTCTTGGGAGGTCAGAAGGATGGGAGGGGGAGAGAGACCATATATTGCAAAGTATCAGAAAAATTATATTAACAAAATGCTGGGTAATTATTATAATTTTAAAAGAAATTAATTGAAATATTCAGGAAATATGGTAATTTGTCCCCCAGGCGATCAAGGATGCCTCTATTGTCTATTAAATAAAAGAAAACAGGCTGTCCTGAAATGATCATAGGAGGATCTCTTTCTCTTAAATATGACCAACAATATTCTCACCAGTGTCTTCCTAAATTTGGCTCCTTCATTTAGAGAATGGCCATCTGCCTGAGAGCCAGTGTGGTTTCAGAAAAGGAAAAGGAATGGTCAAATGCTGTTTGTTGCCTGACAACTCCAGCAGAAATACCAGGAGCAGAAGTTTATATACAGATTCATCAATATGACCAAGATCTCTGTTATTCTACTCATGTAGGATAATGACAAACTTTTTTACCCAGAGAATTAATTTTGCACACCTTTTTCATGATAGCATGCTCACATACATTCTAGATGAAGGCCAATGCTCTCATACTTTCTCATTCATTGACAGAGTGAATAAGGACTATGTGCTTGCTCCCATGTTTTTAGCATGATTTTTTCTGATATGGCTATATTGTCAGACACCTTCAATAAGGACAAAAATGGCAACCATATCGGCCACTTCAGTGATGGCAAACTATTTAACTTGAAAAGGCTACAAGCCAAGATCAAAGTAGAGGTAGAGTTGGTGCACAGCTTTTTGTTTGCAAATGAGTATGCATTCAATGTAGTTTCTAAGGCTGAGATGCAGCAGAATATGGACCGATTCTCTGCTCCCTGTGCTAATTTTGGCTTGAAAATCAACAATAAGTGAACATATATCTTTCATTAACAAGTACCATACCATCCCTAAGTGGAACCATTGGTCAGAGCAAATGAGGAATTTGCAATTCTATGGATTAATTCACTTACCTTGGCAGTGTACTTTCCAGGAATTTCCACATAGATCAGTGGTTCCCAAACTTTTTTGATTTACTGCCCCCTTTCCAGAAAAAATATTACTTATCCCCCTGGAAATTAATTTTTTTTAATTTTAATAACAATAAATAGGAAAAATAAATGCACCTATGGCCATCACTGCTCCTCTGGATTGCTGCAGCACCCACTGGGGGCGGTAGTATCCACTTTGGGAATCACTGACATAGATGATGAGGTTAATGCACTCATTGTCAGGGCTGACTTGGCAATTGGGAGGCTCTGAAAGAAAGTATGCAGGACAAGAAGTATTGGGCCATATCCCAGCCTGAAGATGCACAGAGTTGTTATGATCATTTCCCTATTTTATGCCTATGAAACTTTTCAGATTATGAGTATCGTGTCAGGAAACAGAACCATTTCCACTTGGACTGTCTTAGGAGGATTCTAAAGATTACATGGCAAGATAAGGTATTGGGCACTGTAGTCCTCTTTCAAGATGAATTGCCAAGCATTCACTCTACTGTAGGGAGTGAAACTCTGATGGGCTGGCACAAATGCTTACCTAAAATACTATTACCTTATTGGAGATATCACATAAAGCAAACACTCACGTGATAATCAGAGGCAGAACAGCAACACTCTCAAGGTCTCTGAAGAACTTTAGTATTGATTGTATAACACATTGACACAAGACCACTCAGCATAGCATGCCTGTTTCAAAGAAGCCACTTTATTCCATTAAAACAGAATTCTAGTAAAACAAAGGAAACATGAGATGCACAAATCCAGAGACATTAATATCCCAAAAGTTTTAAGGAGCTACTTGTGTTTGACTTGTGGTAGAGCCATCAAAATTCATACTGGCCCAATGAGCCACAGCCAAAAATATTGTACCCTGACCCTAACTTTGTGATGTCATTGGTTTTCTTCTAAAACATATAGATAACATCAAGCTTAGGCAAATGTCAATGTTATAAGAACAGACTAATTAATTTTGCATATTTGAAGAGAAAAAAATAATAAAATATTCTACGAATTAATTGGCCTTAGGGACCAATTTCCCAGTTAAGTGCTAAAAATTGCTAGCTGTTGATGATGTCAATTTAATATAACAAAATAAGAACTTTGTTTCCAAATCTCTCTGGAAAATTTAAGATTGGTTGAATTATCTTGATATTGTTAAGTACTTCGATTTTATTTATCAGAACACACACATGCATGACCCCAACCAAAATAACCAAATCTTCAGTCTCCCCTGTATAAGATTCCCTCCTTACTACTGTCATTGATATTAATTTAATTCAGGCCCTTATTGCCCTTTGCCTATATTATTTTAATTAGCCTCCAACTAGATCTATTTTTGTCAAACATCTTCATCTTAATCCTATAAAACACTACCAAATTGGTCTTTCTGGTATAGAAATATGATCATTCCATTGCTCAGAAACACTTAATTGACTGAATGATGTTGCTTTTTATTTAAAACTAAATTCCTTAATGTGGTATTCAAGGCCTTCAACAAACTAGCTTGATCTCTAAGTAAATATATTGTACCAAAAAACAAACCAAAAAAAATGGCATAAAATATGGAGTCAACAGATATGAGTTTTAATATTAACCCTTTTATTTGCTGCTTATGTTGCCTTGAGATATTATCTCACTCCTATGGAATTCATTCCTGATATACAAATGTAGCATTTTGATTACATTATTTTGAGAGTCCTTCAATGGTAAACCCCAGTTTTTTAGTCTCTTGTCACTATAAAATGTCAATCCAATCAATTTAGCATTTCTCAAGAATCTCTTTGGAAAAATTCTCTGTTAGATAAAAATGAAAATATCTTTGTCAAAAAATAAGGTCTCATCATCTCATTTTTCTGCCTTTTCCTAATTCATGCTATGACAAGAAAATTTCATCATCAAACTCAGTACAAATTGATTTTTATAGATGAAAGGTTAAAAAAAGTTACCCTATTTCCCTGTCTACGTAGAGAGAAATATTTCATAGTTGGAAATTTAAAACTTTATTTCTATAATTTCCAGCATAAGCTATTTAAATAATATTCCATTTACCTCTTAAAGATAAAGTAGCATAATTTTATGGGAATAACCAAGAGAAATGTGTTGCATATTTTCTCCTGAGGTAACCATTCATTATCATCTTTTATTCCTATTATTATACACATTCCAGGTAAGCAGGATTATTCACTGTTTTCTGAATTTATCTCATTCTTTTGTATTTTTATGATTTTCCTTGCACAATTTTATATGACTAAAATGACCTACTATTTTTATTGGTAGTATATCTCATCCATCATTCAAGATCCAGATTAAATATAATATTCCTTAGAAATTTGTGATCATTGCTCCCCTACCTAAAACCAATTTCATTTCTTCTTCATTTTATTTTACTCTAAAATATATTTCTGATGTCATAGATGGCAATATTATTTCTGATAATATAGTTCAGTGATGAGCAACCTTTTTTTTTTTTAACCCTTGTACTTCGGTGTATTGTCTCATAGGTGGAAGAGTGGTAAGGGTTGGCAATGGGGGTCAAGTGACTTGCCCAGGGTCACACAGCTGGGAAGTGGCTGAGGCCGGGTTTGAACCTAGGACCTCCTGTCTCTAGGCCTGACTCTCACTCCACTGAGCTACCCAGCTGCCCCCGATGGGCAACCTTTTGAGCTTGGTGTGACAAAATTTGCCAAAAAACTGAGTGTAACTAGGGTGGTGTGTCACTTCAAGCAAAAAAAAAACATAATTTCATGATATTTGTATTTTAAATAACAAAAATATATAATTGAATTATATAACTATATTTAATAAACCAAAAACTAATTAACTTACTTGCTTAGTGACTTTCTTGTTCATCTATCAGTCAGTTTCTTTTGTTGGTCTTGATATTATTTAACTTGTGTGGGTTGCCATGAACTAACATAAGTAAGGGGGAGAGGGAATTATTTAACTAACCTGCCTATTAGTGACTTTTTTATTGCTGAATTTCATTGGCTAATGAAAATTCATTTAGCTGGTAAATCTTCAATTGAAGGTTGGTATTTTGTACACGTCAAGCCCAAGCAAGCTCTACTAACTTCATCTGTCTATCTGTTTCTTTTGTTGTTTTTTATATTATTTAATGCTGAGAATAAGGTCTCACAAAAGTACGTAGAGGGAAAGTGAGTAAAGCCATTGCTATATTTTTCAGAGTACTAAAAGTGTCTGGTAATCAGTTCCAGGCACTCCAAATTTCCTGTTCATAGTGGCACTCCATTTGATTCTCCAAGCAGCACCTTTCCAGATTCTAAAGCTTTGACCTCATGTTAACAAACACCAGAGCCCAGATGCTATCTTGAAATTCTGCAAGTTTCATTTTCAAATCATCAATTTGCATCCATTGGAAACAATTTAATTTCAAACTATGTAGACTACTACATCAGGATACTTAATTATTTTCATGGTCTGCTCTAGGCTTCTAAATTGATTAAATCTATCACTGAATTGGTCAAATAACAAGTCTAAAACATGCTGGTACTTTATATGCAAAGGTTCCATTTCATTTTGTACAACTGCACTAGACTTCTCAAAATACTTTGTTACTCAAGAAAAATACTTCTAAATTTTAGTTTCTACATCTCATTTGAAAATTTTAGGTTTGCTTTCAAAAGGTTTTATGTAACCCAACATAACATCAATACTTTCATCAAAACCTTGTAACTTTAAATTCAGTTCATTAATATGAACAAAGAGATCTGTAAAAAACATCAGGAACTACCACACCAATGCAACTATCAACAATTTTGAAATAGGTCTTGATCAATGACACATGTTAAAACCAGTGGAAATGTGCATCGGCTATAGGGGGGGAGATCAGGGGGTGAAGGGGAAAATAAGAGCATGAACCATGTAACAAGGTTAACTTTTCTAAAAGATAAATATTATTAAATGTTAAAAAAAATCAGGGTGTTGACCCACTTATCATCATTGAGCTGAGGAAAGTTTCTCAGATCCTTATCCTCAAGAAATACCTTAATTTCTTCAAAGCACTCCACAAAGTGCTCAAGAACTTTGCCTCAGCTCAGCCATCATACATTATTGTACATTAGCAGTCCACAGTAGGTGGAATCAAGTTCCAGTAAAGGGCAGAAAATTCTTGCTTGTGAAGGGGGCAAGCAGCTATTAAATTAACTATTTTTTAACAACTGACATTAAGTCATTTAAATCAGTGAATGTGGCCTTGGCATATAAAACCTCCTGATGGATAATACAATGAAAAGGCATAATCCACTGTTCAATAGCTTCTGTAAACAATTTGACAAATTCAACTTTTTTACCCACCATATTTGGTTCCCCATCTGTTGTCACTGACACAAATTTAGAGATATCAAAGCTTAGGTCATGGAATGTTTGTATAGCAACCTTACATATTTTGCTTCCTGATGTCCTTGTTGGTACTGATAATAACTTTATCAACTCTTCTCTCGTGAGACCATCAGAATATTGAACAATAATGGTCAACTGAGCATGTGATGTAACATCAGTAGTTTCATCAGGAGAGATTAAAAATATTTACAATTATGTCTCTCTTTAATTGATGTTGTATGTTTCTGTTCAGTCTCATTATTCGATCTTTTATAATATTTCTACTGAGTGGTAACTCAGATATTCTCTTAATAATTGCATCTTTATTCTACATATCATGAAATAGAACTGGTGCACATCTTAGGAGAGTCTCTTTAATAAATTGTCACTCTCTGAGTGCTTTTCCATGCTGAGCTATGGAGTGAGCAATGCTCAAATTTGCAGATGTTAAATTTGTACAGCCTTTTACAAATTTAAGGATAGAATTAGATTGGCTTTTATAAAGGTGTAGTTACCTAGAAATGTATTCCTTCCTGTCATCCTCACTTTTTTTCAAGAGGTGAGAATGATTAGTTTCAAAATGTCTTTTTCTAGTTCACATTCTGCTTACTACCATTTCAGTACATAGAAGGCAAAATGATCTGCCATTTTTTTCTATAATACCATACATCTTGGTCCATGTCTCTTGAAAGGGCAGGCTACTGCTACTACCACTTCCTTTACTTAGCCTTGTTTGTTTTTGTTTTTTTCTTATTTTTTGGGTTCTCCATCAGGGAAGCAGTGACAGAAGATAGAATTATAGATAGCCTGTTAGCCCTGCAGGCAATTAGAGGTTAACTAGCCTAACTGACCACAAGATGACACATGTAACTGTCTTTTAGGAAAGGGAAGGGTTAATAAGCAGAAATAGGGGTTAATAAGGATGCACAACAGTAATAGTGGTGAAATGGAGTCTGCACTATGTTCAAGATGGTGTTCCTTAAGTAAATTAAGATGGCTGCCACTATTTCTAATGGCAGGAAACAGCACCTTTAGCTCACCTCTCCCAGCCTCCTCCTCATTTATCTCAGTGATGATGGTCAATTAGAAATCCATGACACCTCAGAATAGTAGATTGGATGATGGTTGCTGTAGTTATGTGGTGCTGGCAATGGTGATCACAGGGCCCCCAGAGATGTGTACCCCCAAACCAGGTGACATTCTGCTGCTCCCTGCTCCACTAGCTGGAAGTGAGGTCAAAGGTCCCCTAATGGCCAGGAAGTCCCAGAACTAGATTCTTTGTGCCAGAGTTCTGTTGTTTTGGCCTACAGACCTCCAGCACAGAGTGTCTACACTACACTACAGCAAATGTTTCATCTTTGGCATATGACCCCATACTTCTCTGTATGCTGCCACCTGAGGCCACTTGTCACCAAAAATGGCTATGCATGTCAGTGGTGACAAGTGTGTCATAGGTTCACTGTCAGGGATATAGTTAGTAACTGCATATGTTTACGAATCCTCTGTGACTCTACTTGTCTTTAAATAAGTTCATCAGGCTTCCGGGTTAAGATGGCGGCAGAGTAAGAAGCAGCTCTTAACCTCTCCTGACCGAAACATACAAAACTCCTCAAGGGGACATAAAAACAAGTACACACAAAGAGGGCATGGAAGGGAGAGGGGACAAATACTATTATAAGAAGGAGAGGAAGAGAGCATTAAGAGGTAATAATCAAACCTTACTCTTAGTGTAATCAACCCGGAGTGGGAAGAGTAGTTAAACTATCCATTGGGAAATAAAACTCTTATCTAACCCTTCTGAGAAAGTTAGAAGGGATAAACCAAGGGGAGCAGGGGAGTGGGGAGGGGGG
>NC_058131.1:109107197-109183994 GCF_016433145.1 Gracilinanus agilis
TGGGTTTGTACCCCAAAGAGATCATAGATAAACAGACTTGTACGAAAATATTCATAGCTGCGCTTTTTGTGGTGGCAACAAATTGGAAAAGGAGGGTATGTCCTTCAATTGGGGAATGGCTGAACAAACTGTGGTATATGCGGGTGATGGAATACTATTGTGCTAAAAGGAATAATAAACTGGAGAAGTTCCAGGCGAACTGGAGAGACCTCCGGGAACTGATGCAGAGCGAAAGGAGCAGAGCCAGAAGAACTCTATACACAGAGACTGACATTCTGTGGTAAAATCGAATGTAATGGACCTCTGAACCAGCAACAATGCAATGACCCAGGACAATTCTGAGGGATTTATGGTAAAGATGCTGCCCACATTCAGAGGAGGGACTGCAGGAGAGGAAACATATAGGAAAAACAACTGCTTGAACGCATGGGTCGGGATGGACATGATTGGGGATGAGGACTCGAAACTACCACACCAATGCAACTACCAACAATTTGGAAATTGGTCTTGATCAAGGACACATGACAAAACTAGTGGAAATGTGCATGGGTAGGGGGGGCTTGGGGGGGGTGAAGGGGAAAGGAGGAGAATGAATCATGTAACCATGTTAAAAATGAATATTAATAAATGTAAAAAAAAAAAAAAAGTTCATCACACATATTCCCCCTAGAATGCTAGAAGTTATCCTCATTTTCTCTTGGTAGAAAGCAGAACACAAGTTTATGGACCAAATAGGTTGTGCAATTTGCTATCCTCTGTTCTTTCCTTATTATTATAATATCTCAAATAATTAGACACATTTGTGACATGTTTTGTTATATTTCTACTTAATTGTTTTTTACAATATGTTGCAGCCCACCCAATTACATAACTTTTCCTAGCACTCTGTGGGATTTTCAACCTCATGTCTTCAGATATTGCATTGTTCTATAACTCATAGACAAATGATGACAATCAAACAAAACACATATTTAAAAGATGAGCCTCTGGAAATCTATTTACCAGAATACAGGAATAATATGAACACAATTACAAAACACTTTTCACATAATTAAAATTAGATCTAAACTATTGGAAAAAATATTAATTGCTCATGGATAGTCTGAGCTGATATAATAAAAATAACAATCCTACCCAAATTAATTTACTTATTCAATGCCATAAACATCAAACTATAAAAAACTGTTTTATGTAAATATAAAAAATAGCAAAATTAACTAGAAAAAGAAAAATTTTAAATTTAAAGGGAACTGATGAAATAAAATGTGAAGGATGGTGGCCTAGCAGTACCAGGTCTTGAACTGTATTATAAAGCAATAATCATAAAAAAATATGGTACTGGATAAGAAATAGAAGTGTTTAAAAATGGGAAAGAATAGAGAAAAATGACCTCAGAAATCTAGTGTTTGGTAAACCCAAAGATCTCAGCTTTGAGGATAAGACCTCACTATTTACAAAAACTGCTGGGAATATTGGAAAATAGTATGGCAAAAATTAGATGTAGATCAATATCTCACATCCTGTACCAAGATAAGGTCAAAATGGGTATAGGATTTAGACATGAAGGGTGATATTACAAGTAAATTAAGGGAACATAGAATAATTTACCTGTCAGATCTATGGAGAAGTGAAGAATTTATGATGAAACAAGAGAAAAAGAACATTATAAGATATAAATTGAATAATTTTGATCATATTACGTTTTAAAAGCTTTGAACAAACAAAACCAATGCAACCAAAATTAAAAGGGAAACCACATACTGGGGAAAATTATGAAAAATTTATCTGATAAATGTCTCATTTCTCAACTATGTAAAAAATGAAGTAAAATTTATAAGAATACAAGTCATTCTCCAATTGATAAATGGACAAAGGATATGAATAGGCAATTTTCAGATGAAGAAAAATCAAAGGCATCAATAATCATATAAAAAAATTCTAAATCCCTCTTGATTAAAGAAATGCGAATTAAAACAACTCTTGGGTACCATGTAACATGTATCAGATTGGCCATCGTGTCAGTAAAGGAAAATGACAAATGTTGGAGGGGACGCAGCACAATGGGGACACTAGTGGAGTTGTGAACTGATCAAACCATTCTGGAGGGCAATTCAGAATTATACCCAAAGGGTTATAAAACAATACATATCCTTTGATCCAGGAATACCAATACTAGACCTATATCTCAAAGAGATAAAAAATGAGAAAGGACATGCTTATACAAAACTATTTATAACTTATCTTTTTGTGGTGTCAATGAATAGTAAATTGAAGGGGTATTTATCAATTGTGGAAATTTTGGAATATGATAATAACAAGAGCTATTGTGCTGTAAGGAATGATGAACAGGATGATTTCAGAAAAAGGTGGAAAGATTTACATCATGAATTGATGCACAGTAAAATAGGCAGAGAAAGGATAACATTGTACACAGTAACAGCCATATTGTGGAATGATCAGATGTGATAGTTAGCTATTATCAGCAATACAATGATCTAGGACAATTCTGAACAACTTATGAAGAGGAATATTATCCTACTCTAGAAAAAGAACAATTGGAATAGGAATACAAATGAAAGCATGTGATTTTTTACTTGTTTATTTGGGATTTGTGTTTTATAAGATTATTTATTCACCAAAATGAATGATATGGATATTTGTTTTACATGATAATACATGTGTAATCCAGATTAAATTGCTTTCCATCTTTGAGAATGTGGAAGGAAGGAAGTAGGGAGACAATTTGTATCACACAACTTTAAAAAAACTTATATGGAAATTTGCTATTATGTGTAATTGACAATATATATATATATATATATATATATATATATATAAAAGATGAGCCTTTGTTTCAGGGAAAAGTTTAGAGTAATAAAAAATGTTTTATACCACCCATAAGTCAAACTAGTCTTCCCTTATCTTCCTTTTATATTAGGGATCTTATTCTATTTCAATTTTCAGCATTTATCCATGATATGTATGTTAATCCATGCCCACATATGTATGAATACATATGAATGGCTATGTGGTGCAGTGGATAGAGGGCTGAGTCTGAAGTCAAGAAGACTCATATTCTTGAATCCAAATCTGGCCTCACACTAGCTGTGTGACCCTGGGCAAGTCACTTAATCCTATTTGTTTCAGTTCCTCTATGATAAAATGAGATTGAGAAGGAAATTGCAACCCACTTCAGTATCTTTGCCAAGAAAACTACAAATATGATCATGAAAAGTTGGATATGACCAAAATGACTGAACACCAAAAATACATCTGTCTAATCCTTCCTTGGTTAATAAAATTATAATTTAGTAGCCATAAAAATTAATTATATTGATTAATAATATACTTTAAGAAGTATTGATTTTTTGGTTAAGGCTTGTTGGAGAAAGGATTTGTTTGCTCCAGAATTTGGGGTACAACATAGACTTTAAGGTCACCAGAGATAGCCTATGATCTCTATCATCAAAGGTGAGGTTTTAAGGAGGTATTTCAGTTGATAAACATAATTTTGAATTGGAAGAATTCCATTATGGAGGAGAAATAGTTTGATAAAAATTTATATATAAAAGAGTTCTAGAGAGAATGGCATAGTATAGAAATGTCTGAAGAATAACTTTTAATCAGAAATTCAAATATTTAAGAGATATACTAATTCTATTAAATAGGTGTTTTCATTCAAGGACAATTATTATTGACCCAATTTATCTACCATGATACCTGGTAGTAGCCAATTGCTTAATAGTAATAGTAGTAAGTAGATGGTCAGACTCATTCTTTCATGTGTACTAGCCTATTGGGTCATTTAAAAAAATTAAAATGTCAAACAGCTTGCATGTGAAGTAGACTATATTTGACCTTCAGGACAGTATATTAGAAGGTCATAGAATAGGGCATAAAGAGAACTGGACTGGAATTCCTGATTATGATCTGAGTTCTATTCAAGTCTCTGACACCAATTAAATGTATGGCCTTTGAATAGTCTTTTCATTTTCATAGGCTACTTTTTTCCTCACTTGTAAGATGAGAGGGATGGATGAGAGATGTAGACTAAACTTTTAGAACTTCTAGAAAATTTTAAATGTTCTAAAAATGTTTTCTTAAGTCCATTAATAGTGGAAGCCTTTTTAACTTAATTGTCATGTAAAAGTATATGGGAACAGTATGCTTTAGTTACTGAAAAGGCAAAAAAATGGCATTTTTAAAGTTTAAATGTATTTGGTCATTTTCAGGTAACATATGAATAGTAAAAATTCAGTTCATTATATTTTGGTTTGCCAAGTTTTAAGAGAATTATTCTCAAGTATTTTGAGCCATTTGTATTCTCTTTCATATATGACTATTATGAACATGCTTTTGTTTCATGATATTATAAAGGAGAATTCACTGAATTTCTAAATTACCATAAAGATGTGTAATTGAATGAGCTTCTTGCATTCATAGTGACCTTTAGCTGGTGACTGTTAAATAGCATTTTCTACAGGAACTATTCAAAGGAGTTGGTGAGATCAGGAATTCTCAAAAGGTCAATGATTTTCTAGCTAGTCTTTTGATAAAGCCTTTGTTTGTCTCTTGAAGCTAATTATTATAACTAGGTATTTGGTCAATGGATTAATTTCAATAGCCCAGACCTCTCAGAATACCTCAATGAATTATTCCTCTTTTGGAAAATTAGGTTTTAAGTGATCTGGAAAAAAGTATCCTCTAAGGTAAGAAAGGAGTACTTTCTCAGGAAAGAGTCAAAGAAATTATCTATAAGATACCAAAATGTGGTCAGAATGAAGTCACTAAAAGCATCAATTTTATTTTCCTAATGTTTCGTGTTTAAAATGTCTAGAAAACGATTTGATTAATTGGCTTTGGAGGTAATTTGTTCCAAATTAACCATTTTGTTTAATGATTATAATAGTTTTCATTGGCAAAGTTAAAGTATATCTCATTTTACATGGTTGTATGATTAGGCACATTCTCAGTAATTAAAGCAAATGGAAATCTGAGTAATTTTAATGTAATTTCAATTATAACAAAAGTTTATTGTGATTCTCATTATGATAAAGTTAAAGAATCTAGATATTACCTAGGTGCAGAGGGCCAGAAAGATGAATAGACCAGCTTAAAAAAAAGTTGAGTAGACTAGCTTCAATTTGTTCATCAGAACAGAACATAGTGGACTTTATTCTTTAACCCTTTCTAGCAGTTTATAAACCCTGAGTGTGCTTTGCAAAGTCATGAATATGCTCATTTTTTTCAATTCAATTTCAATTTCAACAACAGTTAAACCATCTTATTTTTCCAATATTATTAGGAAAAAAACAAATATTCCTTCAATAGTATCTCTTTTCTCTTTACATTAGCAAACCTATACAGATCACCTGGGAACACCAAGCAACTTAATATCAGATTTTAATCATTTGTTTAGGGATTTGATAAACAAATACTTTAGGAAACTTATTAGTACATTTGGATCATTCTTAATCTCTTTCCAAATAAATCACTAAGATCCATCAAAAGCTTTTTGATCACTCACTGAGTACCTGACCAGCCCATGGGGCCTTTTTATGTGGTTGTTACACTTAAAATTCTTGTTATTTTGTTAACAAAAAAAAAATCAGACACAAGTAATATCTAAAGAACAATGCTCATCACTATACAAGGCATAAAATGCCATTAAGAGGAATGCAGAAAAGGAAAGCATCCATTAATTAAACATTTAGGTTTATTTCATGCACTGAAAATGGGAATAGAGATGCAAGTATATAAAATCATACAAACCCTACTTCTAATGAGTTTTCATTCTAATAGAGGAGATATAAAGTACATATAAATGGCTGTAGAGAAAAAAATATATTTGGTGTGGAATACTAAAACATTAATCTAATATAAGTCTCAGAAACTTTCAAAGAAGGAAATGCTTTTCTACTTATATCAAGGGCTTTTCTACTGGAAAGATGGGGAGAAAAGGAAGTTCATACTGAATATATTCAATTTTTCTAAGTAAAATAAGAAGTAAGAAGAGAGGAAATTAGACTGATTAGGAAAGAAGTAAATTGCATAGACTATGCAGATTGGGAAGGACATAAATATACAGCAAGAATTCAAAGCAGGGAGGAGCTGAGCAACTCAGTGGATTGAGAGTCAGGCCCAGAGATGGGAGGTCCTGGGTTCAAATTTGGCCTCAGACACTTCATATCTATGTGACCCTTGGCAAGTCACTTGACCCCCATTGCCTAGCTGTTACCACTCTTTTGCCTTAAGTAGTAAGTAACTTCTGGAAAAAGATGGAGAGCAGCTTGAGTGACAGATCTTCAGTTATAGAACTTGGAGTTTACCCAGATGGCATGAGCCAAGGGCAAAACAGAGTTGGGAACATATCTATAAAAGCCCAGGGGCTCAGCCACTCAGTGCCTCAGTCTTGAGAATGGAATTTCTGGAGGGTAGAGGGTGGTGAAGGCTGGGTGGGCCTATAGACCTACAGATCCAGCATCCATACCTTATTGTCACAAGAAGTTCATTCACCTATTACTAAACAAAGCTGAGAGATAACAACACAGCTGTCAAGATTATCACTATCCCTTCTTTTCCTTTGGTCTAGACCACAGCCAGGCCTGACCAGGGTCTGTAAGGGAGAGAAGAATCTCCAGCTAAATACTAACTTGTTGCTCATTGATGAGATTACTTTAACTTTCATTAGATATAGCATAGCTATTCCTAACACCTCTTTCCTTATCCTGATTCCTATCCCCTTTGAGTTTTAAACATTAAACCCCATTCAGACTTGATTTAAGTGAAGACTGGCATTCATTCCAAGAGCAAGTAAATAGCTACAGCCAAAGGGGAAAGGGATTTAGGAAGATCACAGTCAGTTAGTGTTATCCAATCAAAAACCAACCACTAGGGGCAGCTGGGTAGCTCAGTGGATTGAGAGCCAGACCTAGAGACGGGAGGTCCTAGGTTCAAATCCGGTCTCAGACACTTCCCAGCTGTGTGACCCTGGGCAAGTCACTTGACCCCCATTGCCTACCCTTACCACTCTTCCACCTATGAGTCAATACACAGAAGTTAAGGGTTTAAAATAAAAAAAAAACCCAACCACTAGCCCATTACCAACCTTAATCATTTAACCTAACCCAAAGCCAAGGAACCAGAGGAGCTGTTAAACAATAATATAGCTGCTTCCTCAATAACTTTGGCTTGGGCACTGTTTGTGGGGTCAGGTGCTTGCTGAGTTGTTCATCCATAAGCCTTGGTGGTTACCAGCACACCTTGGTGGCCACCCGGGCATCACTATTACTACTCAGCCTAGATTCATTTACCACATGAGGATCTTGGGCCAACTTGTCAGGCTCAGCTTATAGAAGTACCTTCCTGTCAATCATAACCTTCCATTAACCCCACTTTGTGCATAACACTTAGAATAAATATGCAGTATTTATTCTAAGATGGAAAGTAAGAGTTTTGGGGGAAAAAAGAATTCAAAGCAGATGAGGTAGGAAAAAGGGAAATATGTTCAGGAAAGAGAACATGAGAAATGAGAAGAATTTTCAAAAGAGTGGTTGGTTAAGTGGAGGCTATTCATTAAGAAATAATGAAAGAAAAAGGTGAATACAAGAAATGGTGAAATAGAAGAATATCTCAAGACATAGGGTTATCTTATACATAAAAATTTTTTAAATCTTAATATTGTATTCTTAATAGAAACTTGTTAACAATAGATGTGCAGCTTCCAATACTATCAGGAGATACTAAAGAGTCAGCAAGGGATACTTAAGGGAATTGGGTGGATGCTCTGTGCATAATTTATAGGAGGACATGGAGGGTAATTGCTTAGGAAAGGAAGGAATGCAAATATTGCCCTCTGCACCATTGGAGGCAGTGCCAGAATATAATAATAGCTAATTCTACCATTAATATAGTGCTTACTTTGTGACAGGCACTGTGCTAAGCACTCTTGAATCATTATCTCCTTCAAACATCACAATAACCCTAAGAGTTAGATGTTATTATTATCCCCATATTACAAATGAGGTAAAAGAGGCCAAAAGTGGTTTAATGACTTACCCAAGGTCAAAAATCTAGTAAATATCTGAAATCAAATTTGAACTCCGTTCTTTCCAACTCCAGATCTATCCACTGACCCACCTAGATGAATAAATATGAGAATATGACATATAAATAAATATATGCCTATATTCATATATAGATATATATTAAATATGCTTACATGAGAAGTATATATGCATATGCATGAATGTATTCTAGATGTATAGATGTGTTTATATGTATGTGTCTCCACATATATATTATAAATTAATATCACTAGCAAGAAAATAATAAAGTGAATTAATATATGTTAGAGGTTTTTTTAAAAGGAAAATTAAAAACTGAAACCTGAAAAATGAAATAAGATCAAGAACAAGAATGGGTTCTTCAAGGGATTAAAAGAAAATCTTTCAAGACCTAATGAAATTTTGTGCAGATGAAAAGGGAGGGTAGTAGATGTTGAATAGTAGAATGGGAACATCAGGCAATAAATCCCATAACATTAATTTGGATAGAACAATATATTTTTAGGACACATTTTCAGAACATGAGGAAAGAAAATGGGAAGAAGAAGGCAGAAGATAGAAGAGAATATATATTTTGTACTCTTATGAGCTTCGTCAGTGGATAGCAAGAAGAAGATATATGTTAGAATGTCTCAGGAAGAAGGGAGAATTTAAAATACTGGAAGAGGGAGCAGAAGAATTGATTACTTATTTTTGTTTAAACATTGGAAGATTTATGAAAAGGGATATTTTAATGAAACACACATCTTATTCTTTTCTCCCACAAGCCCAAGGATAAAAGGGAGGAGTTGTTGCATAGGAAAGAACAAAACATTGATTTTACAAACCAATCAAATCCAATATATATTTATTAAACATTGACTATGTGACAGGAACTGTGTCAAGTACTAAGAATAGAATTAATAAAAAAGAAATACAGTCACTGCCCTAAATAAGGTTACAATCCAATGGAATGGGAGAGATAAAACAAAAAAGGAAGAGACAAATAGGAAGGAGTGAAGGAGAGTACAGGATAGGAGGGAATATCAGGAGTGGGGATATCTTGGTCTATGAAATTGAAAGCTGGCAGTGCAGCAGATGCTGTAGTTTATGAAAATTCCAAGATCTCTTTTGTCACTTTTACCATCTCTGTGACCCTAGACAAGTCACTTAATCTCTTTATTTTCCTCTGTTTCTTTATCTCTAAAATGGGGATCCCAGGGTTGTTGTGAGGATAAAATAAAACAATGTCATGGAAATACTTTCTAAAACTTGAAGTACAATAGTACTATAAAATACTAATTAACATTATTATTTTTTACAAATTAATACAACAAACTAGAAATTTTAACTGAAAGAAGTAATTCCCAACTGTTAGTTGCATGTGATTCATGACTAAAACTGGAAGTTTATTTTTATTCAAAGGGAAGATTAGATAAAAAATAATGTCAAGTAGCACTATAGACTAAGAACATATACTCATGTTAGAAAAATTAAAAACAAGAGAGGGGAAAACATCTAGATATGAATAAATGGAGAGTCAACAAGTAGCAATAATTATGTGGCAATATACCACTAGCCACTCAATAAGAGGTAGGAAATTGATAAATTTTTTAAATAGATCCTAAGGTTTGGCAAGCTGTAACAAAATCAGCTACAAAAGCTAAAGGCTAAGAAGGCAGGTGGGAAAAATCTTGGAATTTTCATGGACTATAAGCTCAATATGATTATAAAAATTGTAACAATAGTTAAAAATGCTAAATAATGTCTTGCATACTATTTTATTTCATACATATACTATGTATGAATAACCAACTCTTTATTATTAGAATACATGCCCCTATTAATAAATAATGCTATTCTTGGGTTAAAGGTCTCATTATTTATTTGGGAAAATTCTGGAAGCTACAAAATAAATTCAAAAGAATGAAAATAAATATAAGAAAATGGAGCACATCTCATTGGACAAATGATTGACCTGGAAAAAAGATTGAGAAAAGATGATTTAAGAATTATTGGAGAATTTCTTGGGGTGGAGCCAAGATGGAGGGGTAACTAGAGCAGCAGCTCCTTGTCATCATGAGAATCCTCTCAGAACAAGATTAAAATACCACCACAAAACAAATACAGGAGTGAAAAACCCAAAATGTAGACAGACAACATCTGTGGCACTTGTATGAGAGAAGAACAGAGCCAGCAAGAGGCTATAGCAAAGAGTGAAGAGCAAACCAATAATCAAACACATACCCTCCCCACCCCACATCTGCTGTCAGAAATTCCAAACTTAAACTAAAGTTAAAATTCAGATCCTGGGATCCTACGTGGGCAAATAGTGATCCAAGCCAACCCAAACCTCTTGAAATTTCAAATCTCAGGTATTTCAAAGCCTGCAATTTAGGCTGAAGGGGGCTGAATTGTGTGGACCCAGAGTGAAACTAGGAATCTTAGTCTGGGTTTGGGATGAGGACATAATCCACAGTTTGGGATGAGAACATAGTTCACAGGGGGAGCTCCCCAGGATCTTTTTGCCCAAAACTAAGGGCAGAGCTCCAGGACAGGGCAATGAAGAGTGTGCCTGATTGGATCAAGAACACAGTGAAACCAAAAACTTGAACCTAAACCAGGGGCAAGAATTTGATTAGTCCCTGACAGTGATCAAGTTCAGAGTGAGTTCAAAAGCTTACACCAAAGCCTGAGAAAAGTCTTTAAGCTATCAGCATCTCAAAAGTCAATTGAATCAGCAAGGGGAGGGGCCTCTCAGAGCTCTCAGCCTTCAGACCATCTGATAAACTAGTAATAAACTAGAAAATAAGATGAGAATAACATCAAAGAAGAACTGAAATTTAAAAGTGTACCACCAACTTCCCAGAAAAGAGTCTACCTATAATTAGATAGGAAAAATGAGCAAACAACAAAAAAGCATCTAACTCTAAAGTATTTTATGGAGCTAAAGAGCAAGGTACAGACATAGAAGGGGACAATGAAAGGAAAGGAAACATACACAAAGTCTAAAAGAAAATTATGTATTGGACACAGTTCTGGGAGAACTAATCAATGACTTCAAAAAACAATTAAGAGAGGCAGAGGAAATATGGGTAAGAAAAATGAAAGTGATGCAAGAAGAAATGGGCCAATTGAAAAAGGAGAATCAAAAAACTGGCAGAGGAAAATCAGGCCTAAAAAAAGTAAGAATTGAATCTCTAGAAACTAATGATTTCAAGATAAAACAAGAAACAATAAAGCAGAACAAAAGGAATGAAAAAGCAGAGGAAAAAATATTTTATTGAAAAATCAACTGACCTAAAAATAGATCTAGGAGAAACAATTTGAGAATTGTTGGACAACTTGAAAGATGATCAAGAAAAAACCTTGGACATCATATTACGAGAAATTATTAATGATAACTACCCAGAGATCCTCAAACATGAAAATAAAATTGAAATTAAAAGAATTCACAGATCACCTCCAGAAAGAAGCCCTCAAATGACAACTTTCAGGAATGTAATAGCTAAATTCAAGTCACCAAGTCAAGGAGAAAATACATTAAGCAGTCAGAAAGAAACCATTCAAATATCATGAAGCTACAATCATGATCACTCAGGATCTAGTAGCTTTTACATTAAAGGATGGAAAGGCATGGAATATGATATTCAGGAAGGCAAAAGATATGGGTTTACAACTCAAAGTCACTTATCTAGCAAAACTGAGTATATTCTTTCGGGGGAAGAGGGATGGTTATTCAATAAGATAGAAGATTTCCAAGCATTTCTGAGGAATAAGCCAGACCTAAACAAAAAAAATTTGAAGTCCAGATACGAAGTCTACATAGAAAAAGGGCATGGATGTGAATCAAATATGTTGGAATGATCTTGAAAAAAAAAACAGTTAATAGATGAGAAAGGCAGATTCCCTGGGAAAAGAGGGAAAGAGCAAACCATTGCTATGTCTATGTACCAAAGAGATCAAAGAAAAAGGAAATGATATATATGTTCAAAATAATTTTAAAACATCATTTTGTGATGGCAAAGAATTTGAAATCAAGTAGATAGTCATCAGTGAAAGAATGGCTAAATGAATTGAGGCATATAGTTTTGATGAAATACTTTTCTGATATAGAAAAATGTTTTGTGGAGTGGTTTCAGGAAAACATGGCAAGGCCTATATGAAGAACTATATGAATTAATGGAAAGTAAAGTGAGAAGAACAAGGAAATCATTGTGCATAGTAGCAGCAATGTTATGATGATGAACAACTCTGAAATATTTGGTTTTCCCTGATAAATACAATCAAAGTACTCTCGATGAAAAGGTGTTATCCATTTCCAGAGAGAAAACTGATGAACTCTTGAGTATAATTTTATTCCTTTATTTTTCTGGCTTTTTTGATATATACCTAATTTGGAAATAGTTTTGCATGATTCCACATGCATAATTTATATTATCTGCCTTTTCAGTGGGTGTGGGAGGGAGAGAATTTGCAACTAAAATTTAAAAAAGAAAAGAATCTTAAAATAATTAAATAATAAAGTTAAATGTTAATAAATAAATTTAAAAGACTAAAAAATCTTAAATTTCAGTAATAGAAACAATGGCTACACTAAGGAAGATGAAGTCTTTGTATTCTACCATAATCAGGTAACTCAAGTATTATATTCAGTTCAAGGTACTATATTTTAGGAAGAACAAACTAGAGCATCTAATTTTCTCCTCTGTTGCAGCTTCTGCTATTTATTTTACTTTGAAAGTGTTCATATCTACTGTGAGTTCGTAGTGGAAAATGACTTGTCTTCTGATGTTAATTAGCACACATATGGTACTAGAGTTAATAGGATGATGATGGTACTAGAAACTCTTTCATATAAGAAGTAAAAATAGCTGTTAGGGTTTGTTTTGTTGTTTATTTTTTCCCAGAAATAAAATAACTTAGAGACATGATAGCAATCTTTATGTAGGATCCTGGAATGACAGCATTGTGTATTTGGAACTGAAATAGAACACAGAAACCATGAAGTCCAATCTCGCCATTTCATTGATTAGGAAACAAACAAGCATATATCTATGTAGTTATAGTAAATGGGTTTGAATCATTCTCAGCATTTGAAGGTATATACAAAAGCTCACTATATGCTTGGCATTACGTTAGGTACTGAGGATACAAGTGAAAAAAGGATACAGTCTCTGCCATAAGTATAAAATGGATATAAAGGACTGGACATGGATTCATGAAATCTTAGTTCAACTCTAACATCTAATGCATCACTTAACCTCTGTCTTGCCCAGCTTACTCATTTCTGAAATGAGGATAATGATAGCACCTAAGTCCCAGAGTATTTTGAAAGAATTTTTAAAACTTAAAATGCTATATAAATATTAGTTGTTATTATTAAGATAGAATGTACCCCTATAAGCGAATACAGAATATATTATATGTATATATGAATATGTGTTTATGCATATCTACTCAATGAAAAAACCCAGAGAAATCAAGAAGAGATGAGGTTTTCTTAAATGAGCAATGTACAGAAATAGAAGAAATTAGGATGGTAAAGATGAGATCTCTTCAAGAAAATTAGAGATAACAAGGGAACATTTCACAAAAATGGGCAATGGCAAAATATGAAAATGGTTGGAAATCTAACAGAGGCACAAGAGATTATGAAGAGGTGGCATGAATATACATGAGAACTAAACAAGAAATATCTTAACATCACTGATAGACACACAGATGGGATTACAGATCTAGAGCCAAACATCCCAGAGAATGAAATGAAATGAGCCTTAGGAAGCATTGCTAACAATAAGGCTAGAGAAAGTGATGGAATTACATTGGAGCTCTCTAAAATCCTGAAAGATCATGTTATTAATATGCTGCAGTAAATATGCCATGAAATTTTGAAAACTCATCAATGGCCACTGGATCAGAAAAGATAATTTTGCTATGTTATTATTAATATTTTAGCTTTGTCTGAGATCATGATTGCTCCTCCTGCTTTTTTTTGTCTCAGTTGAAGCCAAATAAATTCTGTTCCAGCCTCTTACCTTTACTCTGTGTGTATCTACCAGCCTCATATGTGTTTCTTGTAAACATCTAAGATTTTTTTAGTCCACTCTGCTGTCCATTCTTGTTTAATGGATGAGTTCATCCCATTTCCATTCACAGTTATGATTACCTCTCTGTATTCCCCTCCATCTTGATTTCTTTTTTAAATCCTACCATTTCTCCTTTTACTCTTTTCCTCCACACCGGTGTTTTGTTTTAAGTTCCTCCCTCTCTTCCCTCTCCCTTATATTACATCTCTTCCTACCACCTCCCTTTTTATTCCTCTCCTATTTCTCCATAGGGTCCCATAGGGTCTTTTAATCACTCTTACCAATTTATCCCTTCCTTATATTACTCCCCTCCCTACCACCCCCTTTCTTATTCCCCTTCTACTTCTCTATATGTTAAGATAGGATTCTATACCTCAATGAATCTGGCTATTCTTCCCTCTCTGGGTCAATTACAATGAGAATAAGGTTTAGTTATTACCTGTTACCATCCTCATCTTCCCCTCCCCTGTAATAGTTTTCCCATCTGGATGCCCCTTTATGTGAAATAAATTACTCCATTTTGCTTCTCTCTTCCCATTTATCTTAATACAATTCTCTTTTTCAGTCATAGTTTTTGTTTGTTTGTTTGGTTGCTTGCATATCATCCTAAACAGTTTACTACCACACCCTCTGTCTATGTATACTTCTCCCAACTACTATGATAATGAAAACATTTTTGAGAATTAAAGATATCATCTTTCCATATGGAAATATAAACAATCTTACCTTATTGAAGCCCTTAAATTTTTTTCTCTTTCTTATTCACCTTTTGAAGCTTCACTTGTATTTTATATTTGAGCATCATTTCTGTTTGGCCTTTTCTTCAGGAACTTTTGGAAGTACTTCCATTTCATTAAATGATCGTACTTTCCTCTGAAAGAATATTGTCAGTTTTGATGGGTAGGTGATCCTTGGCTGTAAACCAGGTTCCTTTGCCTTCCAGAATATCACATTCTAAACCTTTTGGTCCTTTAATGAGAAAGCTGCCAGATCCTATGTAATCCTGAGTGAAGTTCTATGATATTTGAATTATTTCTTTCTATATGGTTTCAGTATTTTCTCCTTGGCCTCAGAATTTGGGAACTTGGCTATAACATTCCAGGGAGTTGTCATTTGGGGATTTATTACAGGATGATCTGTGGTTTCTTTCTATTTCAATTTTGCCTGCTTACTCAAGAATATGAGGGAAGTTTTCTTGGATAATTTCTTGTAATATAATGTGTAGGTTTTCTTTTTTATCATGACTTTCCAATAGTCCAATAATTCTTAAATTTTCTCTCCTGGATCCGTTTTCCAAATCAGTTTTTTTTCAGTGAGATATATCATATTTTCTTCTTTTTGTCTTCTTTTGATTTTGTTTTATTGTTTCTCAATGTTGCATAAAGTCATTAGCTTCTATTTGCCCAATTCTAATTTGTAAAGCCCAAATTTCTTCCATGACCTTTTGATCCCCCTTTTCCATTTGGTCCATTCTTCTTTTCATGGAACTCTTTTCTTGCTCTGATCTTTTTTTGCATCTTTTCCCAGTGCATCAATTCTCTTTATTTAAAATACTCTTTTCTTCATTGACTTTTGTGCCTCCTTTTCCAGTTGACCAATTTTGCATTTTATGCAACTATTTTCTTTTTACAGCACTTCCATTTATTTTTTCCCATTTTTCTTCAACCTTGTCTTATTTGATTTGAAGTTCTTCTAGAGCTTGAGATCAATTCCCATTTTTTTGATGTTTTGCATGTAGTTGCTTAGATATCACCTTCAAATTGTTTCATTCTTTGCTCTTTCTCCTCATAGTAATTTTCAAGTGTTAATTTTTTTCTGTTGTTTGCTCATTTTTATTGCCTGTGGAATGGAAATTCTGAAAGCTACTTGCTGATTCTATCTCTTTTGTTGGCTTGAAGGAATTGGCACTGTGAGCTATTTTGCTCTAGGTCTAGGTCTTCACCATTGTAGCACAAGTTTGAAAAGGCCCAGGGCTATGGACTTCTGGGCCTCATTGCAGGCTGCTGCCAGGACATGAGAATTCAAAGGGTGTGTGTGAAGTGCTCTTATTTTGGTGGAACCCATGTCCCTGGATCCCAAAGGTACCCTATGTCCAAACCTGGAATCTGGTGCAGTGGCAGGAGTGGGGGCAGGTTGGTCAGTATTCCTCTGTGTGCATTTTTGCTTCTGGTTTCCCCTTGTCCTGTGAAAATCACCCCTCTGATTCTTTTCAAGTTGTATTCCTCAGAAGAGCCCCCTTCATTCTGTCTTGCTATTTGTTTTTAATGCCTGTCATTTTAAGGTACTTTTTAAAGATTGGTTTGGAAGGATTATGAGAGGTTTCAGCTTTCATGGCTACTAATCTGCCATCTTGGTTCCACCCTCATTATGCATGTTATTATTATATTCCTAAAGAAGTATAATGCCAATGAATGTCCAAATTATTGGACAATTGCACTTATTTCACAAATAAGCAAAACTATGCTCAGGATGCTGCAAGCTAGGCTTTAGCAATATGTGGACCAAGAATTACCCAGAGTCAGTTGGTCTTCAAAAAGTCAGAGAACTTAGAGACCATCTTTTCAATATTCTCTGGATTATGGAGAAAGCAAATGAGTTCCAAAATATCTGTTTTTCCTTCACTGACTTCACTAAAACTTTGACTGTGTAGATCATAGCAAAATGCAATTAGTCCTCAAGGAGATGAAAGTATCAGAGCACCTTATTTGTCCCTCAAGAAACCTATATGTAAGTAAATATGTAACAGAATTGTAAATAAAAAATGATTTATTTAAGATTGAGAAAGGAACAACAAAGCTGTATAGTAACTTTGTTTTACTTGAAGACAGAGTATAGCATAAAATATGTGAGGCTAAATGAATAAAAAGTAAGAATTAAAGTTGCCAGGAGGAATATTAAGAATTTCATATATGTCAAAAATGCAACTATGATGGCAAAAATGAGTAATTTAAAAATTTCTTGATGATAGTAAAAGAAAACAGTCTAAAAGCTGACTTGGAGGTTAACATTAAAAGAATTAATATCATGGCAACTGGTCCCATAATTTCCTGGCAAATATAGGGAGAAGAAATGGAAGCAGTTTTAATTTTATATTCCTTAATATATAAAGATATATATATATATAATAATAAAAAACACTGTATATAATAACTGCAGTAATGAAATTGCTTCATTTGCTCCTTGAAAGGGAACCTATGGCAAATCTGGATAGCATACTAAAAAGCGGAGACTTTGTCTTACTGACAAATTTCTATATAGTCAAATCATGATTTTCTCCAGTAGAAATGTATGGCTGTGAAAGTCAGAATATAAGTAAAGCCAATTGCAAAAATCAACACTTTCAAGTAGTTTTGCTGGAGCAGACATTTGAGATTACCTTGGACAGCAAGGAGTTCAAGTTAATCAGTTCTTAAAGAAATTAATTCAGACTTTGCTTTAGAAGGTCAAATGCTGAAGCTGAAGCCTAAATACTTTGGCTATGTCACAAGAAGATAGGATTTATTGAGAAAGACCTTGATATTGGGAAGAATTAAAGGTAAAAATTTGAGGACAGCAGAGGATGAGATGGATGTAACATTGGAAAGGTACTAGGATAAGGATGGGTTGGGACAAGGAAATGGTGGAGGTGCAGGGCTGGGGGGGCTGGAGAGGTAAAATGGTGGAATACCCTCTGTGGCTGAGAGGCTGCTTTTGAAATTCCCCCACAAACACCCACAAGAGAGGTACCCCTGGGTAAGGTTAGATTAAGGATAACAGGACCAGTGTCTTTGATTAAACTTCTGGGGATTAGTGGAGATTACTTGACAAAGATTGACTAGTACTTGAACCCCAGGAGTTCCCTTTGTCTGACAAACAAACTGTTACTGTTGGCTCTCATTGTTTTGCTTGGGCTAATGACTAGCTTAGCCACCAGTCTATTGTTCTTTGTTCTTCACCCAATATGAATCTGACTGCAATTTTCTATTTCTCAAGCAGTTTAATTATACTTAATTTAGAAATCAGAAAAGGTTTAAAGGGAGAGGAGACCCTACTGGGTTTCTTGTTTTCTTCAGCTCAGACAAGATGACTGTCTGAGCTGAAGAAACTTATCAATCTTCTAAGCTAATCAAAGTCTCTATCCTATTTTACATGTGGCGAGTATCCTTCTTGGGAAGGCCAAGGGAATGAAAAATTCTTTAGAGTGACCTCCTGAAGTTAAGAAATCAGTCGTCTGCTATTGTTGTAAATTCTTCCTCCAATTGAGGTTTTCCATAACAGGAACCATCTTTCTCCTCTGAGTAAGGAAGAAATTTGTTGCAAGATATTCCCACTAGTTTGGATTTCGAGCTCTGGGTCTTTTGTTCCACATTTGACTGAGTTCAAAGAGCAAAGACCCTTCAGCTCACCGTTTCTCCCACAATCCTCTTCTCTCACTTCAGTTGTCACTTTCCCTCCTGTCACATTTCAACCACTGTCTCTCCATCTCAGTGTGCAAAACTACATAAGCTTGATTCATAATTTTCCTTTTCACATAGATAGGTAGTATCATGGAATGAATGAATATATTTTTGGACAGACTTTGGAGCATAGTGGATGACAGAAGTGTGTGACATGTTATGGCCCATGGGGCCATGAAGAGTTGGACATGATTAAACAACAAATATGTTTCAAAATTATTTAAAGGAAGGGTCACTAACAACCATATTAATTACAAAATGAATCTTTTAGGAGATTAACATTTAAGGTGGGACTTGATGGGAAATTTGTATCCATACAAAGATGGATACCAAGATGAAAGAGACCATTTCAGGCATAAGTAACACTAAGCATGACAGCACACAGAGAGAAGATAGAAGGTTGTGAATGGAGGCTAGTATCTAGGCTTGTTTTCCTGAAATAAAAAAAAAAAAACATTGGAAAAGAAATAATGTGTTATTATCCTGGAAAGATAGTTGCCAACTAGGTAGTGAAGGTAGCAAAGGCAAATATAAGTATTTATAAATTACAGTTTGTATCATTGATAGTCATTAAACTGCCTTGAATAATAGCAGATCTGTTAATCTTTCTATCTACCTAGATACTTAGAATTATCTGGTTGGCAGCTGTGGAAATAAAGATTGAAATTAAATAATTTTAAAACATTTATTGAGCTCCTATAAAGTATTCAAGTAATATTTTAAATGCTGAAGATAAACATAATAAAAGTATAGGTCAATTGGTTTCATGGATTTTATATTTGAATTGAAGAGGGAAGAAGTTACATGAAAAACTGACAAACGCATAATTGCACAAGATTGATAAGTGATTGGGATGTAAGGTCATGAAGGAAATCTGTCAAGCACCCTTTTCCCTTGATTATTTTCTGGTCTCCATTTTTTGTGATTCTTTCCTGAGGATTCTTCCTCTCACACTTTTCCTTCTTATTCTTTTTGAAATCTTCATCAACATTATGCCCTGTAATTATGCATTCCCTAAGGCTCCACCATGGGCTCTCTTCTCTTCTCCTATAAGATTTCATTTGATGATCTCATCAGTTCCTATAAGTGCAATTATAAACTCTATATACAGAACCCAAATCTATCCAGCTTTCAACTTTCTCCTTTCCTCTTATCTAATATTATTAATTGTCTCTTGGGCATCTCTAAATTGGATCTTCTATAAATACATAAAAGCCAACCTATTCACAGCAGAACTAATTCACAAAAACCCTTACCTCTTCTGAACTTCTTTATTAATGTAGAGGTTACCATCATATCCCAAGACCTGTTTTTTTCAACATTGGTGTTATCCTCAACTACTCAATTCTATCACACACATCATATCCATTGTTAATTCTTATAATTTCTATTTTCTCTATGTCCTTTTCTCTATGTCCACAGTCAACAACCTGGTTCAGGGCCTAATTACATCACACTTGGAAAATCTGCAATAGCTATTTTGTTGGTATTAAAATCATTATCCGGGACAAGAGGGATGCCACTTTGAATGACAGGACTGGTAGTTGAGAACCTGGGAATGTCCCCAGGTGCCAGGAGCCAAGGGCAAAAAGCAGTTGGCCCCAGCCCTATAAATACCCCAAGTGACAAGACAAACTGGCTTAGATTGGAGCAGGGACTAGGGAAGTTGGGAGGTAAAGGGTGAAGGGTAGGCCTGAAACATGTAGACTGTTATCCTACTGAGAGAGCTAGAGAACAATCAACATCCTTGTTAATAGAGCTGAGAGAGTTTACTGATATTATCATTCAAGATCATCAAATAGCTTTCCCTAATCTCTGGCTTGGCTGTGGCCAAGTCAGATCAGAATTAGTGAGAGGGTGAAGAACCTCCAGTTTCTACTAAATTTAGCAATCTCCAGACATTGATCAACAACCTAGATTATTTGCCTAGATAATTAGCAATAGGGTTCCTAAATGCTCAATACCATTCCCTTGTTTCTTAACCCCATCAATAGATTCAAATACAGTGTTTACCATCAAGTACCTTTCCTGAGTGGTGATTATACCAAAGCCCTTGGGAAGAAGAGATCAATACGCAGTCAGATTATACCACTATCTAATAGCTAATTAATAGCCCTCATCAACAACTAATCCGACCTCAGGTTGGAACCTAGTGAGGTTAACTATCCACACAACCTCTCAAGGGTTCCCTGCCTGGGCAAACTGTTAGAAAGGGTAGCTGACAGGTTTATTCAACAAAACCTGTCGGGGAGGAGAGGCAGAGATTATAACAACAACTGCATAGAGGCCTGTGAGAGGAGAGTATTCTTTCTCCCTCACCAACTACATCCAGCTTTGGTCTTGGCATACAATCCTTCCTTCCATCCATAATATTTCTGAGATCCATCAATACCATCAATTTCCTTGGGATCTCAATACCATTATACTATTGGTCATTCATGTCTCAAGTCTCTCTGTTCCAATCCATCCTCTGATCTGTTGTCAGTATTTTTTCTAAAGCTTAGAGCTAGTGACTCCTACTCACTTACTCCAGTGACACACTATAATTAGTAGGATCAAATAGAAAATTCTTTATTGGTACTGTAAAACAACTCAAAAGCCAGTCCATTCCTGTATTTCCATCTTTCTTTTTTGACATTCTTTTATTATTTTCTAATTACAGGTGGAAACACTTTTTCTCAAAAATTTTCTGACATTTTGTCATTCAGATTTTCCCACTCACCCCTTCCTTTGGTGCTATAAGTTCTGTTATGGGTTATAACAGTGCTTTCATGCATATCACTTGTGACATGACAGAAGATCTATCAGACATGCAATGAAAACAAAACTAATGAAAGACAAAAAGTTTAAAAAATGGCATAATTTGGTCTACAATCAGATTCCAACAATTCCTTCTTTGGCAGTGTGCAGTATTTTGTATTATGAATCCTTTGTGTTTATCTTAGAACCTTGTTTTTCTGGTAATGATTTAGTCCTATCCAATTGATCATCATACCATATTTCTCTTGATATACGTTCTATTCTCCTGTTTCTGCTTATTTCATTTGCATTAGTTCTTTTACGTGTTTCCAAGTTTTTCTGAACTCATCCTGTGTGTCACTTCTTATGGTGCAATAGTATTCCATTACAACCATGTACTGCTATTTGTTCATCAATTTCCCAATTGATGGACACTTCCTTAATTTCCAGTTATTTCACACTACAAAGAGAACTGTCAAAAGTATTTTTGTGCAAGTAGGTCCTTTCCTCCTTTCTCTGCTCTCTTTGGGATGTAGACCCAGTAGTGGTATGCATATTTTTATGGCCCTTTGAGCATGATTCCAGACTATTCTCCAGAATGGTTCTATCAGATCAAAATTCCACTGAAAGCAAACTGTCTTTCTTATACTTTTCTCCCCATAGCATACTTCAAACATTCAGTAACATTTGCCTTTCTTTGCTATTCCTCACACAGGAGAATCCATCTACCTAACCTGTACCTTTTAACTGACTGTTCTGTACTTGGAATGATTTTTCTAATCATCTCTATCTCCTAGTATTTCTCGTTTCTTTCAGTACTCTATGAAAGTTCGATCTTCAATAGGATCTCTTTCACAATCTTTTCCCTACCCCCTGAACTTCTATTGTCTTCTCTCTGAGATCCTTCCATTTAAACTTTTCAAATCTTTTGTGTATTTTTGTCCCTCCCTTAGACATGATATATGTGTGTATTTTAAAAGAATGCCATAGAATAAATGCTTAATATATGTTTTTTTGACTAACAGACCAACTTCATCACTGAACATATTGCTTAGCATAAAATATACACTGTACAAAATTTATTTTGACTTATAAGATAGCCTATGTTGTTATTTTCTGTGAAAGGGAGGAAAGATGTTCCATGAGAGTTTTATGAGATGATAAAGGAAGTAAAGATTTTCTAAGAGTCAGAGATAATTTAGATATTTTTGTAGGCTGCATGGAAGGAACTAGTTAGATAGAGATCAAAAGTCATGGATTCATATGGAAGAATAAAAGATGTGATATCTAAAAAGGGAGAGGATCAGTGGCATAAGCAAAAGGTTTGATGTTAGCAAAGAAAATGGTCTCTCTCCCTCCATGATTGGAACAACAGCAACAAAAAAAAGAATAATGTTGGGGGAGATTTGAGTAGAGTTTGGGAGGAGTTTATGACAAATGGTCTCACATTTTCTTTTTTCTTTCTTTTTTCTTTTTTTCTCACATTTTCAGGTAACAAATAAAGTGATATTTAATGTGGAGAAATAGGGTGTAGGAATAGTCTATATCATGCAGTCTGTCAAGTGGTATTTATTGAAAATACCTAATTTTTTAAGTGTTAAGCACTGGAGATCCAAATAGAGCCAAAAAAAGCCTCTGATATCAAGAAGTTCGCAGTATAGTGAGGGAAACAACATGCCAATAGCTTTGTCCAAATGATACATAAGTAGACAGACAGACTGACAGACAGACAGACAGATAGATAGATCAATAGATAGATACTTAGATAAAGATATATAGACATAGAAATAGGATAAGTTGTTGATGGTCTCGTAGGAAAGGCACTAAGGGTAATGTGGAATAAATAATTATTCTTAAAGTAAAAAGCTTTTGTACAAACAAAAACAACGTAGTCAAAATCAGAAGGGTAACAACAAATTGGGAAAAAATCTTTATAACAAAAAACTCTGACAGGAGTCTAATTACTCAAATATACAAGGAGTTAAAGCAATTGTATAAAAAATCAAGCCATTCGCCAATTGATAAATGGGCAAGAGACATGAATAGGCAATTTTCAGGTAAAGAATTCAAAAGTATGAATAAGCACATGAGAAAGTGTTCTAAATCTCTAATAATTAGAGAAATGCAAATCAAAACAACCTGAGGTATCACCTCACACCTAGCAGATTTGCTAAAATGAAAGAAGGGGAGAGTAATGAATGTTGGAGGGGATGTGGCAAAATTGGGACATTAATGCATTGCTGGTGGAGTTGTGAACTGATCCAACCATTCTGGCTGGCAATTTGGAACTATGCTCAAAGGGCTATAAAAAAAATGCCTGCCCTTTGATCCAGCCATACCATTGTTGGGTTTGTACCCCAAACAGATCATAAATAAACAGACTTGTATGAAAATATTTATAGCTGCACTTTTTGTGGTGGCAAAAAACTGGAAAAGGAGGTTATGCCTTTCAATTGGGCAATGACTGAACAAATTGTGGTATATGCTGGTGATGGAATACTATTGCGCTCAAAGGAATAATAAAGTGGAGAAATTCTGTGTGAACTGGAAAGACCTCCAGGAACTGATGCAGAGTGAAAGAAGCAGAGTCAGAAGAACACTGAACACAAAGACTGATATACTATGGTAAAATCGAATGTAATAGACTTCTGTACCAGCAGCAATGCAATGACACAGGACAGCTCTGAGGGATTTATGGAAAAAACGCTACCCACATTCAGAGGAAGGACTGCAGGAGAGGAAACATATATGAAAAACAACTGCTTGAATGCATGGGTTGGGGTGGACATGATTGGGGATGTAGACTCGAAACTACCACACCAATGCAACTATCAACAATTTAGAAATAGGTCTTGATCAATGACACATGATAAAACCAGTGGAAATGTGCATTGGCCATGGGTGGGGGGATGCGGGGGTGAAGGGGAAAGTAGGAGCATGAATCATGTAACCATGTTAAAAACGAATATTAATAAATGTTTAAAATAAAAACAAAAAAATATATGACTTTAGTTGAAACTTCCAGGAAACCAGAGAGTATAGGAGGCAAAGATGAGGAGAGAGAGAATTTCTAGTTTTGGAGGACATCCTATGAAAGTGTTCAAAGTGGGGAGGGAATGTGTCCTGCAAAAATAAGAGCAAGACTCACTGGAACACAGAGTATATGAAAACGATTTAAATATTAAAGGACTAAAAAGTTAGGGTGTAGTTTGGGAATTGACAAAATTGATGAAAATGGAATTTGGGATATTTGAAGGGATACCATATTGTTCTTGACGTCCCTAGTCCTGATCTGGCCTTAGTGATTGAATAGCCCATCAGTGGGGACAGAAGTAGCGAAAGTAAAAGATGATGATGATGATGATGATGAAGATGATGATGATGTAATTTATCCTCATTTTATAGGTGAAGAAACTGAGGCCGATTAAGGAAACTATTTCCAAAGGGTCACACAGCTCAGAAATATCTTGAGGTAACTCAGTTTTTCATCAGGAGATAAGCTTGGTTTTGACTCCACAGAATATTATACTTCTTCCAGGATAAGCTAAACATGTGAAATTTCATCCCTATATCAATTGATCCAGTTTTTCATACTCAGCACCATCTCAACTCCTTTGGTTGTCTCTTATTTTAGGGTTATATGGTAAAGAAATAAATTCTTTGAAGCCTTCCTTTTTAAGGGGCTTAGAACTTTCTGAACTTTCCATCAGCAACTCTGCTTTCGAGTACATGGAATATCATACCCCAGACTATATTCTTATCATGCTGTTTCAGCTTCCTTTCATACATTGTCTTCTTCCACTAGATTATAAGGTCCACAAGATCAAGGACTGTCTTTCTTTCTCTGTTCTTTTTTTATTGTATCCCCAGTGCTTTGTATAGTATCACAGGAATTTAAATATTTACTGAATTTAAATGAATAAAAATATCTGAAGAACTAAGTTCATCACTCCAAATCAAGAAGCCAAAAGGCCTATATTGCTTAGGCTTGGCATACAAGTGGTCTTTTGATGACAGGGTCCAGTGACTAGAAGAGAAGAAAATTATATGACATTTTAGTTAGAGTGTTCAGGTATTGTTTACTCCTTTACCCCAATAAACAAGAAGGGAAACTTTGTCCCAGGGCTAGGTATAATGTTGCATTTATTATCTCCCACTGAATTATGGGAATGTGTCTCTCATGCTGTTCTGGACATGATGGTCAAATGGTCTTGTGTTAAAGGAAGGGAAAATAATGGATGATGTTTGAATGAAAAGAAAATAAAGGAGGTTATTACCTAAATTCCGTGTCTAAGTGGCCTAGTAACAACAGGAAGAATTAGATGGAAATGACCTATGAGATCTCTTGTGTTCAAAATTCTATAATCCTGCAGGGCATCCTTTGGATTGTTAGGCATACCTATGGTTTTCAGCTTAATGTTAAAAAGAAAACCTCCAAAGGAAAAAGAGTACCTATAAACTTTAACAATAAAATGTGTCTGATTCAAATGTGAAAAATTTTTTAAATATATCAGTTCATCAACTGGCATTCAATGAGTATATACTATGTTCCAGTCAGGAAAACAAAGAGGAAAAAGAAATAACCTTGTTTAATAGTCATCAATTATATCATTTATATCATGTAAAGCAAAACTCTGGGAAATTAATTTTTGTCAATAGTTTAACAATGTTCATGGAGGTGACCTAGTGAGAAATGACAAAAGAAAACAATCACTTTCTTTCTTCAAAAAGTTTGACTTCTTGTTTTGAGCTTTTAAGTAATTTCATAATTTGAAAAATTCAGTGTACTTTTATGATTCAAGAATAAAGAAAATTAAAGGATGCTTATTTCAAATATTGACTTGGGAGACAAATTTTAAGGGTCAGTTTAAGATGTGATACAAGAAAATAATTCAATCTTAAGGAAAGACATGAAACAAAAATTTTTCAGTAAAGAATTCTTGTTTGATACTAGCTAGTGCTGTTAAAGGTAAGGGATAATAATAGTCACTATATAGAATCAGATTTCTCTCAGCCTAGTATCAGAACTCAGGTAAAGGCATTTGCATTCCATTTCATGTCTGAGAATCAGGGATAATGAATAATGAGTATGAAAACCTAGGAATATAGTCAAAATACTAGATATGGAATAAGGAAACTAGGTTCAAAACCTATCTGCAGTAATAATTGCATTATTACTGTGTGATCCTGGGCAAATCTCTCTGAGCCTCAATTTTTACATATCCATAATGAAGTTGAACTAGATGTCCTATAATGTTTCTTTAAAATCTATATTTATGAACCTATGATCTTATGTGTATTCAATTAAATATTTGCCAGAGGATTTCTTGGTTTAGCTTATTTCTGCTCTTTCCCTACATCTCCCACCTATTCCTACATCCTACATTTAAGAGTTTCAAAACAAAGATTTAATTTAGATTCAATACTTCAACTAAAATATCAATTGATCTTTGAATAGGTACAATCCAGTTTAATAAGATCACAAGATGTATATATTTGGGAATTTTTATATCAACAAAATATACTATATCATTTTCTCAGATGCTTACTTTCCAAAAAGAAATCAGTTGTCTTTGTATTTTTTATTTAAACAAGCAACAAAAATAATAGTCTTAAAGTAAAGTCGAAAAAAGGGTTATACTGTGAAATCAACCTCTCACCCATTTCTCAAGGTAAAATTTTAAGTAGGACTCCCTATAGGATCAGAGATTTGCCTGATTTATTTATAACAGCTTTCCCCTAAATTTGACCAAATCATAGATCTTATGCCAGAAGAGCCTTGACAGAACATCTTGTATAATTCCTAACTTTGCAGTTAAAAAAACAACAACAACAGGGATCCAGAGGAATTAAATGATTTGGCTAAGGTCATAGAGGTAATGGTTACCAAAAGACCAAGGTCCTCAGGCTCCAAAACCATTTTTCTTTCTACTGTATTAAACTTTCTCTTCTTTATGGTATTACCTCTTTGTGAAAGCTACTTGCATAGCTTCAAGTAAACTACAATGTATGAAACTGAGCCAATAGAAGGAGAGCAAAGTGGGAGAATCACACAGGATATAATCCCCAAAATCTTTCTCTCTCAATTAGACATTTACAGAATTATTGTCCTTGAGAGTTGGTTAGGACCTCAGAAGATTTTTACCTCTCCTCAGTCCCCTGATTAAATCCTATTAAAAGGTCTAACAATTCTGTTTCTCTTTTTCTTGCTCTTGCTCTAGAATTTCCTAGAGAAATAAGAAATACCCTAACGTGGCCCTGGGACTCAATTGTTTATAATGGTATTAAAAAAATCAAGGTACATGCAAATAATATTGCTGATTCACCTCTAAGGAAAATACTAACGAACTGCCATAATGAATCTAAGAAACTTTCTTGCCCCAGCAAGTTTGAAGCAATGGACATATAAAAGGAAGAGGATAAACAACTAGCTCTTAAAGAGATTTATTATTAATTCCCACAGCTCCTACAGCATAGCAGAGCAAGGAGCCCAGGGTACTGTGTATCAGAGCCCAAAGGGTAGATGTCAGACATTAAAATAACCTAATAAATAGAACAATCTAAAAGTGGAATGAGCTGGTTGGGAGGCAGAACTTCCCCCTCATTGGAAGATTCCCAGCAAAAGATTAGTGATCACATGTTAATATTTTAGGAGAAATTCTTTTCTGTATGAGAGTTGTACTTGATGAATTAGTGGTCCCTAATAAATCCAACCTTCTGTAATTCTGTTAGAATAGATGACTTACAAAGATATATTAAAGGGTCCAAAAGATTGTGATAGATAGTTGTTTTACTAACCTGTCTGGAAGAATGCCCTCCTCCTCCTCTACCTACTGAAAAGGCAAGAAAAACAAAGAGAATTGTTAATATGAACAAGCAAACAAAATGAAATCCCACACTAGCCATGTCCAAAAGAGAAGAAAAGAAAAGAAAAAAATCTGCCCTCTTTCTCCATCAGCTTTCTGGAGAGCATTTTCCACCATTAATAATTTAGAATTATGGTTGGTCATTGTGTTAATCAGAATTCCTGATTCTTTCAAACCCAATTTTCTTTAAAATATTTTTATTGTATAAATTAGCCTCCTGGATGTGTCACTTGACTTTGCTTGGTTCATGCAAGTTTGCTTGGGTTTCTTTGAAACCATATCTTTCATCCTTTCTTATAGCACGATAATATTCCATCACTCATATATACAATAACATAAATTGTTCAGCAGCCATCTAATTGATGAGTAGCATTTCAGTTTCCAATTGTTTGCTACCAGAAAATCAATTACTATAAATTATTTTTTAATCTATTTGTCTTTTTCCTCTTCCCGTGATTTCTGGTGATAAAGAACTGGTAGTAACATTATTATATCAAAGAATATGAATGTCTTTTCTTATATAAAATCTTCTCTCCAGTTCCCAAATTCCTATTCACAGACTAGGTTCCTGGATAACTGCTCCCATGAAACGCTCTTCCTTTAATTTGCCAATTTTTCTGGACCTTATTCCTTTCTCAGAAAAAAGGTTTTGCTTTGGGCCCAGTAATTGTACCAAACACTGGTACTTCCCCTTCCACATTAAGAAAATAGTATTTTTATTACTAATTTTTTCATAGTTAATATATATTTTCTTTTCTCCATTAACAAAGGCACTATGATAGTTTAGGCCTTTACCACCTTGTCCTGTACTTTTGCGATAGTCTCCTAATTGGTCTCCTTTCCTTAAGCATCTCCTCTCTACAATTCAGCCTTCACACAGCTAACAAACTTTTTTGCAAATCGGAGAGTGTCATTCCTCTACCCAGTGAATCCTTATTATTTCTACAATTAAATACAAATTTTGGGGGACATTTAAATACATTTACAGTCTGGCCACAACCTATCTTTCTGTACTTATTCTTCTCTATTTCTACTTCATACACATTTTTATTCATCTAAAGATGCCTTCTTCTGCTACTTCATACAAAACTATGCCATCTGCCTCCTCCATAACTTTGCATTGCCTGTGTCCTGTGCTTGAAATCCTTTCCCTGCTCACTTCCATCTCTAAGAAAGTATAGTTTTTGTCACAGCTCAGCTAACTACTTTTTACATGAGGTGTTTCTTGATGTCCCTGTATGCAAGTACCTTATTTGCAAAATCACTGCAATGATTTTGCATATGCTTTATACATATACTTGTGGTCTCCTTCAGTGAATAAGTGAGAAGATCCTGGGCACATAGTAAATACTTAAGAAATGTTTCTCAGTTGATTAACTGAAAAATAAGCAATCTGATAACATATATAAAAATGGCCAAAAACACTAACACTTTTGCTTTAGAAATGTCAACTCTATGACCCAGGTCATTATGTAATTGGAGGGCTACTTGTGATTTGTTATGGACTGAGCACTGTGACTCATCTTTCCTCAAAAAAAATGAAAAGGTTGGTTTGCCACTCTACAATACAATGAAAAACTGAAGAGTAAGACCAAAACTCCCCTAGTTGTAAACACAGATAACTCCAGCTCCTGACAACCCCACAGAGGACCTGTCTAGTCAATGTCTTTTATTTCATTACAAATCACAATTCTTCATTTTTGGAGGGACTTTTGGAGACCCAAGATAGCAGCTTCTTGGGCCTCTCAGATTAAAGCAGCTATTTTCTATCCTCACTGTGCATGGCTGTGTGGAATCACACTCCAGAGATATTTGTAAGACTCAGGTGCTTCTTTTTTTTTTTTTAATCCCTCCAGACATGGGAAAAATGTAATCTCCCTGTCTCTTTTTCTATCTCTTTCTCTCCGTGTGTCTCTGTCTCCTTCCTCCTATCTCCTTCTCTTTCTCAACACACACACACACACACACACACACACACACACACACACACACACACACACATACACACACACACAAATTCTTCTTTGTGAGCAGGAAGGCAGCAGACAGGCAGAGCTTTTGAGTCAGGCTGATGTCTCTCTGCATCTGCAAGTCTTTATCCTCAGTTCTCTAACCTAATATCCAAGTGCATATCTATTCCTATCCTCAGCTGGCATTCTAATCAACTGCCTTGTTCTCTGCTCATGACCATGATCTTCTGTCAATGTCACATTCTCATTCTTGTAGCCACATAGAAGGGCTTCCTACAAATTATGATAGGCCTATTAAAGATCAAGGGAATGATTCCAATCACCTCAGGAAATAGAGGTAGCTTCCCTAATTAGCAAGCAGGTCTTTGACTTTCCCACAATTGTCACGGAAGTATCTCTATAGATTGGACGAGTCCCAATCTATTTAACATTAGAAAACAAAAGTTCACCAAAAATTCCTTCTGTATTGGTGTATATCCCTTGTAACTTTACAGTTTAGGCTTCAGCAAAAATATTTTTTTCACTTAATGGCTCTTTTTCTGGGAGAAGACTCTTTCATATTCCTTGGCCAAATAAAGGGCCATATGAAAAAGTTATGTAAATTATTTTTATATTTGTTTTTCCTTTAGAGATCTAAGGTGTTACTTCACCAAAAATATGTGAATAGGTTAAATATATATATGATTATGAAATCACAGAAAAAATGCATAAGAAATCTCAGATTAGGATTCACTTATGATTGAGTATTTTTATTTCAATAGTAATGTTATATTTATGACCTAAAAGAAATGGTAATATGTACAAGTTATGTATACTAAATTATGTACTTTAAAATGATAAAGAACAATAAATATATAATAAAATGCAAATATGCAACTAAACAAGAGGAACCTTTGGCATTAACTTTGTACTAGCAATCTAAATGGCTTTGTAATTTTCTCTCTAGAATTAGCCCTTAAGTCATATGACTTCTCTTTAGTGATTGAGGATAAAGAAGAAAGGAAAATTTATCAAAATGAATTCTTTATTTTTAAGGAGCAACCTGCTTTCAATATTTTATTGCCACCCCATAGTTTACTTTTACATACACCCCATAGTTTGACTTTTTATTATAATTCTACTAAAAATAGGTATTTTGGCAGTCACTTCTACATGCATTTGATGCAACAATGAAAATGTCTTTATTAGGCTAGTAACGACACTAGTAATTAAAGTGTAATAGGTACATTGTCTTCTGTCTCATAATAGGAACCTATGATTGGAAATACAATTCAATATAAATAATACAAATCTGTGAACTGGATATTTAATTTGTTACAGTAAAATTTAGTATAGTTCAATGATAACCTGGGAAATAAATTTAAAACTCAGTATGTATAGTACAGAAAGAAGTCAGGGGTCACAATATGGAGGCAGCGATTCTGATTTTAATAGAAAATGTTAGAACAACAAAATGTGAGATGTAGAGGGTAATTTATTCTTCTTTATTGATGGGCAAATTTATGGGATATTTCAGGCAATGAGAAAAGCAGTAATTGAGGATTAATAGTTTATTTTAACTTTGACAACACTTATAAATAACTTTTTTGGAAGAGAAGAGTGGACCTGTGATTTGGGGGCCTTTTTAATTGTATATTTCCTTGTTTATGATATTTATGGATTTAAGGGTTGTTTAGAACACTGACGACTAAGCAATGGTTATATAGTTACATAATCAGTATGTGTAATTCTAACTCTGAAATGAACTCATGGATTGTCTTTGTAAATGTAAGAAATAGGAAGGAATTTTATTGTTCATACTAGTTCATAGAAACATAAAAGTCTCTCTACAACAGTTACTATCAAGGTCAGTCTAGGCAGGATATCAAATGTGGCTATGGGGTTTGAAGCACAAGGATCAGCAGGTTTGAGGTATGTTAGGTCCAGGAGCATCAGGTTTATACCTTTCTCCTCCTTCTTCTAGCTCCTCCAAACCCAAAGGTCTTCAACTGCCCCTGCCTTATTGGGGTTCCTATGAATGCACCCCATTAGGAATCTACTCTATACCTCTCATTTTCATTGAGATTATATTAGAGTTTAAATGACTTAGCCTGAGTCTCAGAGCTAGTAAGTGTCTGAATTAGATTTGAACCCAGACCTTCTCAATGTTAAATCTAGTGTATAATCTTCCACATAATTTATGTTGATAACATTTTATCACCAAAAAATTGCCTTCATATATATTATTTGGTTTTCTAGATGATTGTGACTTCATCTATGGCTTAATGGCTCTCCAATTCTCCCTTTGCACTTAGTTTCTAAAGAAAGTCTAAATTGCTTTAGAAAAAATTTTCCACATATATCCTCCTCGAAAACTCCAATGGCTCCATATTTCCTCTGGGAACAAATAAAAGGGATCTGTTTGTCATTCAAAGCCCCCACGAAACATTCTTTCTGCCACCTTTCCAGTCTTCTTATGCTTTACTCCACGGTATCTTAGCTGTTCCACAAACAAGACATTACATCTCTTAGCTCTGGGAATTTTGTCTGTCTGTCCCCACTTGGAATGCTCATTTCTCAGCCCACTGACCTCCCTGGAGTCCTTTAAGTCTCAAATAAAATTCCATTTTTTATTTGAAGCCTTTCCCAACCCCTCTTAATTAGAAGGTCTTCCTCTATTAGTTTTTTTCCCCATATTTTTCCTTTCTATAGCTTGATTTGTATCTGTTGGTTTGCATGTTGTACTTCCTTTAGGTTGTTAACTCTTTAAGGGCAGGGACTGTCTTTTACCTCTTTTTGTATCCGTAGCACTTATATCAGTACCTGACAAATAGCAGGTTGATTGAAGAGAAATGTTATCATTGCTCTAAACAACAGATTTTGAAAATTTCTTTATTATCTAATGCTACAGTTTCTTTTTTTAAACTACCTGCTCATTTTTGTAGTGTAACAAAATAAATAATAAACATTTTTTAAATCCAATTAAAGTGCTTTCTATGTTGTGTTAGAATTATTTATTTCTTCCAATTTGAATTAACTCTTTCCAAGAAAACATTTTTTTTAAAATTTGGAATATTTAAATTGGACCTCCAAGTATCTAATTTGGACATAATTAATATTATTTAGAATAATTTCAGCATCACTTTGAAATTATAATTTGATCCTGTTGAAGTTATATTTCTACATGTCTAACATTATGTAAAACTATATTTATGTCTCTTTACATATATGTGTATTTATACATGTGTAGATAGATGTACAGAGATATGTAATAGCATCAAAATATCATCATGGATACATATCTGTACTATATTTAATGTGTGTAATGCTTCATGGGCCTATTAGTGTCAAGGTGTATCTCAGTTTTCCCATACCATGAGTAATGTAGAGTGTCCTTCTCTTCACTGAACATGCTTTGCTTGATTTGTGCAAAGTTAGATTCAGGAGAGGTATTTCACTGCATTAAAGGAAATTCTTCAGAATTGGGAATATGTTCTTGGTTCATGACTACATCCCAATCCTATGAGTCTATGCCTCCTTCTTGTATTTGATCCCCAGACTCTATATCAGTAACAGGAAACTTAATTGCAGATGTACTTTGCGTAGGAAACAAAGTTAGTGTTGTAGATTCTTTCTCTGTTCCTACTGGTGTCATTTTGTTTCTCTCTTGGCTACTGAAATTTATGGAACTGAATTCCTTTAAATGCATTAACTCAGAATCTACTCCAAAGGCAGCTCTCTCTGTAGTATCACAGGCTTGAAAGTGTCCTACATCTTTATGCACCTGACCCTGAAGTAGGCTTGGTACGAATTCCCTAGCTTCAGTATCAAGCTTTAAAATTCCTTTAGTATTGTAGCAACTAGACTTTCCATTTTCCCTTCCAGCTTCCCTAGTTGGTGAGAGAGAAGAGGTTGTGTCTGTGTCTGAGAATTTTGCACTTTCCTTCTCAGTGGTCTGCAGGAGCCCATCTCCTTCGTTGACACTGTCTGTTTCTAAGAGATCCCCATTAGAATGCCTGTCTAAAACCATTGCCCTTGTTGTTTGGCCTTGCTGTACTACTGATTGATGTAAATGATCCACAGTCTTACTATAGAATGATGTTTCTTTCCTCTCATAGTGAAAATCAATGAATGCTACTTTCCTCAAGCTTGTTTTAAAAACTTGTGCAGATGTGCCTGGTTTTCTTTCAGTATTCCCCACATCACTGTTTCCTTTCCCATAAATTCTCTTCTTTATTTCTATTATATCCTCCTCCATTTGCAACTCCTCCTCAGTCATTTCTTTGTAAATTTGTGTTACATCCACCAACCCATAATTCATAATTTCTTCTGTACCCATTTTGTCTTTCCCACATTCCTCTGCCACATCACTGTCACTGTCCTTATCTGTCCTTGAAACAACTAAGGCTGCTTTCTTGGTTCATAAGCTGATACGAGGCCTGGTTCCCTGGGACACGTATTCCTCCATTTTTGATAAACTAGGGGAATTACTAAATTTAGCACAGTTATGGTCACAACATCTGGCTTTTCCTTTGTCACTGTATCCGGTGTTATCCCTGTTGTTGCTACTATTATTGCTGTTATTGTTGTATCTAGAATTATAGTAGGTGTTTCTTCTATTGTTATTATTGTTATTGCTTCTATTCCCAAAATTTATTTGAGATTTAAACCTACATTCACGAACTATATGACCAAGTTTTGAGCACAAAAAAACAACACTTGATAGAGTTGTTAGTATTGCTAGATGATTGCCTAGGCCTGCTCTGGCTCCTCTGATTGCTGGACATCAGAGCCATATTCTTAATCTCCTCTGTCTCCTTGGCCTTCTGAGCTTCTTTTAGTTCTCTCTTCAGCTCTGCAATCACCCTATCCTTTTCAGAAGTCTTTGATTACTTTGGCTCGCAATCCCTAGACTCATGGATATATGCAGCAGTCTTTCTTAGTTCTTCAATGGGCATAGTCTCCCGCTGCGGGCAATGCAACTTGAAATAAGCTTGGATGTGGTTCAGACTTCCCTTTACAAATTGCCTCCTGACATGCTGGATGTTATCCTCAGCTGTCATTTCCCTGAAACCTAGGATAGTTTCACCTGCCTCTAAGAGCCTATCCAGGTAAATGCTGGGGTGTTCTTCCTCCCCCTGCCTTAACTTCTCAAAGGACCCCTATGCATTTGATCTTCTTGCATTGAGCCTCATTGCTTCTGCTAAATCCTCCCTGCACCTTTTAAGATAAGTCATGTTTGCATGTGAGGAGAGCTCTAAGTCCTGATGTTGTTCTGGCCACAAGGCAAGATTGGGGTTGCTTCTTGTCTCGGCAATAAACTTTGTCTTCTCACTAGGGGTGTATAATTCTGAAAGGAGCAATTCCACATCCTCAAATGTTGGGTTGTAAAGTCTCATAGCCTGTTTGTATTCCTTTATTGATTTATGGGGTTTTATATAGAACTGGGGGAACCTCTGTTTCAAGATCTCCAAATCACTCCCAGAGAAAGGTTCGTAGCCTTTAATATGTATAATGCCTGCGTCAGGTTGTACCTATCGGTAATGGGAAGTACAATCACAGGAGCTGCTTCAGCCCCTGCAACCTGTTGTTCTTCAGTTTTCTCATCTTTAGCTTGTTGTTTAATATCACCCCCCTTTTTCAGTATGACTGCACTCTCAATATTCTCTAGCTGCATGATTGTCTTTGCATCTAGGTCCTTTCCCTGATCTGCTTGTTGATTCCAATTAAGGTCTTCATGTGCTCCAATAATTGCTCCAAAACAGAGTTTGTTATTTCTGTTCTCCCAAAGGTAAATGCCAAGACCTTCCCTGATGGTACATATGTCAAAGCATCACACACTGATATCATTAGCCACATGTATGTATCACATATTTCTATAATTATCAGCAAAAGGTGGCACAAGCTTGCCAAATTCCATACATCAGCACCCCAGAGCACCCCAGTGTAACAATGGCCCTATTGATGAAGCTGGCCATATTGATCACTTCCCAACCAGGTTATGAAATAAAAATCCTAGGCTAACTGGCCAAAACCGTTACGTAGATAATAACAGAGATGTTGGGAAGCTGATGGGTTGGCCTGAGCTAGAAACCTGCAGGACTCTCTCCTCCCCCACACACAGGCTTGAGTGAGTAGGGAGGGGTAGGTACTCGTTGCTCTCAAACCCCTCCCACCAAGCAGTTGGAAATCAGTTGAAAATGGAGGCAGTACTGATGTCCTTTGGCAAGGCTCAGCAAAAAAATCTCTAATGAAATTCACTTTCTCAATTTATATTCCCCATAGGTTTGATTGAGGGACAAAGGAGAAGTAGATATCTTGATGTTAAGGAAAGAGGAGGATCTGACTTCTTTGGCTGGCCACTGAAAAGAACCAAGCCCTATGTTAGCTGTGAATATGCCCAAAATAATACCCAGGCACAGCTATTAAAAGATGAAGTTTACATTGACAAAGATGAATGGAAGGCAGGGAAGGGGCATCAAGGATTTGAATAATATCTGTGAAACCCTGAACTGTTAGGTAGATACTGCCCCTCCCCCCTCAGGAGGGAATGGCAGACTTTATTTCTAGCTGGCCCTCAAAGCTTATAATAATCATTTCTAATATCTAAAATAACTAAATGAATAACTAAATGCTATTGCAATAAAGATCTAATTCCACTAGAAAGGCAAACTTCTGAGTAGAAACCACAATGGCTTTTGCCACTATGGCCACCAATGCAATCCCAAACTGGGAACAGCAAGCAGAGTGCTCACTTCAACCCCAGGAATCAACTTTTTAACTGCTTTCAAACTGTTCCCTCACCCAGAGTTCTCCAGGAAAGGTCCCCTGGAATTCTGGGTGAGGCTTGACCCTGTATCTTGCAAGAATTCCACCCTGCCATTTTCCATGTTACAATGTAATGTGTGTAATGCTTATTCATACACAAATATGTGGACCCTGATAACAAACCCTCACATGTTACCTTGATTTCCTTGGAGAAAGGGAGCAATAACCCTTGTAGAACATAAATATAAGCATTTTCAAATCTGAAAACAGTAGATTACATTTAAAGTGTCTTGATTCTGAAATTGGAGCCAGAGGCAAGATGGTGGCTTAGTAGTAGCAAAAGCCAAAATGGTTCTGACTATCATTACAAACTGATTTGTAGAAGGTGCCTCAAAACAATAGGAGTCAAAGCAGAACAAAATGACAGGGCTCTCCCACTGAATACAACTTGAAAGGTAGGGACAGAAAGTTGATTTTCATGGGATAAGAAGGAACTAGAAGCAAAAATATACACAGAGGAGTGATGGACAACTACACTATATTCAGAACTTGAGCATAGGCCAACTTCAGGATGCCAGGACATGGGCTACACCAATAAAACAGCACCTCAGATCCAACTTTTAAAGTTCTAGGCCCTCACACTAGCCTGCAGCAAAGTCCAGAAGACCATAGCAAGTTCCTCAGCAGCAGTGAAGAGTTAGCCCCAGAGTAAAACCCAGCAGAAAAGACAGAAACAAAAACCATCTTTTAAAATTCCCAGTCCATAGGTAAAAAAAAAAAAGGCTGGGAAAATGAGTAAACAGCAAAAAAGTAAAACAGAAATAAATAAATAAATGAATGAATGAATGAATGAATGAATGAATAATTAAATAAATAAATAAATGAATGAATAAATAAATGGATGAATAAATAAATAGATAGATAAATAGATGGATAGATAGATAAATGAAAATAAAAAATAAACATTTAACCCTCAAAAATTTCTTTGGGGAAAAAGAACAATGAACAGAACCAACAGGAGATGGTGCAATCCAAGCAACCATATGAAAATCTTCCAAAGGGGGGAGGGACAGGGCATTGATCACAAGATATGGAAGAACTGAAAAATGAATTAAAAAATCAAATAAGGGAGGTTGAAGAAAAATGGGGAAAAGAAAGTAAAGTAGGGCAAATAGAAAATAATAGCTGAAAAGGCAAAAATTGGTCAACTGGGAAAGAGGCACAAAAATCTAAATAAGAAAAAAAAATTTAAAGAACAGAACTAACCTACTGGAAAAAGAGGCAAAAATATTCAGTGAAAGAAAGAGATGAAAAGTAGAATGGACAAAATAGAAAAGGAGCTCAAAAGGTCATAGAAGAAATTTAATCTTTAAATACTATAATTAGGCAAATAGAAGCTAATGACTACACGAGGCATCAAGAAACAATAAAAGCAAATTCAAAAGAATGGAAAAGTAGAAGGAAATATGAAATATCCAATATAATGAAGCCCTAGTCAGCATTACACAGGATCTGGCAGTTTCCACATTGAAGGACCAAAAGGCTTGGAATATGAAATTTCAGAAGGCAAGGGAACTGGGTTTACAACCAAGAATCACCTACCCATCAAAACTGACTATATTCTTTCAGAGGAAAATATAGTATTTTAGTAAAATTGAAGATTTCCAAGCATTCCTATAGAAAAGACCATACTTAAACATAAATAATATTCAAAATTAAAATAAAATACTAAAAGAAGCTAGAAACACTAAGAAATAGAAATGGTTAGAGGAATCATTCCAAATATAGAATAGTCAATTAAAAAGTAGAGGTTAGGCAGATTGTCAGGTGTAAGGAATAGCAAAAAAATTTACTGTTACTGGATGTTTGCATGTTATAAAAGCTTGCACGTTATAAAAGTTATAAAAAGTAAAGTATTATAAAGATAGTATGATTTTAGTGGAATTGTGATCTGATACAACCATTCTTGAGAGCAACTGGAACCATGTTTAGAGGGACATAAAAATACACATACCATTTAGTCCAAAAAAACAACTACTGGGTCTATATCCCAAAGAGAGCAGAGAAAGGGGAAAGGAACTATTTGCACAAAAAATGTTCTTAACAGTTTTCTTTGTAGGGTTAAAGAACTATAAACTGAGGGAGTATCCATCAATTGGGGAATAGATAAACAAGTTTAGTATAAGGTTATAATGGAATATAATTGCACCCTAAGAAATGACAAACAAATTGAATTAAGAAAAACCTGGAAAGACTTATAGGAACTAATGCAAAGTGAAGTAAGCAGATCCAGGAGAATAGTATGTACAGTAACAGAAATATTGTGTGATGACCAATTGTAAAGGACTAAACCATTATCAGCAAAAAAAGGTTCTAAGATAACCCAAGGAATTCCTGATAAAAATTGATATCCAAATTCAAAGAAGGGATTGTTGAAATCTGATTGTAGACCAAAGTATGTCATTTTTTACTTCATGTCCTTCATTAGGTTTTTTTATTGCATATGTGCTATGTCTTCTGTCATGACATGGGTGATATGAACGTAAGCATTGGCATAACCACAACAGACCTTATGTCACCAGACAGGGGGAGTGAGAAAATCAGAATCATTAAATGTCAGAAAACATTTGAAAAAATTGCTTCTAATTTTAATTAGAAAAAAATAAAAGAATGTCAAAAAAGAAAGAGGGAAATACAGGAAGGGGCTGGATTTTGAGGTATTTTACAAATACTAACAATGAATTTTATATTTTATCCTACTGATGATAGTCAGTCACTGGATAAGGTAGTTTTAAGCTTTAAAAAATTACTGACAACAAAGAGGATGGATTGGAGCAAAGAAACTTGACCTTAGGAGACCAACAAAATATCTATTGCAAATTGACCAAGTGTGATGTAATTAGACCCTATACCAGGGTGTTGGCAGTGGACAAAGAGAAGAAAGAGGTAAGAGAGATGTGAAAGAAGAAATTATAAGAATTAGCAATAGACTTTATATGTGTGTGTGGGTGGAGATTAAATTGAGAAGTTGAGAATAACACCAAGGTTGAAAAACAGGTTTTAGGATATGGTGGTATATTCCAAATTAATAAAGAAGTTCAGAAGAAGGAAGGGTTTTAGAGACAAGATAATCAGTTATGTTGTGAATAGATTGACTTTTATATATCTATAGGAGATCCAGTTAGAGATGTCCAAGGGACAATTTATAATGCTAGACAGGAGTAAAGGAGAAAGTTAAAAGCTGGATAGTTTGGGGTTCTATTTACATAGAGTTGAAAACTGCACTCAAAGGAACTTTTGAGATCATTAACTGAAATAATATAGAGCAAGAAAAGAGAACCCATGATAGAGCCTTAGGAAATACATAGTTCTGAAGCATTATGTGAATGAGAAGGAATAATGTGACAGGCAGAATCCCCAAGAGAGACAGCTTAAAAATATAGACCACAAAATAATGAAAGGAAGAGGATGCCTGACAGATGTCCCTCACTACCCCACATCCCAGTCACTTTTCCAATAAATCCTATCTTCTTGTTATGTAGCCAAATTGTTTTAGCTTCTGCTTCAGCATTTGACCTTCCAATGAATAGTCTGAATTAATTTTTTTAGTACTGATTAACTTGATCTCCTTGCTGACCAAGGTAATCTCAAAAGTCTTCTCTAACAATACTATTTGAAAGTGTTGATTTTGCCCTCAGCTTTACTTATATTCCAAATCTCACAGCCATACATTTCTACTGGGAAAAATGGAAGTTTGACTCTACAGACATTTGTCAGCAAGGTCAAGTCTCTGCTTTTTAGCATACTATACATATTTGCCATACGTTCCCTTCCAAGGAGCAAGTGGAGTAATTTCATGGCTGCAATTACTATCTGCAGTGTTCTTTAAGGCAAAAAATATAAAATCAAAACTGCTTCCATTTCTTTTCCCTGTTTTTGCCAGTAAATTATGGGACCAGTTGCCATAATTTTAGTTCTTTTTAATGTTAACCTCCAAGCCAGCATTTAGACTCTCCTCTTGTACTATCATCAACAAAAATTTTAATTAATCATTTCTGCCATCATAGTTACATCTTCTAAATGTATAAAATTCTAAATATTCCTCCCAGCAACTTTAATTCTTACTTTTGATTCATTCAACCTGGCATTTTGTATATTATATTCTGCCTTCAAGTAAAATAAACAAGGTGACTATACAGCTTTGTTGTAGTCTTTTCTCAATCTTAAATCAATCATTTCTTTCATTTACCATTCTATTACATATTGACTCACATATAGATTCCTTGGAGGACAAATAAGATGCTCTGATACTTCCATATCTTTGAGGACTTCCTATATTTTGTTATGATCCACACAGTCAAGGTTTTATGGAAGTCAATGAAGGAAAAGTAGGAGGTTTTTGGAACTCATTTGCTTTCTCCATAAACTAGAGAACATTGATAATTTGGTCTCTAATTTCTTTGACTTTTTGAAAACCAGCTGACTCTTTGAGTATTCTTGGTCTACATATAACTAAAGCCTAGCTTTAGAATCTAAAACATATCCTTGCTGGTGAGTGAAATAGGTACAATTGTTCAATAATTTAAATATTTATTGATGTTACTTTTCTTTAGGAATAAAATAACAGGAATGAAGAAAGTGAAGACAATATGGCAGCTTACTACCAGCAAAAGTGGAAACCTCCCTGCAATCCTTTCAAACTAATCTTTAAAAAATGTCTCAAAATGGCAGGAATCAAAAATAAACAACAAGACAGAGTGAGGGAACTTTCCTACTGAACACAACTTGAAAGGTAGGTAGAAAGAGTTGACTTTCATGGAACATAGGGGAATCAGAAGCAAAATTGCACAGAAGAGTACCGGCCAGCCAACCCCCACCTACTGTGCCAGATTCAAGTGTCACACATCAGCCAGAAAACTTATCACTCCTTGGCACCTGAAATATCATGATTCTCCTAAGACTCAGAAAGAAGAAGCCACTTCCTTATGGATATAGCTTGGGAAAGAGAGGGGTAAAATGTTAACACAGGATTTTCCTGGTTTTAAGTAGAGTATTTTCCATCATACCCTATTCTATTCCTAGTACCTTCCAAACTAGCTTCTTGAGGAGAAGGATCATGTAATAAAACTCATATCATTTTATAGTAAGAGCTATAGCTAGCACTGATGGTCTCCCAGAGGCTAAGCAATATGGTAACATGAACTCTCAAAATAACTTTGTAATTTGAGATCTAAAAATAATGTAACATAATTCAGACAAATTCATTTGAAGGAGGAGCAGAAAGACATAAAACAGGGAGAAATCTTGTTTGCACACCATGGAAGGGATTCAGGAATCTTGAGTCACTTCATATATTAAGACCCAGTATATTAAAAAGTTTCTGTGGTCACTATTAAGGAAGATAAAAACGGGAAGAAGAGGAGCAGAGAGAAGGAAAAAAATAAAGAGGAACTTACCTATGTGTGATGGTTATCAGATAGGCAGAAGAAACATGCAATCTCTTATATCCCTGTTTTGAAACTATCATTGCTTATTATGTTCTAATAGCAATTTATTCTGCTTTTCTAAAGCAATACATTTCTGTTAAAATTTAACAAATTTTTTTTAATTTTTTTTAAACCCTTGTACTTCGGTGTATTGTCTCATAGGTGGAAGATTGGTAAGGGTGGGCAATGGGGGTCAAATGACTTGCCCAGGGTCACACAGCTGGGAAGTGGCTGAGGCTGGGTTTGAACCTAGGACCTCCTGTCTCTAGGCCTGACTCTCACTCCACTGAGCTACCCAGCTGCCCCCTTTAACAAAAATTTTAATTGCACAATTTTGGGGTCTATTGCATTTTTATTTATTTTGTTAAATGTCTCCCAATCATGTTTTAATCTAATTAGAGCCAGACTTGGGAGCATTGATGGTTAGGGGCTTGATACCTCTGGCCTAGATCATCTAGATCATCATTGAGGAGAGTTCCAGTGGTGGGGTAGAGGAGACACATCAAAAATTCTGGAAAGTAATTTGGAACCATCCCCCCTAAATTAATAAATTGTGAATATCTTTTGATCCAGTGTAATCACTGCTAGGTTTATGCCCTCCTCCCCCAAAAAACAAAGAGTAAAAAAGATACATATTATTAAACTACATATAATTTAAAGTAGCTTCTTTGGGGATAGCAAAGAACTAGAAATGGGAGTAGAGTGAATCAATTGGAACAGTTTGACAAAATATATTATATTAATATAATGGAATACTATTATGCTGTAACAAATAATATAAGGTATAAAGTGATGGCAAACCTTTCAGAACCTTTTAGACACCATGTGCCATTCCCCATCCCCCAGATTTGGTGTAGTGCCCCCCCTCCAGATACCAAGTGCCCCCACCTTAACCCAAGCAGGGGCGGGAGAAAGGGAGGGGAGTGGCCCAAGCACTCCACATAGGGGAGGGAGTAATGCTTCCATTGGGCTGCTAGACAGAGGGGTGGGGAGGCATGGTGGAGAGTAGTAAGGTTGCAGCTCCAACCAAGTCCCTCAACTAACTCTGGCAGGTGAGGGTGCAAATGCCCATAGAGACATCTCTGTGGGCCATCTTTGGCACATGTGCCATAGGTTCACCATCACAAGTATGGATTAATGAAGTCAGCAGAACAATTTATACAACAACAATGCTATAAAGACAAAGGGCTTTGAAAGACTGATTAATGTAATCACCAACAACCATTACATAGTAGTAAAGATGAAGCATCCTACTCACTACCTGATTTAGAGGTGATGAACTCAGGGTAAAATTGCATAATCTTTTAATATAATTATACAAACCTAAGTTCAAAAGCCAAGCCCATTAGTATGGGACTCTTTTTTAATTTGTGGGATACTCTCCTGCTCTCACCAACTCTGCCCCAACTCATACACAAGCATAATATTGAACTCCATGAGCAAGGAGAGAGTCCCATATCAAGGGGCATTGGGACTTCCGGTGTATTCCTTATCACTTTTTCTGTCCCTAGATGTAAATGTCTTTAAACAAGGCTCAGATCACCTTGCCATAGCTATAGCTCTGTGTAGAACATTTAGCATTCGACTAGGCATGTGATAGATATTAAATAATAAATTGTTATTGAATTAAAATATACAAAAATGTCTCTTAAATCTTTACAAATCAATTTAAGTAGACTAGTATTTCTTTTATTCATGAACCCCCCATATTTCATTTTATTAAGTTTTCATAAGAGAACATCATGTAAATCTTGTACCCTGATTAGAATTTAATATGTAAAACAATTAAATTTGGAAAAGAACAAAACCACAGAAGTGAATATAAAATATGTTGAAAATTCAATAAAAATATGATAAAAATCCTTTAATTTCTGGGCCATTTGGACCTCAGGGTTTAAAAAATAGCATTTATTTTAGAAATTGGTTGAGAGGAAGATGGTACAGCCCACGGAATGCTTTAATTAATATTGATGGTCTTTAAGTGGAAATTTATCCTCTCATTTTCTGATCAGAATGATAGACATATTTCTTGCCCTCACATGTTATCAAGAAAACAATGTAGCCATTACTGAGTACAACTATAAAGCAAATAGGACTCAATACTAACTGCAGCTTCTAATCTACCTACATAAGTGGAACATCTAAGAAAATTCCTAACTTTTCTTCTTTCTTTTTTTTATATAAACATTTACCTTCTGTTTTAGAATCAATATTATATATTGGTCGCAAGGTGGAAGAGTGATAAGAACTAGGCAAACTAAACAACTTTCCCAATATCAAACAGCTAGAAAGTGTCTGAGGTCATATTTGAACCCCGGACCTCCCTTCTATGGGCCTGGCTCTCAATCCACTGAGCCACCTAGCTGCCTCTTGAAAACTCATATCTTTTCAAAGAGACTCAACAGAAAATATATTTATTTATATGATGTTCCCCTTTTTACTAATACTCTCTTGTTAAAATGGATAGGAAAGAAATTATAGGCTAATGATCTCTACCATCAGTGAGCAGTCCCTGATACAAATTTCCTCCTCTAAAGCATAGCCTTTCTTTTCTACCTGTGGCATCATTTCTTTTCCAAGCCATGCCTGAGAAGGCTCAATGAGAACAAAGGGGATGCTCCAAATACTTTACTTTTGGCAAACCAAATTTAATTCAACATAATTTGTATCCCTTCTTATTATGTCCTCAGAAGTTCCTAATTCCTAACTTACTGAAAGAAAACCTAAGAAGGAGGAAAAAAAATTTGTTTTTACTTTTTTAAATTAAAAGAAAGAAGTAAAAAAATGAGGAAATCTATTAGACTAAAGTATAAGTAGAGAATATCTCACATTATTGTTTTGTTAATTATAATTTATTAAAATTATTTAAATTTTATTTGACCATCTGAAAATATTATTACTTTTTTCCATGCAAAATTTTAATATATTCATTTTTAGAGTTAATTCATACATAATCACCTTCCTGTATCTATTTTTTTGCTTAATAAGCTTTTAGACTCTTCAAGGAGAGAGCAAGATCATTAGTAGGTCTCAATTTGTATCTTCTGCCTACTACACTAATTTTTATTAAAAGTTAATAATTTTATTATATTTCTAAATTTACTAAAATGTGCTAAACATTGTTTAGTGTAGCAGTCAAATAAAATTAGCTGCTATCACAGCCCTATTGAGAATCTGACTTCCTGTTTTCTTCATTTATGAAATTATTTCCCACTTTTCACATTTTTTGAGCTTAAAGACTCCTTTTTAAATCTTTATTCTCCACTTCTGAGAACCTTGGAATTGGTTCCTGAGTTGAAATTTGAAATCCATTTGTTCTTTCATCTTTTATTTTTGGAAAGAATTATTTTTTATTTCTCTAGAAGCTTTTTGACAGCACACTATTCTTTTTCCTATCATTCTTTGAGACTGAGTGAGATTTCTCCTTATTTTCAACTGTTTGACTAATCTTTTGTCATAACAGTCAACTTCAGATTCAATCATTTTGGCTGCCTCCTGCTGCATTTCTCCAATGTCACTGGTTTCTTCTCTTTTCTTCTCTATCACAAATTATAGCCTAAAATCATCTTAACCTGAGAACTCTACCTGGTATTTCAGAGGAAATTTAAGTTTTGTTTTCTATAATGTCATTACAAATTTCAGCCTATCCTAACACTGACATATTCGGCTGGTATCTTTTTGTCTCTCTCTTTTTCATTGTGTGTTTCATGTACTAAGGAAAATGGAAAATGTTAAAATGATAAAAACTGAAAATGCTTTATTAAAAAAAAACAGTGTTACTCCTGCCCTTGTACAACTCTTCCCTACCTTATCCAGGATCTAACTAACAATGACTCAAACTAAAATAATTTGATTCTTAAGGAATCCTTGGTTAATGAATTCTCTGTCTCTTTCAAGTCATGAAAAAAATGCAAAGTAATGAGCCCAGACCATGAATTCATCATTATGTCCAGAATATCTCTACATTTTTCTTGGTCATGGATCTACATCATAATTTTTAACCTATGTACTAGACAACTTAAATATACATATGTAATGTATTTTGATATAACTGATTTATTTTATAATCACATATATTTTATTTAAATCATTTAAAATATTATTGTGAGAAGAGGTCCATTGACTTCTTCAGGCTATCAACAGGATCCATAACACAAAAGTAATGGGTTAAGGTTTCCTAGTCTAAAGTTATTTACTTTCCTAACTACCTACCAGAAATTCTTTTGACATATCCCATTACCACCTGTTAAATTGGGTCAGATTAGCTATGGTGGAAATGGAGTCTCTGTCTGAGAAGCAGCAGGCAGGCCTAGCTTGGGGGAGAGGTAAGAGAGAGTGGAATTCCTCCTCCACCCCCTCTGGGAGCAGTTTAATTGAAACTCCTTAGATCAAGTATGGAGGCTGTTACATTTAGCATTCAACTAGGTGACAGGTATTAAATAATAAATCCCCAAAGGGGGAATGTGTTTTGAACAACTTAACTCCTATCCCACACACGAAATAATCTTTCTCCTAATCTAATGTAACTAGGTTTAAGATGGAAAGGTAATCTTGCTTGAAGGTTTATATAGCAATTAGTTAACATTCTGCAGTTGAGATATTCTCTCAAAAGAAACCAGTAATGTAACACTCAGCCTCTTGAGGTCAGAGATGAGTTATCCAGCCCATGAACCCACAAGGAGTGTGATCAAAGTGTCCTTCCAAGAAGGGTGACCTGGCCTTTTATATTCAGGTCTCCAACTACCCTCAACTGCCCCTCCCCTGGAGTTTTGCAGAGCACTATGGAATTCTGTGAGTCAGCTTTGACCCCACTCAAGATCATGGATGTTACACACCTAATTGCTTTACCGCAAGAAAATTTACTTATATCCTTGAGTCAAAACAAATATGGATTGTACCCTGGGAAAGCAACACTGAATATGCCCAGAAAAGTGATCCCACAAAAAATGAAAAAATCTTGAAGCAGAAAGGGCAACCTTAATGAACAGAGAATCTGATGTGTTATGAGGCAGTGCTAAGGTACAGTGGGGCAGGTGTTTTAGTAGGGAAAGGTCAGTAAGCCAAGTCATGGAGGAACTTACCTAACTAATTACTCTTGCCAATTAGTTCAGTTGCTTCTATGTTGCAAAAACGTTATCAGGTACTTTTAGTACCATTCAGTCTCCTAAAAACATAATCCCATCACTCTACCTTATTTATAGATTTGTGTATTCCACATGCTATTGTCTTTCCTATTCACTAATTTTTACTATATCAATTTAGAATTTAGCTTAGATTCCCCTGAAGAAAACCTTGACACAGAACAATTTACAAAAAAAACAATTACACTATCTTCTGCTATTTGGGGAGTATACATTGATTCCATGCCATACACAGATTTACCTCATCATGTATGTTTGGCCTTTAGAAAAGTTATGAATAATCTTTTAAAATTAAAATTATCTTTTATGCTACTCTCTACTGTGAAGATGGGATTAACTCTCCCCTCACCTACTTTTAAATTTAATCACCAGAAGCCTATACAACCTACTTTACATTAAAGTGGGGGAGGTCCACAACTCACATGCTAAAGTGGATGACAACTCAGAAACGACTGGCTGCCCCCTGGGCAGTCCTAAGCAAAATTATAGACTGCAATTGGTCCCCATAAAAGTGGGGGAAGGCACAGGAAGTGATTCAAAAAAGGGTTTTTTTTAAGTGGCAAAAACTTCCTATGACAACCTTCTTTGTCCTGAATCTGGATTTTGGAGGAGGTAGGACTCTGGCACTTGAACTGCATTTGGTAAGACAGCTCTTGGATTTTCCCCTTCAGACTAGCATGTGGGTGAGTGAAAAGGCTAACTCCTTTCCTGGCTTCTGGTGAGAATAATTGCCAAAGGAGGCTGTGTGGTTATTCACCACTGGGTACTCCAGCTAAACAGCCCTCTGGCTGAGGATCCTCTGGTGGAAAGTTAACAAGCCCTGTCTGGTTGGAACTGGGCCAGAGTAATTATCTAATGTGATAAGATAGATACCTTCTCTAACCCTCTTTCTCATTTCTCTACTTTACTCTTTCCCCCTATTTTGTAAATAAAGCTGCTAAAAAAAGTCATTTGACTTGAGATATATTAAAATCAATGACCACATTCTCTTACATTTAGTTCAACCTTAATTTTTAACCCTTACACTGCTCTACCATATTGATCCTTGATTATCCAGGACCTCTGTAGACTACATCATTCCACTCTGACCTGCCCATACTAGATCCATATTTCTAATATTTAGATTTAAAGTCTGAAGACTTGGGGTCTGATACTTGTATGATAATGGGACAGACACCTTTATCCTGGGACCTTGTTATTCTTATATTTAAATGCAAAGTTGGTCTAAATGATTTTATAAGCTCTCATATTTCCAAACTTATGATCCCAAATTCTTTATCTCTATAAAGAATAATCAGTAAACTAAGTTCTCTGACAACCAGCTAATATGATAAGTTATTTTTAAGTCACATAATCACTATGGTATTTTCTTCCCCATTTGAGATGAATTACATAAAGTATTTTCCTTAACCTTATGATAGTTTATAAATTTTTATTTTAATATTCACCATTTCAAATTTATTATTCTAATGGTACTAATATACCTGTAAATGTTTATTATGAAAATTATACTGTAGAAAATTTGCCTATCTTTTGGTTTTTGACCAACTAGAAACAAATCTTTGAAAATTTCCCCTTATCCTCCTGGAAGTCCAACTACAGAGCACTTACTGACACAAAACATCTTAATGCATTCTCATTTGCAATTTGGTAGGCATGTTCCCTTTGAGAAATGAAAAAAATAAACATATTAGGTATCCATCTCATCCTTCACCTCAGGCCAGACATAGGTGCAAAGAGAACAACATTCTTTTTGCCCCATGAAGTCTTGAATAAAAATTATAATAAGCAACTCAAGTTGAATCAAGTAAAAATGTTTCAAGTTCTGACACCATGGTGGACTTCAATTGTGTTATGTGTAACACAGAAATCTGGAGTACTGAATATCAATGTGTTTTAAAAGCCTTTAGTTGCTAAAAACTGATTAATTATTTGTAAAAAGACATCAGTGCAATTTTAACAATTTGCTGCTTTGGTGTTATACTGAATCTAATAGGAGTTTGAATTGATGTTTGAGAAAGTTTTTTCAACTTGTTCAAGAAGCTGAACAGGGATAGAATACTTTCCTTTTGCTCTTTCCATTTTGGGGACTCTGCCACAATCTACAACCTTCTATCTAGGTAATGAATAAAGAACAAATGGAACAAAGGAGGACCAAGGAACACAAAGCAAAATGCAGAAATTCCATCAAATTGGGTACAGGCTTTGGAAGAACTAAAAACACAATTAAAAAAAACAATTAAGAAAGGCTAAAGACAATTGGGAAAAGAAATTAAAAGCAAAATACATCATCTGGAAACAGAGGCACCTGAATTAAAACAAGAAAATAGTGTCTTGAAAGTCAGAATTGACCAGCTTGAAAAAAGAGGCAAAGATGAAAGATGATCTACAAAGAAAAATGGACCAGAAGGAAAAGCATGACCAAAAAGTCAGGGATGAAATTCAGTCTTTAAAAATTAGAATCTAACAACTAGAAGCAAATGACTTCACAAGGCAGCAAGAATCTATAAAACAAAATCAAAAGAATGAAAAAATTGAAGAAAATATGAAACACCTCATTGATAAAACAAAAGATCTGGAAAGTAGATCCAGGAGAGACAATTTAAGAATTATTGGACTACTGAAGATCATTACAAAAGGGAAAGTCTAGACATCATTCTTCAGGAAATTATCCAAGAAAACCGCCCCAACATTCTCAAACAAGAGGGAAAAGTAGAAATTGAAAGAATCCACAGATCATCTCTTACATTTAATTCTCAATTGACAATGCCCAGGAATGTTATAGCCAAATTCAAGAACTACCAGTCCAAGGAAAAGATACTACACGATGTGAAGAAGCCATTCAGATATCATGGAATCACAGGTAGGATAACATAGGACCTGGCTGCATCCACACTGAATGACTGGAAGGAATGGAATATAATATTCTGGAAAGCAAGGGAACTGGGTCCACAACCAAAAATCAACTACCCAGCAAAACTGACTATATTTTTACATGTGAAAGTATGGTCATTTAATAAAATAGAAGACTTCCAAGCATTCCTAAAGAAAAGACCGGACTTAGACAATCCCCATAAACAGAACTCAAGAGAATCACTAAAAAGTTAATTAAGAAATGGGGAAAGAAAAAAAAAACTTATTTTAAGGGAGTAAGTAAGTTCAAATTATTTGTATTCTTATATGAAAAGATGATATTGGTAACGCTTAAAAATTGTTATTAATCTCAGGGTAGCTAGAAGAAGTATACTTAGAGGGAACAATGACAAACTGTATAGAATGAAAGGTAAAAAAAATCTAAGGGTAATAAAAGATGATAATACTAAGAGAAATGGGAAAAGATACAAAATGGAGTAAATTTATATTTCATAAAGAAGCACATGGGGGAAGGGGAAAGAACGATACAATGGAAGGGTGAAAGAGGTTTAAAGACAGGTGATACTTAATTCTTATGCTCATTGAAATTGACTCAAAGAGGGAGGAACAATCAGATCCATCGGGGCAGAGAATTCTATCCGGCCCTATAGAGAAGTAGAAGTTTAATAAATGGGGTGGTGGGGAGGGAAGCAATACAAGGGAAGTAGAGGGTGGGGGATAAATTAAAAGGCACTGTAGTAAGAGGGGAATCAATAAGAGGGGAGGAACTTGGATTAAAAACCATTTTTTAAAAATTTTTTAACTGGCATTAAAAATCATAATCAATAAGGGCTAGTGGAAAGACAGATTTAAAACTAATTTGAAACTAAATAATCTAATTCTTCAAAACTGATTGGTCAAAGAACAAATCAAAGAAACAATTACTGATTTCATTGAAGAGAATGACAATGAGGAAACAACATATCAAAATCCATGGGATGCAGGCAAAGCAGTACCCAGAGGAAAATCTATATCCCTGGGTGCATATATCAGTCAGAGAGAGAAGAGGTCAATGAATTAGGCGTGCAAATTAAAAAACTATAAAGAGAACAAATTAAAAATCCTCAAATAAACATTAAATTGGAAATCATAAAAATCAAAGGAGAAATTAATAAAACTTAAAGCAAAAGAACTATTGCACTAATAAATAAGACTGGGAGCTGGTACTTTGAAAAACAAATAAAATAGAAAAAGTACTGTTTAATCTAATAAAAAAGAGAGAAGAAAATCAAATTATTGAAGATGAAAAAATGACCTCACTTTTAATGAAGAGGAAATTAAGGTAGTGATTAAGGACTATTTTGCTCAATTATATGGCAATAAATATGGCAATCTAGGTGAAATGGATGAATATTTACAAAAATATAAACTGTCTAGTTTAACAGAAGAGGAAATAGAATACTTTTAAAATCCCATCTCAGAAAAAGAAATTGAACAAGTCATCAAAAAAATCCCTAAGAAAAAATCACCTGGATCAGATGGATTCACAAGGAAATTCTATCAAACATTTAAATAACAACTAACCCCAATGCTTTATAAAACTATTTGACAGAATAAGCAAAGAAGTTTTACCAAATTCCTTTTATGACACAAATATGATACTATTTCCAAAGCCAGGAAGACTAAAAACAGAGAAAGAAAACTACAGACCAATCTCCTTCATGGACATAGATGCAAAAATATTAAATAGAATACTAGCAAAAAAAAAAACCTCTGGCAAGCTACTACTAGATTTATTCACTCTGATCAGGTGAGACTTATACTAGGAATGCAAAGATTTTTTAATATTAGGAAAAATATTGACATGATTGACCATATCAACAACCAAATCAACAGAAATCACATAATTACATTAATAGATCCAGAAAAAGTCTTTGACAAAAATTAAAACTCTTACCCTCTGCCTTAGAATTGATACTGTGTTTTGGTTCCAAGACAGAAGAATGGTAAGTGCTAGGCAATGAGGGTTAAGTGACTTGCCCAGAATCATATAGCTAGGAAGTACAGAGATTGGTTTTGAATCCAGTACCTCCTATCAGTAGACCTGGTTTTTAATCCACTGGGCCACCTAGCTGCCTCTTAGATAGAAATATCTTAAAGTTCTCTGTTACTTTGTTATCATCATAATCATTGATCTTGTTATTGTCAACTCCACAGGTATCTTGAATTTGATCCTAGGGGAATAAGAAGTGATTTGAGTTTATTGAGGTTGGGGGCAGGGAGTGGTGACAAAATCATAGCTAATTTCGACTGTTCTCCTATACAATATAGGGCAGTTGGAGTCTGGAAGAAAGAATATAGAAGAGATATACTACAATATAAGTATGGAAATGTTTTAAGTAAATATTATTTTAGTAAAGGAAAGAGAATATTAGTTATGGAGTAACAAACAAAAACAAAAATCAAAAACAAATATTGAAATCCAGGTATGCTATTTTCTTAACATTTTTAAGTAATTTGGTCTAATTACTTTTTTTCAGCCTCAATTTCCCAGTCTCCAAAATGTGGATATTAAAATGTAAAGTTTTTTTCTAACTTATCTCCCCCTGCTTATTATACATACACACAGAAACAAACTGCAAAAACGCACACATATATACACACAAAAACATGTTTGGAAATCATTCCATAATTTAGAGCCAAATAACATCACCAAGGGAGGAAATTATATAATTTACAAATACCCATATGATATATGGATACAAATTTTAATATATAAAATATATGATGAATATTTGAATACTATCCATATGTAAATATATAACATAGTATAATTACTTTATATGTATATATATCATATATATACATATATATATATATATACATGTATTTGGCTCTAAATCTTGGAATAATTCCTAAAGAATGAATATTTTGAGTCATCCAAAAAGCAATAAAGATCACATGGTGGCAATGAGTATTTATACCTTCTTCAAGAAGTAAAGAAAATTATGTCATCAAGGAAAAACATGTAGATGAAAAAAAGGTGAGGTGGTTGTCTAATAATGGACTACATCAGTTTGACACTAATATCCATGAAAATGAAAAAGATCTAGAGGGAGTTCCTCCAAATTTTTNAGCCAAATAACATCACCAAGGGAGGAAATTATATAATTTACAAATACCCATATGATATATGGATACAAATTTTAATATATAAAATATATGATGAATATTTGAATACTATCCATATGTAAATATATAACATAGTATAATTACTTTATATGTATATATATCATATATATACATATATATATATATATACATGTATTTGGCTCTAAATCTTGGAATAATTCCTAAAGAATGAATATTTTGAGTCATCCAAAAAGCAATAAAGATCACATGGTGGCAATGAGTATTTATACCTTCTTCAAGAAGTAAAGAAAATTATGTCATCAAGGAAAAACATGTAGATGAAAAAAAGGTGAGGTGGTTGTCTAATAATGGACTACATCAGTTTGACACTAATATCCATGAAAATGAAAAAGATCTAGAGGGAGTTCCTCCAAATTTTTAGGTTATCTTTCTATGAATCCTCTTTAGATACAGTATTTGTGGCATTTCATAGACAAGAAGAGTGAATGAGAAGTTAATGAGAAGAGTGAATGAGTTAAGATCTTCATTACTCATAGGAGTAGCTATATGGATGAGTTACTTTAGCTTTTAGAAGAATAAGGGAATACCCTTCTTTGATCATTAAGCAAATTTATTTCATGGAACCTTCACTATGACAGTATATTGGGATGAGTAAGGGCAAATGAGAGAAATCCTGACCATTCTATTATCTTTTAGAGGGAATGATACCAAATGTAAAGAGTTGAGTTTGGATGTAGTCTGGTCAAATGTGACTATATCAGTCAACACTATTATCATTGTAAGAACATTGGGGAAAAGACACATGAATATCTTCACCTGGAAAAATTTTAAACCTTATCTTTAGCATCATCTGAGTATAACTACTTTTCCTGTGCCCATTGTCTGACTCTTTTTTTTTGATGGTCTAACAATCTCCTTATTTCTCCTTGGCTACAAAGAATTCCTCCTATAAGTTTCCATCAACCTATATTCTTCTTTGTTGTTACCTTGTACTACTCCCACTCCCTCAGGAATTATGACTACCCTGCATGCCACTTTTATGCATGAAATTTTGTTTCAAAACGTATTTCCCTGCTGCCAAATTTAAATTATTTTCAAAAATGTCAACTTATATTACCAAAAAAAGAATTCATACTAAAAGAAAGACTAAGGTAAACAACTAGATCTTTCCAAGTACCAAATTTATCTATCTGTCACCAAATGGTCAGGATAGTGGTTTCTTAGGCCCAATATATCAGAAAAAAATCAGATGTCTAGAGGCCCAAATAGTCTTCTCAAATACAGACTCATTCTGGGATACCTTCATTTGTAATATGGGGGCAATAGTAATTCTCCTAGAATTTTGCATGAGGGGAGTGGCAGGAAAGATAATAAAGAATAGTAGAAGGAAGAAATAAATTGAAGTTTCAAATAATACTGCAAAATCACAAAGATTATTTAAATCGAAATTTGTTTTTTAGTTTGCAAAAAAGTTGTAAGTCATCAAGTCTTTTTTTTTTCTAACATGGTTGCTACAAATATCAAGTAGAGAAAAATAAATAACAGAACTGGGTCAGATAAGAGCGCATAATATTAATGGATTCATCTCCATAATACATGTCCATATGCTAGCAGAGCAGTGACTTAATCTTATTCCTATAGTGATTTGAATGCTCCTCTTCTACCTTTTAGTTTTTAAATAAATTGAAGGAGTCCTTATATGTAGCTTTGCTAGGGAAATCTCAGAATGTCAGACCATGAGAAAGTCGGAGAGCATAAATCTGGGTAATGGAATGTGATGCACATGTGCAAAATATCAATCTTATATTTGAAATATTTGGCACCCAGTAAATTTTTAAAATATAGCAATAAATTACTAAATTTACTGTATATTAAAATATAATAGCTAAAGGTATTTATATGTAATTAAAACATTTAATTATATTTAATACCGGCTTCTAAAATAAATATTCTAAGTTAGAGGAGGGCTAAAGGTTCATTTTTTTAAAACCAGCAAAATTGGAAAACTTCTAACACTTTCAAGGTGCCAATTTTTCTTTTGTTGTTTTTCCCCTTCAACTTTCTCTGGAGGAGAGCTTTAGTGGTATTGTTGTAGTGGCTGCTATTTCTGAACTGACCTCTGAGAAAAATGTGACCTACAAGAAAGTTTGGACAAATTTAAACTATTACAAACTTCATACTCTTATCTCAGGAAAGATATTATTCACCAGAAGTGCCTGTCTTGGTATCAGTAACAAGCAAGGGATAAGTTGACTTTCAATGTAACTGATCTTTTATTACTTCAGGACACTGAAAATCTCTGCAGAACTACAGAAAGGGATTAAAAGGACATCATAACATCAAATTTGGAAACTCATCGAGAATATGATCAATATATAGTGACACAAGGTCTCCTATCATATATAACATTGTTCTCTTAATTTTCAGACTAGTAGGGAACAGGTCATTTTCAAGAATCTCAGTATTTTTCTAATGAAAATAAAAATTCTGAATGATTCCATTTCTGGAGCTATAGCAGCCAAGGGAGAATGATTTCTTTCTCATTTTGGGGACAACACAAAGGGTAACTGAAAAATTATTATTGCTAGAGAATTCAAGATCATGAGTTCTTCATCTTTTTTTGTGTCATCAATCCCTTTGGTATTCTGGTGAATCCTGTGGACTCCTCAGAATAAGATTTTTTAAATGTATAAAATAAATTATATCAGATAAAAATGAGATTAATCATATTTAAATATAATTGTTATTTTTAAAGCAAGCATCACTGTTTAAGAACTTCCATTTTTTGTAGTATAATAGTTCTGTTCTTGTTATACTAAAAGAAATATTTTGGTAGTTGATTGACATGAGGGTGTGGCACAGGCTGATCTTTATTCTGTAAGTCACATGGCACCAAGAATAAAGTTCTTCAATGTAATTAAACTTTATTTTATTATTTTGTCATATTAATATTATATACTATATTAATGTGCTATATTAATATATCAGAATATATATATATTATTATTATTATTTTAGACTTCAACTCAGAAATCACTATAGCATTACCTATGGAAACTCCAAAAGTGCAAAATAACAATAATAGCAGAGCAAATAATAACATTCCTTTACAAAAGAAAGCTTTCTCCTGCCAACAGCACATACACATATCTATGTGTATCAGAATAGAGAATGGTGTCTTTTCATGCCTTTAAGGTCTTTTGCTTTAATGACAAATAAGAGATTTAGATGTCTCAGTTTCTCAGAAAGCTTGATATTTCATTCTGATTATTTGTCTCACAGTCTATTTTGAGTTCCCATGGTATACTGTAGATGACATCATTTTTCTCTACCTTTATTTTATTTGTGCCAAACTTATAATGAGAGTAGATGATAGGCAGCCAATACCCTTGATTCATTTAAAAGTTGATAGGATTCCAAGGTGGTAATGATTAAATCTTACAGGGTCAATAATTCACTTCCTGAATGTTTCATATAGAATCAAAAACCCATTGCTTGCTATAATTTAATAAGATAATGGGCTATACCTAATTGAGATTAAGTGAAATATACACATACACAACAAATACACACATACATACACACATATGTATCCCTACTGAGTGGTGGTGCTTAGATCAGCTTTCAAAAATATGCCACTATTTAAGTTTCAAACTGTCTAATGTTACCATTATTTCACTGATTGCAATATTTAAACAAAAAAATTACTAAAGATTAAAATTATATAAGGAAGTTTGCCTTTTTTCCCCTCCTCATCTGAATTCACTTTTCAGAAGGACTTGAAAGAGATAAGAAATTTATTGACCTGAATGAATTCTCAAATGATCCATACTCTTATCCTGGATACTCTCCTTTCTGTGTTTTTGTGACTATCTCCTAGTTCTAGAACTGGAGTGACTTGTCTTTTTCTACTTTGCTAGTCATTTATTGAACCAGGCTCTATAACTATAAGCATTTTCCTAGGCTCTTTCCATGGCATTCTTCATTTCACTCTCTGAACTTTCTTTTTCAGTGACTTTATTGGCTCCCATGGAATTAAATTATTTTCTCTTTGTACATGAATCACATAGCTACATGAATCTACATATGTGTGCATAAGTGTATGTGTTTTATATATATATGTGTATATATATACACATAAAGACATACTTATATATGGGCACATGTAATATATGGGTATATACACATATATATGCACATTGTGTGTCTACAAAGAGGTGTATATGTATATGTATATTCAGTCTTTCATTACCAAAACTAAATATTGCAAAGTAGGCAATTGGGTAATTGGCCATCATTGTGTTATCTCTAAAACAGGCATTTCCCCCCCCTCAAACTTGGCATTCTTTCAAACATTTCTGTGACTCTTAAAGTAAATTACCCTTATTCTAGACTGGTGATGGCAAACCTATGACACGTGTGTCAGTGCTGACAAGCATAGCCATTTTGGATGACATGTGGCTGCGTACAGAGAAGTATGGGGCTGTATGCTGAGGATGAAACATTTGCTATAGTGTACTGTAGACACTCTTTGCATTATAGGTGACAATTCTACCTATATTAATTTACCTATTTTGGTTTATATACAGTTATATATTACAATTATACATTTTTGTTATTTAAACTATAAATGTGATGAACTAATGTTTTTTTTTTCTCAAAGTGACACATCAGTCGAGTTATGCTCTGTTTTTTGGTGAATTTTGACACACCAACCTCAAAAAGTTGCCTATCACTGCTCTGGACTATCAGGCTCATAATCTCAGCATTATGCTTTGCAATTCATTCTTCCTTATGTTACAAATCAAATCATTTGGTAAATCTTGCAGTTTCTATCTCTAACATATCTCTTCCATTTTCCTCTCTCTCTCTACTCATTCAGCCACCATTTAAGATCATAAACACATCACTTTTTACCTAAGTTATTGCAATAATCTTCTAATTGGTCTTCCTGTCTTAAATCTCTCCCTGTTCCAGTTGATCCTCCACATAGCTGACAAAGTACTGAATTTGACCATGTCACTTCTCTTCTCAATAAACTCCAATTTGGCTCCAAATTCCCTTGAGAATAAAGTCTGAACTTCTTTGTTTAGCTTTTAAGACTCTTAATAACTTGATCTCAATCTCTTTCTCACTTCTCACTTCCCTTGCCACAATGTATAAACCAGCTGAACTGATTTCTCTGTTCCTCATAAGTGACATTCCAATATCAGTCTTTACAATGGCCATTCTCCTTGGTTGAAATGCATTTGCCTAATAGAATTCTTTTAGTCTCAAAATTCTGGTGACATCTCCTTCCATAAGAAACTAGTTAGTGCTCGGTCTCTCTGTCTGTCTCTGTCTCTGTCTCCATCTCCACCTCTGTCTCTCTCTTTGTCTCTCTTTTTCTGTCTCTCACTCTGCCTCTCTCTCTGTCTCTGTCTCTCTCTGTCTCTTTCTGTCTCTCTCTCTCTCTCTCTCTCTCTCTCTCTCTCTCTTTCTCTAACACACACACACACACACACACACACACACACACACACACACACACACACATCTCCCATATATGTAAGCTCTTAGTGAGCAAATATTATTTCATCCCTTAGGGTATACTTATAATGCCTTCATTCTGAAATTATCTTTTTTTAATTAAGTTTTTTTATTTTTTAGAAAAATTGTCCATGGTTTCATGATTCATATTTTTACTTTCCCCTTTACCCCCTCAAACTCTCCCCACCATAGCTAACTCACATTTCCACTGGTTTTAAAATGTGTCATCAATCAAGACTTATTTATATATTATTGATAGTTGCACTGGGGTGGTCATTTCAAGTCTACATCCCCAATTATGTCCTCATCAACCCAAGTGTTCAAGCAGTTGTTTTTCTTCTGTGTTTCCTCTCCTATAATTCTTCCTCTGAATGTGGGTATAGTTCTTTGCCCTAAATCCCTCAGAATTGTTATAGATCATTGCATTACTGCTAGTATAGACCTCCATTATATTCGATTTTACTACAGTGTATCAGTCTCGGTGTACAAGGTTCCTCTGACTCTTCACTCTGCATCAATTCCTGGAGGTCTTTCCACTTCACATGGAATTCCTCCAGTTCATTATTCTTTTGAGCACAATATTATTCCATCACCAACATATACCACAATTTGTTCAGCCATTCCCTAATTGAAGGGCATACCCTCGATTTCTATTTTTTTGCCACCACAAAGAGCACAGCTATAAATATTTTTGTACAAGTCTATTTATCCATGATCTCTTTGGGGTACAAACACAGCAATGGTATGGCTGGATCAAAGGGCAGGCATTCTTTTATCGCTTTTTGGGCATAATTCCAAGTTGCCATCCAGAACGTTTGGATCAGTTCACAACTCCACCAGCAGTGCATTAATGTCCCAATTTTATAAAATAAGTAATTTTGATTATATTAAATTAAAAAGGGTTGTACAAACAAAATCAATGCAACCAAAATCAGAAGGGAAACAATGAACTGGGAAAAAATCTTTACAATAAAAAATTCTGACAGAGGTCTAATTACTCAAATATACAAGGAACTAAATCATCAAGCCATTCCCCAACTGATAAATGGGCAAGGGACATGAATAGGCAATTTTCAGATAAAGAAATCAAAAGTATCAATAAGCACATGAGAAAGTGTTCTAAATCTCTAATAATTAGAGAAATGCAAATCAAAACAACTCTGAGGTATCATCTCATACCTAGCAGATTGGCTAAAATGATAGCAGGGGAAAGTAATGAATGTTGGAGGGAATGTGGCAAAATTGAAATTATCTTCTATCATATATCTGTGTATATATACATATATAGTTATATCTTTATGAATTTATTTATATGTTGCATCTCTCATTAGAATACGAGCTCCTTGAGGGTAGGATCTATGTTGTTGTTTTTTTTAACCCTTGTACTTCAGTGTATTGTCTCATAGGTGGAAGATTGGTAAGGGTAGGCAATGGGGGTCAAGTGACTTGCCCAGGGTCACACAGCTGGGAAGTGCCTGAGGCCGGGTTTGAACCTAGGACCTCCTGTTTCTAGGCCTGACTCTCACTCCAATGAGCTACCTAGCTGCCCCCTCTATGTTTTGTTCTTACTGTTTCCTTTCATTGTATCTTCAGTGCTTTGCCTAGTGCCTGACACATAGTGCGGACTTAGAAAGTGCTTGGAGCACTTAGATGGAACAATATATAGAGAACGGGAATCATTCCACCTCAAAAATTATTACCTGTGCAACCCTGGGCAAGTCATTAAAAAAAATTCTTACTTTCTGTTTTAGAACTGAAACTAGTGTTGTATCCAAGGCAGAAGAGTGGTAAGGGCTAAGCAATTGGGGTTAAGTGCCCAGGTTCACACAGCTAGGAAGTGTCTGAAGCCATATTTAAACCTAGATGCTCCAATTTTAAACCTGGCACTCTCTCCACTGAACTACCTAGCTTCCTATGAACTAGTCACTTAAATTTTTATCTCATTCTCCCCTACTATAAAATAGGAATAATAAAAGCACCTGCTTATTGGGCTTGCTGTAAGAATCAACCAAGATAATATCTGTAAAAACCATGTCAACTTGGAATCTAGGTCTGATTGGGTGTCCATCCATCCTGCGGCCTGATTTTCAGACAATAGAGATCAATGTAAGGCTTTGCCGTTTACATTGACTCAATGGACCCTGATGGAGACCCTTATTTCTGTGAGGGGCTCCCAGCAGAGTCTTTCTTCCTTTGCTGTGTTCCCTCTCTCTGTGTCCCCTTCACCCATTTTCCCTTGGTTTCTAACTTTCTTTCTCAGGTGTCCACTCACAAATATACTAATTGTGGCTGCAGGCAGTTACAACATTAACTTTCCCTAGCCACCAGCATAATGCTTGACACATATAAGGTACTTAATATACATTTATAGCTTAATTGGTTATAATATATTCCTGCTTGTTCACAACCACAATGTACCTGTCTTTTGTCTTCTAGTTAATCTTAATTTTTCTCAAATTATGTTCTATTTCTAACAACTATACTATGACATTAGAATAATACTGAAAAGATAGGCCTTTGTCTCAGTGAAAAGCTTATCATATAACAAATTCCCTTAACCATTTGATAATGGGGCCAATAGATAATAGTTGATTAAAGTCATTGCTCTTATAGTCATTACATTTCATGGAATATCCTTTGGCTATTTTCTTCACTATCTCATATTTTTATTATCTTTAGTAGTTAACATTTATTTTTATATTTTCAATTTATGGTGCAGAAGCTCATTACATTATCTGAAAGAAATTGTCAAAAGAACATTATTTTTTCCTCAGTCAATGTCAGATTTGGTATGTATTAGGAGCTTTGAAGTAAAGAAAAATGCTATGATTTCTGATGATATGAATACTACTTTGTGATCAAAGCTATCTATTTATAAAAATGGGATTACTCACTCATTGCTTTGAAAGGAGTCATAACACCATCAAGCAGAAAAGACAGCTTTATGTTTGGTGGAGTATAACAGCAAATTTTTTACTCGATTTGCTTCTAATATTGCCAGCTTTCCTGTAGAGGAAAAATAGTAGGGATTTTAGAAAGGCTATTGTTCAGTTTTAGAAAGAAACTGACTGGTTAGTTAGAGTTTAAAAGTTGATGATGGTGTGTGTTGCTTTTCTTTTTTAAAAGTCTTCTTAAAATCTACCTTAGATATCTGTTATTATTGAAAATATATGTTATGCAATGGATGACTATTGGGGCGGGGGGAGTAGGAAAATTTTTTTAAAATTCTGGTTCTGTTGTAGGTGTGAGGAAAAGAGATAACATGGATTCCTCTCCAGTAAGTACATCTGGCTGACAAGATAAGAAGTGACATATAAAAAGGGAAAATTAATTGCCATTTGTAACCTTCTCCTCCTCTGATTGGTTGAAGAAAAAGATCATGCAGATAAGGATCAAAAACAGTACTCCACTCTGATTGGCTAGGACCCGATGAATATTTAGTTTAATTAGGTACTGCTAGCCTGCATTCTGATTAGCTAGCTTCCATGTATAGATTATAATTCTCTGGTAAACAACCAATGATTAAAAAAGAGGAGGGACCGTCTTTGCATCAGGGACCAGGATAAAAGGAAGGCCTTCAGCCCTCATATTTTGCACTTCTTGTTGGATCTAACACTAGTATTAATGGCTCCTGAGAGCCCTTTCTCAGAAGAATGAAATAAAAGAGTTTTTGACAAACTGACATTGAGTTCAAGTTCTTTTGAGTAGGTGGTAGTTCCTCTTAGTAGATGTCTTATTTATTCAGGTTTAGAAAAATCATTAGCATAAGATTGGTAGCTCATCTACATTTTCTTCATAATCACCAATACAAAATAATTTAAATTCTGTTGTGAGTAGGGCACTCTACTAAGCAACAGAAATGTAAAAATGAAAAATAACATAATCTCTGCCCTCAAGGGGCTTAACAATCCAATGGGAAGGTAAGCTGCTTTCTAGTTTACAAAATGTTTTTCTTCCAGTGGCAGAGGTATTGCAAGACTGAGATATTGCTCTTCATTTACAAATCTTTGAGAGGTTAGGTGTCCATGGTCAAAAAGCTAATAAATGGCAGAGATGACACTACTGGAAGTGCATCTTTATGAAAGTCGTCAAACCAACACATGAAATGTAAAGCTGTGAGAAGCAGATAACTTCCAGATATAGATAACACTATAAAAAAGTTAGATCAACAACCTCGGTGGGGACAGAGTGTCCCATCTCTGGCAGTTTTCTAATATACAACTATTTTGGGAGTGAGTTCTGAAGAGACTTCTTTCTCTACTATCTGATGCTCCTTCCAATCCGGAGATTCTTTGAATCTATAATAATAAGCTAGGTCTAAATCTAGCACTCTTTACAATATGTTACATTGCCTTTTACAAAAGAAAAACCATCAATCAGGCTTTGAGGGTTGTTTTAAAGATTATGAGTGTTCGGTCATATAGTAAATTAAAAACTAGTATAGTTGCCTGTTTCATCATATTTTTTTTATAATAAAGGATTTGAATATTTAAAACAATTCAGCAACTTTTTTTTCAATAGCATTAGAAACAGTTCAGAAAAAAAAATTGTAGAAAGACTCTGCTGGGAGCCCCTCAGAGAAATAAGGGTCTCCATCAGGGTCCATTGAGTAATGTAAAAAGCAAAGCCTTACATTGATCCGTATTGTCTGAAAATCAGGCCACAGGATGGATGGACACCCAATCAGATCTCTCTGGGTGACTCTCTTCTGATTAATACTTTTTATTATTAAAATTACTATAATCTATGTTTTAGGATAGCCTCAAGTTTTATAGTATAGATATAAAATTTCTTTATAAAAATCCATTTATAGAACTTTCTAATATAAATCCCTTGTATACTCTATAATCCTTTGCATACTCTATATAATCATTTGATGAGTTAATAACTACACACTGAGTAAAATAACAGGAGCTGTTTCTATCTCTCTCAGAGCTTGAAGGCCACAGCATGGCAAAACAAAAACACTTTTTTGTCTCAATCCTTTCTCACTCTGAATTTAACCCTATGAAACCACAACATTCTTACACTTTACTACTTTCTCCACATTAGATTTGTCCCTCTGAATTTGGGGGTTCTCACACTCTAATCCACTTTTGAAATATGTTGAAGGTTCTTTTATAAAAATAAAACTTAGGTAACATAAGTTTTTCGTAGCCTTGAAGAGTATTTAGACTAGGTATAGGTAGAAATATGTTTTGCGTGCCAAATTTTTATGAATCCAAGTATAATCTTGATTTTCGTTTCTCTGTTTTGAATGTGAAATGTAAATTTTCCCAGCATTTGTGTGACTGTGAGAAAAAGGTATAAAATAAAGCTTCTACAGGAGGTAGACCAGCTTCCGGAAAACTCACTGTGTCTATGACTCTCTTCCTCTCTCTTGGCCAGTGCTTCCCAAACTTTTTTGGCCTACCGCCCCCTTTCCAGAAAAAATATTACTTAGCCCCCTGGAAATTATTTTTTTTATTTTAATAGCAATTAATAGGAAAGATAAATGTACCTGTGGCCATCACCACCTCCCTGGATTGCTGCAACACCCACCAGGGGGTGGTGGCAACCACTTTGGTAATCACTGCTCTTGGCTAAACCATCATACCTCTCAAGATAACTGGAAACTGCTGGCTGGCTTCCAGCAAGACTCATTTGTTTTCCATCTGAGTAAGATGAAAAGACTATATTCTGTAAAACAAATGTTAGATTTATAAATTAAGGTAGATTGATGTTTCATTCTTTTTTCACTATTTCCAATGACACATTTTGTTTTGCTAGGACAACCTGAATAGATTTTGCATTCATATCTATCTATCTATCTATCTATCTATCTATCTATCTATCTATCTATATGTATACATATATATATATGATCTACATTTCCATTAAAAAGTAATTTTTGACAATGTTTTCTGTATGCATGTCATAGCAAAAGATTGAACACCTATTAATGTCAGCCTCTTGAGTAAGGTTTATGATTTGTACATGTTGTTAGAGCACCACTATTACAGACCTGTAAATTCATTATTCCATAATAATGATATAGCTGACAATGTAGTTCTTTAAGGTTTGCAAAGCACTATGAGTGTGTAGGTATGTGTGTGTTTAAGCATGTGAATATGATCTTTAACATAATCTTTTGAGGTAAGTGATATAGATCCTATTACTACTATTTTATAGTTAAAGAAATTCCACCTGAGAGAGGTCAATTAGTATGCCAAGGAACACATACTTAGAAAGTGTTGTATGCAACATTTGAACCCTGGTCTTAATTACTTAAAGTTAGCTACTCTCTTTCCTACACATAAAAGAATCAACACATTAAAATGTTTTCACAGACTATTATGTTGAATAAATAGTGAAACAGAATAAAGGTGGGAGTGACTAGGTTTTGAGAAAGAAGTGATTCATGTTACAAAGACTAATAATGCTTATAGTACTTAAGGAAATCTATGAGTGCATAAAGATAATTTTGGTGGTGCAACTCATAGAATGCAAGGTTTTTTTGTTTTGTTTTTTTCTTAAATATCAAATGTGGCAGCATATATACAATGCCTAGAAAAGAGCAAGTGCTAAATAAATTCTTTTTTGTAGTTCCTGTTATTTTAATTTCCTTATCATTTTTTGTGTGGTAATTTGGTTACCTTCTAAGGGCTGATGACTCCCTTTTGGGAAGCAGTAAAAACTTGGGCAGGGAAGATGAAAAAGATAATGAAATTTCATATGTACTGCAAAAGATAAAATGTGGCAAGATCTAAATGACAATCCAAGAATCAACAGAATCTATATGAAGTCACCTTGGGCACTAAAACTATTGAATGGGCAGTACATTTATATGTTTATGATCCCATAATGAGAGTAACCTCTTCCCTGGAGATGAGAGGAAAATAAGTGGGAGTTTAGCGAATCATATTATATTTCATTAAATAATTGATAAAATCATATGGTTTTGGCTATTATTACGATAAATTATCTTAATTTTCTACTAATAATGAGCAGTCTTGTATGCCTGGCATAAACATAAATTAATCAAAGTGAGTTTTGTGTGGTTTTTTTAATGTGGCTGATATTTAGCTTATTATAAAGTTCATGATAAATTTTATATATAATGTCATATAATACGTATTGCTGGTATTGATCTATCATTTTCCTTACCCTTATTGTCATGTGGATTAAATGTTAAGTTCATATTTCTGGCATGAAAAGAATAATATTTGGCGCAATAATACTTCCTCTTTTACTAAAAAAAAACAGTGTAGTCATATTTATATTTTATTAATTAAATGTTTAATTAAATTGACCTGCAAATTGGCTTGCTATTTTCTTTTGCTAATTTTTCTCTGACTTGCTACAATCATTTTTGTAATATTAGAGCAGTTAATTTCTTTATTTCTTGTGATTTTTATTTGCATATTTTTCAATTTTGCTGGTACCTAATTGTGTACAGGTATCTCTGATAATTCTTATTGCTTCTCTTCATTTTGAATTCAAATACTCATATTTTATCTTTGAAATTTTAGATTGTCTATATCTTTCTGATTAGCTTAACATTTTGTTAATCTTTTTATCATAGCTTTATTTATCATTTCTATAAATTTTATTTTCAATTTCATATCTAATTTTAAAATGTCTAAATATATACATTCTTATTTAAAATAAAAAATTTAAATATAATTTATGATATTTAATCATATTAGTTATAATTTAAAATTAAAGTATATCAATAACAAATTTCTTATTTATCTTGACATTATCTTGTTGAATTTCTAGTTTTTAATTGTATATTTCCATTATCCATTTTTTCTTTATGTGCTTTGTTCATTTGAGTTTATGGAATGATATCTTTTCTTCCAAAGTTTACTTTTTTATCCTTTAGAAAGCAGTTACTTATTGTTCCTTTGATTAATTCTTTAAATTAGTTTAAGAATGATGTTACTTAGTCTTCATTCAGATGTTCATCATTTACTTTTTTCCTATACTGATTACTGTCTGTAGGGATGTATTCAATATGTCCAAATTTTATATATATTTATATATATTTATGATTTCTTTATGTGTTGGAAATAATTATTTTATGAGCACTATTAAGTGGGCAAATAAATTATTTAAAGTTTCTTTTAATATATTAACATGTCTTTAAAGTTTACTTTTTCCAATAATTTGTTTACTTTTACATTTTTCCTTCATACTTCTTCTCCTTTAAACTGTCTTTCTCAGGAAAAGAAATGCAAACCCTTCTACAAATTTTTTTTTTACTTTCTTCTTTTTTACATTTTTGCTAGCTTTAAAAAATCTAGACATGTTAATTAATGTAGATATATACATTTCTATGAATCATTATATTGATTCATATTTAATGGTACTGTTACCTTTAATATATGTCACCTATTGAACCTTTTGAGACATTAATAATTTTTATTGTTGCCTTACTTTAAATCAGTGATTCCCAAAATGGGTGCTACCACCCCCTGGTGGGTGCAGCAGCAATCCAGGGTGGCAGTGATGGCCACAGGTGCATTTATCTTTCCTATTAATTGCTATTAAAATTTTAAAAAATTAATTTCCAGGGGACTAAGTAATATTTTTTTTCTGGAAAGGGGGATGTAGGCCAAAAAAGTTTGGGAACCACTGCTTTAAATCATCATTGCAATTTTTAATTTGTAGGATAATCTTAAATACATATGTTATTTGCTCACTCCATTATTATTACTCTGTATTTTCTTTTTTTTAAATGTGTTTCTTATATGCAGCAAATTATTACAGTTTATGGTTATATTTATTCATCCATTATATTTATTTTTTTAAGAATTTTAAATTTAATCAGAGATAAGATTATAATTCTTGGGTCTGTGTTTCTTTTGCCTATTTTACATTAGATAATATGTATGATATTTTCCTATTTTTTCAGATTACATGAAATATTTTAAAAATTAATTTCTACAATTTTGTAATCCATTTCCTTGCCTCACCAAGTAACCTTCCCCACTCTCCAAGAAGGCAGGCAATATGATGCATAGATTGTACATGTGTAATTAAAAATTCATAATTCCATGTTTATCATTTTGTGAAATAAGACACATATAGCTTACACTAGAGAAAAATTAATGGAGGTCATGAAGCAAAGAATATTATGCTTCAATATGCACTTAGACCTATTCAGTTCCTTCTGTGGTGGTGGATAACCCTTTTTCAAGAGTCCTTTGGTAAAGACTGAAGTCAAAATATCAGATTAGAGGCACAGAAAACTGGAAGTTCCCTGATAATCCTTTCCAATCAACCTTAAAATAACACTTCAAAAGAATTATTGAAGGGACAGAACCAACAAGAAGATGGGGTATAGCAATTTTCCGGCATTGGAGTGAGAAGAAGTACAGCCTATAGCAAGACCAATCACCTGCTCAAGCCAATAGCAAACCTCCACACCTCCTGCTCAAGTTTCTGAAGTTGGGCTCAAGGCAATATTGAGATCACAGGACCATGCCTAAATGAATACTAAAGCAGACCCAGGCCCACACTTGAATATCTGAGATTTCACACAGGCCTACTATGAGTTCCAAGGCCCCAGGACTAGCTGGTACAAGTTAAAAGTGAGGCCTAGAACCCATTTCCAAGCCTGAGGTGTGGCCCCTAGCCCAAGTACAAGGTAGCTTACAGTACCTTTGGTTTGTAAGCCAACAGAAGACCCTGAGAGAGACTTTATCTGCAGTGGGAGGCAGCTGCTAGGGCTCTCAGCCCACAGGCCATCATAACTCTCTGGAATAAATGAAACTTAAAAATACCCCGAACTATATCTGAGGGCAGCAGCAAGGTAAAAAATAAAATTTAAGAGTACCATCTATACCCTAAGAAAAGGTCCCTTTTTTAGGATAAAAATAAAAGACAAGGAAAAAGGCTGGGGAAATTAGTAAACATTAATTTTTTTAAAAATCTAACGGTAGAAAATTATTATGTAGAGAAGGAAGAGCAAGACACAAGCTCAGAAAGGGACAACGAGATAAAAGAAAACATATGCAGAACTTCAGAGCAAAATGAGAATTGATCTCAGACTCTGAAAGAGCTAAAAAAGGATTTAAAAAATCAAATAAAAGAGGAACAGGAAAAATAGCAAAAAGAAATGCATGCAAGAACAAGTCAATAGTTTGGAGGAGACATGAAAAATACTGAAAAAATAACACTTTAAAAACAAAATTGCTCGAATGGAAAAGGAGGTTTAAAAGTTCACTGAAGAAAATAATTTTTTAATTAGAATTAGACAAATGGAAACTAGTGATTTCATGAGAAAAAAGAAGCATTAAAACAAAATGAAAATGATGAAAAAATAAAACAAAATATGAGGAAAACAACTGAAGTAGAAAATAAATACAGGATAGATGATTTAAGAATACTGGATTACCTAAAAGTCGTGATTGGAAGGGGAAAAAAAGCTTAAACATCATATTACAAAAAATTATTAAAGGAAATTTCCCTGATTCTTGAATAAGAGAGTGAAATAGAAATTGAAAGGACAGGATTGTGGAGTGAATATCTCAATTAGTATAGCTGAATATGATTTTTACTGTATTTTTAAAGTAAGTGTCTGATATTAAATGATTAAATGGAAATGTGATGCTAGTCAGTAGCATGACTAAGGGGAAACATGGTCAGTGGAGACTTAAGCCAGGAGAAGATTCTCCTTACTTCCTCACCTGGAGAAGTAGGGAACATAACACATCTGACCTACAGAATGTGACCAGAGGAATTCTACATTGCATATTTTTCCTCTCCTTTATGCTCTCTACTACGTTGTCCAATTTTAAAGCATTTTCCTCCAATTCTTCTATCTTTTTCTTCATAGGAAATACAGATCCCTAAAATGAAGCCATACATGTTGTAAGCTAGGAAATTTTAATTCCTTTTTTTCCTCCTTCCCTCATAATCCTATTGATGCCTTTCCCTTTTTGCCCCTCACACTGAAATATTCCAAAAGGTAAGTAGAGATTTTATTAAGTAAAAACGGAAACATAGTCATACTTACACTTAAGAAAAATCATTTTAAAACTAGATCTAAACGGGCAGCAAGTTTATGAGCCTGAGAGACTAGTATGATAATGTTGTCCTTGATAGAAAAAGTGATATTATGAAGAGCAAAGAGCTTAAAGGAAAAGGCAAGAAGTTCAATTATGGATATGTTGAAAAATTACAGGCCTAATCTCTCCCAGAAATATTTGAAAACCACTTTGATAATCTGCTTTTGTCTTTTCCCCTCCAGGATAAATATCCTCAATTTATTCAACTGATCCTTATTTTACATGGAATCAAGGCCTTTTGTATTTGCAGGTGTTTACCATTCAATTATCCATTTTAATATTTTCCTTATTGAACAGTTGGTACTATGTGCTTCTTCCAGTTATAAACTAGGGATAATCAACCAAACCCTTTAGATCTCTTTTTGTCTTAGTGCTTACTTGGCATAATGTCTTTCTTTAGTACCATTTCAAAGACTAGATAAGAAAATTATGCCTTCCTTTATAACTTTACCATCAGAACCAGAAGACAAAGATCTCAGGATGAAAAAATTGACATGAATGTAAAATGTCCTCATTAAGGTTTAAATGAGATTTATTTACCTTTCATAACATTTTTCAGCAAACTTATCAAAAAAATCTGGGACCATTTTTAAACATTTAGCAAGTGGATAAGAGTAGAATTATTAACAATATTTCTACTCTAATGGCTGAATGCCCTAAATATATAATAATCAATTTTCTAGTTTTTGTTTTTTTCTGAATCATTATACCTTTATTCTAATACAATTTCACTAGAGAATAATTTTGCAGAAAAGTCTGCCTGTCTTAGATTTCATCAGAGGGTTGTTACTATTTGCAATATGACAAAGATTTTATTAGCAACATGACCTCTCATTAAGGCCCTGTATAATTAATTATACTAGGAGGTATAGGGTTAATATGGCCTTCTTTAGAGAATAAGATCTTTAACAGATAGGTATGAAGATATGCAGATGATATACACATGTATATACATATGTTTGTGTACAAAACAGTTCTTTCTTTACTTAAATTTGCATAATGAAAATTCAACTTCATGCAAAGAATTCTGAAAGAAATACACATTTCAATTCTGATTTTAAAATCATGCAGGATTTCATAATGTGCTATTATCAAGAGAGGCTACTAGGGCAAACAAAAAAAGCAAAAAAGCTAAAAAGGTCCCAGAGATGTTGCAAAAATTATAGATGAATATCTCTACTTGTGGGAGCAAATATTTAATGTACATGAAACTGAGATATTTTATCAAAGAATGCCATCTTGAATCTATATCTCTGTGGAGGAATAAAAAACCTCTGGCAGGCCATAAAGCTTAAAAAAAAGAGTTACTTTTCAGCTTGGAGGGAATGCATCTGGGACTTGCAAATTAAAATCTGTTTCCTTACACTACTCAGAGAATCCCAGATCTTTGAAAGGAATCAGTGAGGCAACCCTACCTGTGTGTTATTTCACTAACCCTAAGGCATGGATAACTTTTATTATATTTGAACAATGGTTTATGCACTGCTTCATTCCAGAAGTTGAAAAGTTTTATAATGATAATGGAATTCCTTTCAAGCTTCTACTTATTTTGGATAATGCCCCAGATCACCCTCCCCATCTGGATGATTTTAATGGAAATGTAAAAGTGGCCTACCTTACTTCATTACTACAATCTATGGATTCAGGAATGATTATGAATTTCAAAGAGTATTATTCATATGTTACATTTCACTATGAAATTACAGCTTTAGATGTAGATAAAGAATTGACATGAAAAGGTCTCTAAAAGTTCTATAATATTGACAATTCAATCCATAATATAGCTAAGGTATAAGAAAATATCAGAGAAGGTTATATGAAAAAAGTTTGGGGGAAAGTATGCCCATAGTTTGTTCCCAGTTTTCTTGGACTTGACAGAAATGAATTTTTTTAAGTAACAAAATTAGAAAATTAGCACAAAAATTAGATTTCAGAAAAGGATTAGAAAGATGCAAATGAGTTTATTGAGTCTCAAGGTAAAAAAAATTGTTGAATGAAGATATGACAAACTGCAAAGATTGCAGAAAAGGAAAGAGAAGCTTTGAAATCCAATGCCAAACTAAAAAAGTTCACAATGAAATGGCAGAAACATTTCATCATTTGACTGAATTTTTTCTTATATTGAAAATATGAATCCAAATATTCTATGATTCTAAAAATTCAAAAACTAGTTGAGGACAATATTGCTTACTATTGTCAGATAAACTAGGAAAAAAAGAGTACCAGTGTCTAAACATATCTTGATTGCACCATAAAAATGATTAACTATTATTGGAAAAGGCTTGGTGCAGTGGGTGGGGAAGGGGCATCATATTGTACACCCATGTTGACTTTACTTTAGAGTACAATGTTCTCACTAACCTCACCTTTCAATTCATAATTGTTTATTATCATGTACAATAGTTAATAGATCTAAATTTTAGTGCATGTAAAGATATTATTTTGTGTATGCCTTTGTTATATGGGCTAACCAAAATGGATGGATAGGAGAAAATTCACATAATGTAAAAATTACTTTATGTACAGATCTGCTGAATGACCCACTTATGTAAAGTAACAACAGTTTGAGTATAAAGATGAATATATATATATATATATATACATAAATATATACATATATAAATACATACTTATATAATGAAGATAATTAAATGAGGGTTTTCCCTTGCTTATATACCCTAACCTTACATCGTACAATCTCTCTCAGTATCTCCTCAAAACATATCTTGCATACAGAAATTAGATATCTTCCCTGTTAGCTTCAGATAACTTTCTATCTGTGGGTGATCCAAATATCTTTTCTATCTGCAGCTGGTACTCTAGCTTCTTGAGGAGATGTCTCAGCTTCTTAATTAGTCATGAGAAGTTGGAAGTCACATCTGCTCCTCCAAATATGCCCTATATGGTAATTACCAATGATCAGCAAATCAGCAAAGATCCAAGAACCCACCATTTTTGTCCATATATGTGTCTTATATGTTTGATAGGCTTTCCACTTACTTGATGAATCACATCCTATTTCAAAATGCTAGTTTATAGAGAATACTGAATATATGGCATTAGCTTAACTAAATAAATTTATAAAATATCTACTAGCTGGGAAGATGGCAGCTTAGATCGAGCAAATCTTAAAACCTTCACATCCTTTCTACACCAAGATAGAAAACAAAGCACTTCAAAAAGAAAGAGGACCAAATCTAACAACAGGACAGAACAGCAGATCCTACTGCTGGGTAGCTCAAGAGGTACACCAAGAAAAAGGCTTGAATTCTTGAACTGCTGGGTCTGAGGGTATGGAAGGAGAATCCCAGGACCCCTCCCCCATGGGCTGTGTGGAGTCTCCAGCAGCCCCTGAAATCTCTGGGCTGGCAGGCATACAGGCCCAGAGAGAAAACCTTGCTGGCACCAAACTTGGGAGTTGAACAAGGCACTTGAGAGGTGACTAGAGGAGAAAGCCAGAGAAACATAGCAAAAATGCTTGGAAGATAGAGGCTTAGATGGAGCAAAACTTAAGACCTACTTGCCTTACAACACTGAGTTAGAGAACAGAGTGCTTTGAGAGGAAAAAAAATCAGGTTTAACAACAGGACAGAGCAGGGGGACCCTATTGCTAAAAAGCTCAGCAAAAACACTCCACTTTGTCTCCTGCACTTTTTTTCCTCTCTGGAGGTTTTAGCCTCAGGGCACATTAATCAATACAGACTAATCCCATCAATTGAACAGACAAGAAGTCATCAGAGGGCAGGAAACTCCAACACTCCTCCTCCATAGGCTGCAGAAAACATAACTATAAAACTCCATTGCCAGCTGGTGGAAGATTATTCATCAAAGCTCATTAAATCCATCTGTTTAAACTACATGAACTGAAAAGGAAAAAATATGAATAAACAAATAAAAAGAGAAAAGAAATGACAATTGGCAGCTTTTTTCCAGGAAGCAAAAAAAAAACAACAAATGAAATGGAAGAAGAGGCAGAATCTCCAGCAAATTGGACACAGGTTTTCGAAGATCTTAAAATTTAACTAATTCAAGAACTTCAGGAACTCAAAAAGCAATCAAGAGAGTCTGAAGACAATTTGAAAAATGAAATATATGAACTAAAACAAGAAAATAAAGTCCAAAGCCAAAATTAAGCAGCTCAAAAATAAAGCAAAGAGGGCAAAAAATTATCTGCATAGAAAATCAGACCAGAAGTGGAAGGATAAACAAAAATACAGGGATGAAATTCAGTCTTTAAAAAATAGAACTCAGCAACTAGAAACAAATGACTTCACAAGGCAGCAAGAATATATAAAACAAAATTTAAAAAATGAAAAATTTGAGAATATGAAACATCTCATTGATACAACCAAAGATCTAAAGAAGAGATCTCAAAAAGACAATTTAAGAAGTATTGGTCTATTGGAACATCATGACAAAAGAAAAAGTTGGGATATCATCCTATAGGAAAATATCTAAGAAAACTGCCCTTACATTCTTGAACAAGAGGGAAAAGTAGAAATTGAAAGAATCCACAGATCACCTCCTACATTTACTCCACAGCTGACAACTTCCAGGAATATTATAGCCAAATTCAAAAACTACTAGACCAAGGAAAAAATATTACAAGCTGCCAAAAAGAAGTCATTCAGATATACAGTTAGGATGACACAGGATCTGAATGCATCCACATTGAAGGATGGGAAGGCATGGAATACAATATTCAGGAAAGCAAGAGAACTGGGTCTACAACCAAGAATCAACTCTCCAGGAAACTGACTATAGTTTTGCAGAGGAAAGCATGGCCATTCAATAAAATTGAAGATTACCAAGCATTCATAAAGGAAAAACTGGACTTAAACAGAGAGTTTGCTGCCCAAACACTGAACTCAAGAGAATAACCATAAGGTAATTAAGAGAGTGGGTGGGGGGAAGAGAAAAAGTATTTTCTTTAAGATACTCAATAAGTTCAATTGATTTGTATCCCTAGAAGAAAAGAAGATATTGGTCAATACTAAAAAAATTTTTATTATCAACAGGGTAACTAGAAGAAGTTTACTTAGAGGGAACAGTGAGAAACTGTATTGTATGAAATGTCAAGATTATATATATATGTATATATATATATAATGTCACCTTTTTTCTTTTTCCCCCTCTAGTTTTATATATATATATATATAATATTATTTATTATTTATTATAGATTATTATATCATATATTTTATTATTATATATTAATTACAAATATTTATATTATTGTATATAATCATAGTTCTACATATTTAATTATATACATTATATATAAATAAATGAATATAATATATAATTATTTAAATAATATATATTTATGTATAATATATAATTGTATAATATAATTAAATAATTATATGTAATATAATATATGTATAAAACTAAAGGGGGGGAAGAAAAAAGGAGATAATATTAAGAAAAATAGGAAAACAGACAAAATGGAATAAATTTATATTCCATAAAGAAGCTCATAGGGTGAACAGGGGAGAAGATCAATACACTGGAAGGGTAAAGAGGTTGGAGAGAGGAAATATTTCATACTTAAGTGCACTGAAATTAACTTAAAGAGTGAAGAACAAGCAGATCCATTGGGGTAGAGAAGTTAAAGGGTAACAAAGGGACTGGTAGGAGGGAAGCAACACTAGGGAGGGAGAGGGTGAGGGGTAGCTTTAAAAGACCCTGAAGAAGAATAAGAGGGGAATAAGAAGGGAGAGGAGAGAAAGATAAGTACAATAAGGGAGGGGATCAGAGGAATTTATTTAAAAAATGGTATAGAAGGAAATAGTGAAAGAAGAAAGGGCAGGACAAGGAGAAATAATGAAAATGTCTGGGAATACACAGTTGATAAGTATAATTCTGAATAAAATGGAAGCATATAGCAGAGTGTATTAGAAACCAAAATCCTTTCAAATGTTGTCTTATAAGAAACACACAAGACAGGAAGACATACATAAGGTAAAAATGAAAGGATGGAGCAAAATCTATCGGGCTTCAACTGAGAAAAAGAAGACAGGAGTTGCAGTCATGGTTTCTGACAAAGGCAAAGTAAAACTGATTGGGTTAAAAGAGATAGGGAAGGTAATTACATCCTGATAAAAGGCAGTATAAACAATGATGAAATGTCAGTACACAACATGCATGCTACAAATGGTATAGCATCCAAATTTCTAAAGGAGGAGCTAGTGTAGCTCAAGAATGAAATAGATAGTAAAACTATACTAATGGGTGACATCAACCTTCTCCTATAAGATCTAGATAAAGTAAACCAAAAAATAAATAAGAAAGAGATAAGAAAGGTGAATGAAATCTTAGAAAAAGTAGAGTCAATAGATATGTGGAGAAAAATAAATAGGGACAAAAAGGAATATATGTTCTTTTCAGCAACACATGGAACATTCACAAAGATTGACCATGTACTAGGGCATAGAAACCTGACAAACAAATGCAAAAAAGCAGAAATAATAAATGCAAACTTATCAGATCATAATGCAATAAAAATTGTTATTAGCAAGGATAAATGGAGAGACAAACCAAAAACAAATTGGAAATTAAATAATATGATTCTTCAAAATAAGTTAGTTAAAGAATAAATCATAGAAACAATTAATAATTTCATTAAAGACAATGACAATGAGGAGACATCTTACCAAAACCTATGGGATGCAGCCAAAGCAGTT